>NC_135556.1:8775000-9130000 GCF_964340395.1 Glandiceps talaboti | reverse complement strand
TTTTGACCTTAAACACTCGTATCAAAAGCTGATTCATTTTAATCACTCCCGTACAAATGATAATCATTGCCATATCTCAGTTGATTTAAAGATAAGGTTTAATTATCACAATTCTAAAACCCGCAGAAAGAGTTTTATGAAAGGGCAGTCTTCAAGAATATCACCCACTACTCACCTCCTTGTAGTGGGTTTAGCTGTCACAAGACCCTGGCCTGGGGAGAGATTTAAGACAAACCCTAACCCCACCCCAACCCCGTATAAAAAATAAGGAACTGTATTCTTACTAGTTTTCAATTATCGCGAGTTTTAAAAACTTATATCTGAATTTTACTTTGCTGTATATAGACAACAAATGTATGTCCCGAGCACTTGTCGAGACCAGACATTCCATTGGGGGCGTTTGTTATCGCAGCGACGCTGTTTAACTCTTTGGGCGGTTTTGCATTTAACCCCCTGACCCAGAAACAATAAATCAGTCCAAATTGTGGGGTACATTGTAACGCGATCGATAAATCTCAGACCTGACCCCGATTTTTATTCTATGGAATTTAATGCGTTGTTCGGTGCTACTTAGCTATTAGTTATTACGTTGAGCTCGGCCATTTGCCAAACAGGTGCCGAAATGAAAAAAATCTCAATCTGATATTTCCACTGCGACTGGTGGACGCCGCTTTGCAACGACATTTATCGGTTTCCATGCGTGTATGTTTGGTGACTAGATACGTTGTGTGGATGTTATATCTCGTCTATTGTTTTATTAAGGGTGGCACATATATATTCCGCGATATATATAATACTACCCTATCACCCGTGCACGAGTTTGTCTTGGTTACGACCTGTGTCATACATGTGTACACTGACAAGTTCTAAAGGTGACTAGAAGCGGATCACTCGCGATCGAATACGTCGAGTTATCACGTTTCAGGTGACTTTTGTTCGTTTAGCAGAGACCGTCAGAACGGATCGATAGATGTGTGATAAAATGTAGGATCGATTGACTCGCACCAGCTCAAACCAACGACACAATACCATTCACCTGCAGTTGGTGGCATCACGGTTCAGTGCCTGTCTATGCCACGCTCGGTCGGTGTTTGCTGACTACGTATCAACAGCGATTTTCAAGATTCTAGACGAACATTCTTTGGAGACTATGATTTCCACTGACCAAAATAATAACTAATTATGTAGTTTGGTGGATAAGTACTCTCACGTGTCAACAAAAGTATATTTGCTGTGTTTTCACCGCGTTTTGATTTCAACATTGTTCCGAGTCGCTGATAACCATACACCAGGTACGAAGTATGCAACAGGATTCGGAAGATCCGGTTGCGGTGAGTCGATCTGAGGACACAGAAGGACGATTTTCCAAGGAAACTTGGTATCCCTCTGACGACACACCGTCCCATCGTCAAAGTCGAGAGAATAGCGCAATTGTCGAGTCCAAACCTACTTCAGAACCCCCAGATACATGGAAAGGTGTGCCCGTGACAGAGAGACATGTAGAGGCGGTTGTGACAGAGACTACCCCGAACTCGGTTGGGTCAGAAAACACTGATCAAGATAAAGTTGCAGCTTCAGAAACAAACCAAGAAATCCAGACTGCTGATAATGAGGAGGAAAGTCCAGACACTGATCGACTGTCACAACAGGAAACAGAAGATACCACTGACAGCAAGGAAATTAGTGCCGAGGAAGAAAGTGAAGATGTTCCCGTAGATGTGAGCGACAACCTCGACGATGAAAATAAAAGTAGCAAGAGTGGGGACTCCGTAGGCAGTGATGAGAACGAAGACGAGGAGGAAAACTCTGAGAATGACTATGAATCTGACAAACAAGACGAACAACCTGAATTGAGCGAGTCTAAAGTCGACCCTGAACAAGGCAAAAAACAGTGTGAAGACTCGGAGCAAGTATTTGACCCTGATAAAGTACAAAAATACGAGCCTCCGTCACATATTAAACGAATTGTTTCCGAAACTGACGATTTCATGAATCAACAGTTCACAGCTCGAAGACATAATCTTTCTATTCCTATTCCAGAGGAAGATGCCATGACAACCATCCAACGACGACTGGATGAAATCAGTGACATGGTGACACCGAGACAGGAGAAAGGTGCAACTCTAATAGATGAACTTGACGAACCTCTCAGAACATACGTCTTGGTAGGTGTTTCTTTTTTTTATTCCGGCATTACAAAGTCGTTCTCACATGACCATTACAAATTCGATGATTGGTTCAACCATAGACGATGCAGTCATGGTCATAAGAGATATTATAGAAACCAGTTGATTAGCACCAACTTGTCGTCTGGCCCAACAAAAATCTTACTAACATTGCTACATTTTTTCGTCTGGCTCAAACATTTTACTAACATTGCTACATTTATGGGCTAGCTTAACAAAATCTTTACTAAAATTGCTACATATTTTGGTCTGGCTCAACAATAGCCTTACTAACATTGCTACAGTTTATCGTCTTGCTTAACAAAAACCTTACTGACATTGCTACATTTTATCGACATGACAAAAAATCTAACTAAGTAACATAGCTATATATACAACTAATGATCAGCAAATATGTGTAGTAGAAAATAAAGTGAAGGGACGATGTTTGGAATAAAACTGGAGCGTAGACTTTCTTCGTGTAGAGCCCTGAGTTCAACTTCACTGCCTCACTCAAAGCCGGAGCCAGGTGAGTCAGATGCTCACAGCTCTGAGGTCCAAAACCGAGTGCCAAATTCTCGTTTGATACTGTAACAACATTACATTATGCATAGTAAATCAGCATCCTAAGATAACAAAAGGGCATGCATAATTATAAGCGTCCTGGAACATGACACGAAGGACTTGACAACTTGAATAATGTCTCTAAACAGATGAGATTTTGTTTACACCCATGTGGACTATTGAAATAAAAGATATTAATTTCTTTAATTATTTGTCTGTTGACATGTATAAACATAACCCAAACACAATAATTAGAAGACACTGTTATTTCTCCTCCAAGGCTTGTCCCACGCCGTATGAATCAATACACGGACAGCTCTAGCTACATCTTATCGTCTGGCACAACAAACATGTGTACAATTGTTACATTTTAATCCATCCAAGAGTTTATAGGTTGTTACAATGTATATAATTTAATGACGATCTGATAGGACCACTCAAAGAAAATGTAGCAACGTTTGTAAGATTTTTGTTACTCCAGGTGATTCAGAAGAAAATAAGCAGTGCTAACTAGTAAGATTGTTGTCGAGCCATACGTTACAGTGTAGCAATGACATGTTGTATCTAAGATTCTTGTTAATCCAGACGACGACTTGTTTATATTTAATTAATATCAATTGTTACAGTAGTGGTTATATGAGAAATTCTCCGAACTCCATGGTCCAACCATTCCTGGACCAAGTGTAATGGTCTCGTGAAAAACGGCTGTATTCTGGTTTGGTTGGCGTTTGTCTCCATTTTACAAGCTGTAGTGGTAATGAACTCACCGTCCTTCAGATATCATGATATTAACCTCTAACACAATTAATATTCAAAGTGAAATTACTATAATTTTTAGGGAAAATTATATATATATATATATATATATATATATATATATATATATATATATATATATATATATATATATATATATATATATATATATATATATATATATATATATATATAAAATTTAAATTTTGAAAATGGGTGTATATTTAAGATTTACATATACATAGTCACCGTTTTTACTTAATTAATATTAATTAATTTATAGCAATACCCAATTTCAAACATCCATTGTTTAAAGATATTTCGTTGTAAGTTCATACCGGAAATACTGTAACTGCATTTCTCTGAAAAGCCATACCATTCTAAAATAAATAGTAAGCCGCGGGTAACTGATCATGGTTGAGGAAACGTACAGAAATGTTACACAATTCTAGTATATAGTGATGTTGTTATTTTCATTATATTATATATCAAAATGATTTCTTTTAAAGCCTTAATAGTTGGAAAGCTGTTAGTGACCATGTATACATAGATATATGTCTGGGTATGTTATTTGTTTGTCCAACCCGAATCAGCAGCCGTGGAAACGTCACGTTGACACCGAGAGTACGCCGTATATAATCCACAAATTTATGCACGTATTGCCACTCCTCGCTTCCACACAATCCATGCATTGTAACTAAAAGTGACTCGAAAAATAACACCAATACCGTAGGGACATTGACATGGCTGAGTTTTCTGTACACAGTACTGGCTGTATAATGTGTTGGTCTTCAACAGGGTGGATGCAATCAATGCCAGACATCATGGGTATATCTTTACATACCCTATACTTTCTCCTCTCCTTATTTTCCATAAATCGAATGATGGTACTAAATAATCACTTATCAGACAGCAAAATATACTTACAACGGAAGCCAGTTGACTTGAAACAAAACGTCGCAAGAATCTTACTAACATTCGTTTTATTTGTCGAGCTAAACGACGATAGCTTCAACTGTCTTCCGTTGTATTGCATTGAAATGTTATAGAACTAACATAAGGTTTTATATGTTACCCACATCTCATCAGTTTTTTGTCTGTCTGTCTGTCTGTCTGTCTGTCTGTCTGTCTGTCTGTCTGTCTGTCTGTATGTATGTGTGTGTATGTATGTATGTATGTATGTATGTATGTATGTATGAAAGTATGTATGTATGTATGTATGTATGTATGTATGTATGTATGTATGTATGTATGTATGTATGTGTGTGTGTATGTATGTATGTTTGTATGTATGTATGTATGTATGTATGTATGTATGTATGTATGTATGTATGTATGTATGTGTGTGTGTGTATGCATCTATGAATGTATGTATATCTGTCTGTCTGTTTGTTTGTTTGTCTATATCTCTGCCTGTTTGTTAGTCTGTTTTACTGTCGGTCGGTCTGTCCGTCTGTCTTCTGGCCTTTCTGATTTGTTTGCCCATCACATGTTTTGAGGACCCGTTCGACGGTGCTTTTTTTCATCAAGGATTCAATGTATATAGTGATTAGTGTTGTTATATTGATAGTTCTATCTATCAGCCGGTAACTTTGTACTCAGAGATTCTACAAAAGTTCTACTACCCCAACCTGATATCTGACAACACAACAGTGTTGTACCAGTACTATCAGTGATCAACTGTAGCTTTAGATATGTTATCGGGTTCCGTAACGTAAATAGGTTTCTGGGGCTAACCTTTTCACGTCGTCAAATCCAAGTTATCTGTGTTCAAGTTATCCATAGTAGTTGTATTATAGTGACATGTGGTAATTATAAACTTCCTCCCCCCAGCTCATCGGGTTAACTTGTCGTCTCCCTTCAACATAAATCGATACGGGTTGGTAGTATAGAGAGAAAAATATATAATAAAGCAAATGTAAATTTAGTAGAGAGAAAATACAAAAGATTGACTTCAATACACATTTTTCTTTTAGTCGCCTTACATTTGTAAAAACGCTACCTCAACGAATTCCGTTGTTGTACTTCTAAGCAGACCCTCACTATTTACAAAAATGCATGACTTTCTGTTAAGAGGTGAACATTTTCCCCCAAGATTAGTTTGCTGCAATACTGTGTATGTAAACAGAATTCGGCCAACACGAAGGTTCAAATTCTGCTCTTTAAGAAAACGATACAGAGCTATGCAAAGTCTGCTATTCTGTGGGATCTGTTCCTTGGTGTTCGTGTCCTTTTTTGTGGTACGTACACATGACTTTCATTGTTTCACCAAACAAAGTACAAACTCGATCTAACAACAAACATTAACCCTACACTGTTGTCCGTTGCTATGACAACATGGTGTGCGCAAACGCATTGAACGTTTTGCGTCTTTACTTGGGAAAAGGGTTAATCAACCGGTCAACCTTCGCACAATAGCAATTGTTGTACAACATACTAGGGAGTCAACATGAATGAATACTTTTTGCCAAGGGCGATACATTTAATGACGATTTACCAGCAGGAAATCACCCAAGGCAGTAACACCGAACTTTAACACCCGCCTCTAAAGAAACTTTGTAAGCGTCTTTCTGTGACTGGTCTTTACCTACTTGAAAGTAATAGACTCGCTAAAAGAAGAACTCCCCTACTTTGCATGATGACTAGAAAATAGCCCCATTTCAGTTAAAGACGGGGCGTGATCGGAATTGTTAAATGTAGTAAATAGATGTACTCATTACTGTACCAAGGTATATCTGTCACCTGCGACATTCTTTTCAAAGTCAGAAAAGCCCTCTTGTCAATCATTATCATACTTTCACACTGGTGATAATTCTTTCTAAACAATAGAGAGGATCATTTGGCAAGAAAATGGGAAGATTCGAGGCCAACTTCCTTTTATTGGCTCATGTAGTGGCATTGCGCTTTCTCTTTTAATTAATTTAATGTTTGTTTTCGGTCTGGTCAATTCCTTGAAGCCAAGAACACGAAAAAGGAATTAAGGAATACTTTCCGACCGGTATTTGTAACACTTTACTAAATTTCACGTAATAACTTTTATTTTCTCCAGGAACTGACTGCACAATCTCCGTCAACTTTTACCAAAACTCGTCGGAAAGGATGGAAGGTGAGTCCATGTGTTCAAATTCTACATGTAGTCTTCAAGTCTGCTTTGTGTGTGTGATTCTATACTGATTTTTTTGAGAAGACATTTGCTGTAGCCGACTACAAATGCTGGTTTTAATCCCAGACTCTACCTATATCTTATTACACCTGCTGTTTTTCTTTCTCTTTCTCTTTCTTTCTCATGACCTGATATACCCAAATGTTGGCCCCGACACAATTCAAACACACCATTAGAATATTATAAATTATATAGTTTGTGCCCTACTTACTATGTTGTTCTAACTCATACGAACACTAAGTAAACGCAATCCAGTGCTGTAAAAATGAAGTTGGTGAATTCAAACAATTAAACTGTCAAAAAGGACATTGTTACATTTTGTGGCGACAGAAATCGTACTGACATTGCTACATTTTACCTAGTCTGTAAAATACAACATTTATGCCATGAATGATGATGATGATGATGATGATGATGATGATGATGATGATGATGATGATGATGATACAGACTATCACTCGGTGGTTTACAATTCTGATAGGGCTGAACAACACAATATCTTTATGTAGTCTACATTTTGTCGTCAGACGCGACAAATATTTGAAGTGCAATTGTTACAATTGAATCTTTTTAAGCACGTGGACCACCCAAAGGTATGTCATACAAACAAAAATGTAGCAATGTTATGTCGCGCCAAAAGATGTGGTGTTTTTAAAAGTCAGGCGATCTTCTATTTCGGATTAACCGGTTTGAATTGTAACAACGCTGACAGAAAAAGATTTACAGAACAACAACATGATTCACACCGACGTGTACTTTATTACACAAGACTTGATTTATCAAGGTTGTATAATCTTTAATTGCCCTTTTACTCTATTCAATTTTTATTCCGTCCTTTACACCAGACGCGACAAAAATTCAAGTACGCAATTCGAATGTCGTTATTTGCCGTAAGATTTATGGATGCCGCAAAAAGGTGAGCAATAATTAAGTTACATGATACGTTAACCGTGCAAAGAGTCTATAAATAACTCAAGATCCTGTCCAATATCATAAATATAACATAATGTCATGTAAATTAAAATGTCCCTTGAGAAACATTCTTGTGATAGTGCATCTAACAAGAGATTCATAAAGTTGACAAACTCGCACGTTTATACAAATCACGTGACTGAATAGATGCACGTACAGGGGTCAGTGCCCCCTTGTTGTCGCAGACATAAAGGTTGTACACTGATATTTAACGCTTTTTATCAACACTGTTGTCATGTACATGATAATGTGATCATGTCTACACATACGTTATTGTAATTCACTCTGTATGCCCCATTGTGTGTTCGGAGAGCAACTTGTTATTTACAGGTATCGTATACAGACATGCGCATTGTCAAAGCTATTCTAGAGTAGAGGTTCTCTCAAATTTACATTCGCATATCTGGGCGTTTATGTGTTGGTTACTTGTGTTTTGTTTTGTTTGTTTGTTCGTTCGTTTGTTTGCTTGCTTGCTTATTTGTTTGTTTGTTTTATTTGTTTGTCAAGAAGTCTTTTTCTAACCCACAGGTATATTCAGACAAAGAAAAAACCAGGAAAGAATGATGCCCCGATTAAATCGGACGAAATTGAAGACGAAACCGGTATGGGAATCAATGCCGCCCTCAACAAAAACAACACCAGCAAAAGTAGTGTGAGTTACATTAAAGTAATTGGATTTGTATTTGTCCTATACAGAGGTCACAGTTATAACCCCACCCCACCCCACCCTACCCACCCCTTCCCCATTCAACAATGCAAAACATGGCCAGATATATCACCAATATTACAAGCTATGATTGAAATTTGGAAAATATATACTTTTTTCAATGTTTTGCAGTAAATGTGTGGCGGCAATACAAACTTCAAAACTTCATTTCGATTAAACATAATTTAGAAAAAATCTGCCTTGAAACACAATTTACATAATTTTGCATAATTTTACATAATTTAAAATAATGATTACATTAAATGTATTATTTTTCTTCAGATTAATGTAGATCTACAGATCTATCTAACAACACGACCTGAATTTAGAGAACCGGAAGTCCTGAAAAGGGTAAGTCAAAGTCCGACAATGACATTCGGTTATGATTATCAGGTTTCAAAAAGTCTCCTAAACAGGAGTAATTGTGCAAACTGATTTTGCTGCCCCCCCCCCCCCCCCACACACACACATCTTTTTCGTTACAATAGTTGTGGAAAAACTCTAGAGGAGCATATAAAGCTGCGTGTGTGTTTTTAGCTTTTTATTAAAATGGACTTCCTGTATTCTACTTACTGAACATACTGGAACATCACTTGTTAATGGCAGAACTCAAAACTCGTATTCAGGCATAGTCTGTCATCCATGTAGCTTCCAGTGATTGGCTTAGGTCATGTCACGTGGTATTGACTAATACCCGATGATGACCTGAATTTACAAAGAGCGAGACACTAGTCGTGTTCTATTTTTCTATGCCAATAGTCATCTCTTCAGTAATTAGCTTTGGCTATGGCTATGGAAAGAATACGTGTAAGGTAGCTCGGATTTCAGCCCCGAGGAAATAGTTGCTACATAACAGCAGACGTCTACTAGTAAGTACCCTCATAGCCAGACAATGAGTGTCTGATAGGCCCTCCGATGACGTAATGTAGTATCGTACACTAAAATGTTAATAAACCCCCTATTATGCCACAGACTGTGCTAACCATGCCAACGAATGATAGTTGATGTCGGTAAAGACATACATATCATAATAACCCAATCATATTAAGTATTGTTTCGTAATCCATACAAGTAAAACAGTTTGTAAACTCAGCTTGTGCCACTCTAATGTCACCGAAGGCCTGCATCGACATTCCAGAGTGGTTTAGTTTAAATTCTTGTTTTTATAAACCATCCAAGTAAACAAAGTTGTAAATTCAGCTTGTGTTCACTCATCATAGACCCTCCACCCACATGCACAGGTGGAGGGTCTCTGGTTTACTGTATTGTGTTTGTGACTAATGACGACAGTGATAACGACGACATGCCTCCATTTGTCGCAATGGTCAATACATTCTCTAATGACAATCTGTATTATTCCATCCATCTGTCTGTCTGTCTGTCTGTCTGTTTGTCTGTTTAGATCATTTGGGTTTTACGAACCACCAAAGCGTTCACTATGTTCTCAACGGAAATGGAAGAGGAAATGGCGAGACGTGTTGGATATGAACGTTACGACGGTGGTCGAGTGATCGCATATCAGGGGAAAACAGCCGATAGGTTTTATTACATTCTATCCGGACGAGGTTAGTGGAGTATTTTGCGACTAAAATATAATCGATGCTATTAGGCAAGCTCTGTCTAACATACAGAAGCACAGACAATTTGAGATAAACATTCGAGAAGTAAATAATTTATTACTTGTGTCTCGTTTACGATTCTTAATTGACGGTTACTTTGAATGATTCGGTATAAAACATTGCACTACCATTGCATTGATATTTTTTTATCGTCTCGACAAAATCGATTTACAGATGAATACCCTCACGTGCTACTGTGATACCTATACTAAGTTATCCATACACTCCTGAGATTACCTGTGCATGTGTCTACATACTGACCATTTCACGTTACCGTTCACGGGCCCAGTTTGATATAACCACTCATAAATCAATAAGAAACTGTACATGTTACACTTAAATATAGCAAGATTGAAGGAATGCAGTTTCTTGCGACATATTGTCTACATCAAGTGAACTAAGTGTGCCTCTATGCAGACATCAAATGCAGACATTAAAACATTGACGCCTGCATGTCTGCATCTAGTTGAAGCACCCTTAAATTGTTTCATTCAGACTACATTTAGCAAAACGTTGTCACCTTGCTTTTGAAGTGCAGAATGTGTAGTAGTGGTTTCTGTCTGGTCGTATCATACGGTGACATGAAACTGGCAGTAGTAGTACGATACGGCTAGCCCAGAGACTTGGCTATCTGGAACGGCATTATCAAGTCAGATAGCCGTGTCTCTGGACTATGGCTTGGTGTGTATTTTGATGTCTTCTGATTAAATATACATGCAATTTGGTTTTAAGTTCCAATCCATATATAAAAATTAATGTATTTCGCGAGGGTCTGTGAGTTATATCAAGAAGCCATATTATACTGCAAACCTGTCTTTCTTGCAAGACTCGCTGTCACAAAAGTATCCATCATTGATGTTCTTTTGCAGTGAATATGTTGCGACAGTACAAACTTCAAACTGGAGAAGTTACGAAATCAATGGGTGTGCTGTCAAAAGGAAAGATAAGTGACGTAAGAGAGATATTGTATTTGTCTGTGAATACTATATGAAGATGTAAATATTTAGTGTTGTTTTTCTGGAGTAATCATTTACTATTTTCCGATTTTGAATGATGTGAGATGAGACAGTCGTACAAGAAACTTAATGACAATACCACGTTGCAATCAGTCGATATTTTATTTAGTCTAATTTGTTGGCAAAAATAATGTGTCACACAATTACTTGTAAGGGATAAGCTCCTACTCTAGGCTCTCTCAGAGTCATCGGAGCATCGCATCGCTAAAAGGACTGTTTTACATGTACCGATATCTACTGCATAATTTTACTCGAAAATCCTTGTACTGTGGGCGCGCCTTCAGGTTCCGACATTCACGTTGGATTTTGATTTTATTTGCATGATGTCTGATTTGACCTTTCATAAATCATGTACATTTCTGCTCAGGGCGAGTTTTGTTTGAACGCCCATATTCATAGTTACCGGTTATGTTTTCGCAGGCAGCGTGGAAGAGATATGGCGTATGTGAATCGATGACTGCTAATTAGTGTAACAAAAGCAAACTAGTACATGTATAACACAAAACGTTATGCCGTCACGGTATCCCTAGGCCCTGGGGCCTGTAACTGATGAATTTGTGTTGTTGACTATTCATGACGTCATGAAATGTTTGATGACTATTTTACATAAAAATCGAATTTGATTTTCGTACACAGACAGAAGAAATGGAGAAACAATGGAAGCGAGAATCAAATTTGGTCTGTAAAGGACCTGTTGAAGTTTTACTTATCGACAAAAAGGTGAATATCCTAACACTGTGGATTTAAAACTATCTTTTCTCCTTCCATGATAATACGCACTTTTTTTTAAACTTTCCGTTCCCCTTTTCCCCTTACTTATTATTCTTATTTTGTCGTCACCTTTGTAATTTAAAACGTGATACAACATCATTTGGTGTTTTGTACAATGTTCGAAACGTCTGTTAACGTTATGACTGCATTATTTCTTAAGATAGGCTAAGTGTAATACGTATGTATGGTTCTCTTGTAGGACTATTTTTTCCTTCAAAACACTGATGCTGGCCCTCCAATCGAGTTTTTACGGTAAGTATAATCTGTCCTTATTCTCTACATCTGATATTGAAATTTTCCATCCAAGTTTAACAAACATTTTCATTTGGGTTTACACTTGATGGTTTATTTCTGTGCCTCAAGGTCAAAGCCAGGGGTCAAAGTTAAGGATTCGTCTTAATTCCATCCGTTGACTCTATCAGACGTGAGTAACTGACTCGAATGGTGTACTTCTTATTTCAGAACGATAGATCTATTTCGAGAATTTCCATGTGAAGAGTTCCTCAATCACCCGGAAGCAATAGAATTCAAGTACTATGGGTAAGTGGGATGTCAAGTTTAATGTCAATGAATACTTAAGTCTGTTATTTCAAGCCGTAGTTACTTGGTTACGCAGTAGCTCTCTATCTTGCGTCCACCGTTGTCGATGTAGTGCGATCTTGGTGGCATAAGGCAGGTGAGAGAACTACGCCCTCAACGACCAGTCATACCACTGCCCGATCAAATTTCGGGTTGATTTCATAACATGAAAGTCATGTTTTACTTTTAGCACCAGTATTTCAATGTATCAGATTGCATAGCCTGTCTACTTCAACGTCGTAAACTACACACCTTTTTGCGGCAACGGTACGCCGTTGCATCATGAGAATGAATGATCTATTTTGGACCCTTGCCTATATTGTTCGAATGGAGACAACTTTTAAAAAAATCTTTAAGTTATTGTTTTGTTGTTATATTTTTCAGACCTAATAAACAGGTGGTAAAGGATACAAACACAAGAAACTGGATATATATCGTCAAGTCGGTAAGTTGTCAGTGAAAAAATCTGCTAAAATTGTATTTAATTACAATTCAACCCAACATTTTTGTTTCTTTGATCATGAGGTATACAAGCTTTCGCTTTATCCATCATTGATTCAATTGGTGGTGGTGGTGGTGGTGGTGGTGGTGGTGGTGTCCAAGTTGTTGTTGTTGTTGTTGTTGTTGTTGTTGTTGTTGTCGTTGTTGTTGTTGTTGTTGTTGTTGTTGTTGTTTTCATTCATCTGTTGTCGCTACCCCTCTAGGGTCGTTGTAAATGTGTCAGGAGGCAAGACGTCGTTGACGTCACGCAAGATAAAAGACTAAGTAGTAAACAGCGTTTGGAGAAGTTAGGCTGTGCTAAGGGGTACAGTCATGCAGATGGTGAGTACCCTTAACTTAACATGGAAAAAGTCTAGGCATGCAATTAGTTTCCACACCCTCATGACAACTGATTAGCTATAAGGTATTTTTAGACTTGAGATATCGAGCTAGACAGAGTGTGATATTTGTATTATTGTCAATGTCCTACATGGTGGCATTCTCATCTTACTGACCCCAACAAGATTGATTTTAATAAATGGTCATATGGATGACAAAATGGGTATTTATTTTGGATTTTTTTTTAAATTCATAAAACAACTTTATCATGTTTTCCTACTTGAAAAAAAAATATGAAAAAGCTTCAACAATATCCATGTTTGTAATTCAATAGATTGCAAAAGACTAAAATAGTGTGGAAAAATGTTGATATTGTACGTACAATAACAAATATTTTATACGCTATTTAATTGTTTACAATTTATTTAGTTATAAACAAGAGCTTGGTACATATTGTTTCACATAGTTTTTTTTCAAGTAGAAAAACATATTAAAGTAAGTGTTTTTTTTATAAATTAAAACTCCAAAATAAATACCAAATTTTCATCCACACTAGTGAAATATACAAACCGAAGAAGAAAAACTCACGAATTTTAGGTAGAATGCGCCTTGGTGTTTCTGAGGGGAGTCGTTGAGGGCGTACAAGTTGAACGTTAGAAGTATAAATTCTACGTTGATTTCATTTAATTTCAGCCATGTTAGAAACCAAGATGAAGAGAATCATCGAAAGAGGGAAGAAGAATTTTACATTACCAGAGGTTTGTACACAACGTCACAGGACTATTTTATTACGCGGAGCAATCGCAGATGTTACTTAATGACATTAGCAAACAGTGATAGCGACCTAAAGAAACGGTGAACTTTAGACAATAGAGTTTTGAAATAAGATTCGGGTTTATGACATAGAAGGTTATTTAATATCAAATGCTTATCTTGAACTGAAAGTGTAAATTCATCAGCACAGTCTGAATCAGGTAAAACAAAGTATCCGACCTGTGAAGCATTATTTTTTTTTCAACAATGGATACTACTTTAAATTGTCCAATTTGCCTGCTAATCAAAGTAAAGTAAAACTATCCAAACTTTGACATTAAAAAGCTTGCTCCAGGTCCTGTTGATAATAAAGGAAATTCTCGGGGTATATCGACAATAGATTATTTTCCCATAGAGTTAACACAGTATTCGGCGGCCATATTGGATTCTAAAATAGCTTCATTTTTTATATATAAAGTATTTTGACCTTTATTTCAAACATTTGTACGGTAACCATGAAAAGGGAGACGTCCATAATGTTCTGTTATATATACCCCTTAGATGTTTGTCATGACTCCGATGACTTGTTTCATTATATATAGTATATTCATTTGTTCAATAAATCATAAAACATGTTAAAATATAGAAAGAAACAATGCCATGTTTAAAAGGTAGTTTTTGAAGGAACTGTCAACATGCGGGATAGCGTTAGTTTTTATTTGACCGTAACACGGTATGATCACACTCACCATCATCAGTACAGTGCACATTATTTTGATCGATTGAACTCGCACTAGTTTTTCCCACATGTATTAATCACAGTTCACAGTTTCCACTAAATCAGATCATTACACATCACACCGAGACAATTTAAGCAGCCAAATACGTACTTGGTTGATCGTCGTAAATTTAAAACTACTGTCCCCTTTACGGCAATGCTACGTGCGTCCGTACGCTCCTATATAGTTACTTTTCTTTGCGTCAATGGAAATGACTTGCGGAAATTAACTTAAATGAAAAACATGTCTACATTTCTCCACTTCTATAAATCATGTTTTTGTCGTCGTATTCTTACTCTCAGTAGACTGAAAAATTCGTCGTTGTGGACATTCCTGTGGAGCGCCACCAACGACGGATCTAACAGTCTATACTCTTTGCTGAATTAATAACAACTTCATAATTATCATTATTAAACCGTGTGTGTGTCTCATTTTTGCAGATTGACAAGGTACCTGAACATCTTTGTATAAGCAATCCTCACTCACAATCGTTAGGCATACATGATAGTGGGATGGTAAGTGGTGGCGCACTCGCTAATATTACAAAATTAATGTCCTTCAGGTGTAAATCTTGGATGTGTTTTCTTGGGTTCAGGTTTCTTCATCGGCAAATTTCACATTTTCTGAATCATGTTTCATGCAATGTAGTCATTTTTTTCTGTGCTTTACACCTCTGCTACAACAGACCTGTGGTTTTATTCCTGCTCAATAGTTTTTCTTTTCGAATAATTATATAGTAGTTTTATCTCCGAGCAATTAAGAAATCAGTACTCTGTAGCCTCTCAATAAGTTTATCTCCGAAAAATTGCGAAACCCGTACCCTGTATAGCTGCTGAATGGTTTATGTATTTCCGAAGAATTACGAAGCCAGTATGCTGTAGCCGGGTCTTACCTTTCATCCTGCAAATATGATGTAAAATTACCTAGCCCAATCAGAATAATGTTCGTAGAGTTTCAGTACTCTACACAGTAACAGTCAATGCCACCACCACCACAGGCTTTGAGTAGCGGGGTGTATACAGCCCAAATTAGGCTCATGGACAAAATAATTAAAAACTTGTCGACTGTCATAAACATATCAGATTATTTTCTTCTCTATAATTCGCATAAACAGCTAGTATGTATCTGTATGCTGTCTTATAAAATATAATTTCTGACAGGTTCAATCATCTAGTCGAAGAACAAGTATGGTATCGCAGAGTCAAGAAGCATCGTCTACCATCATGAACTCAATGACATCAGGTATGCATACTTCCTCAGTTGTCATCCACCATGTTTCATGTTCCAGTTCACTGGCTGTTTGATACAACCACGCATAAACCAATAACTGCACATGCTACACTCGAGATTGAATGAATACATTTTGTTGCGACATTTTGTTTAAAAATGAAATGAACCAACTATTGACATGCAGACATCAAATGCAGACATTAAAACATTGGCGCCTGTATGTCTGTGTCCAGTTACAATACGTTCACATGGTTTATTTCATTTTGTCAAAATGTAGCAAGAAATTGCAACCATGCTATCTTAAAGGATGGATGGAATGAGTAATTTCTTATTGATTTCGGCGTGGTAGTATCAAACAGAACCAATGGGTTGTATTTTTACACACTACAAATTCTGCTATTATCATTTTATGCAACTAAGCTTAACTATCCAACGTTAGCATAAATAAAGTGTCGAGGAAACGCTGTATAACTAAACTTTCGATATAGTCATGGTTATTTAATAGCAAGCGGATTAAAATCTGACGTCGGAACACGGCTCTATTTCTTTATTTACCTCTATTTCATTCGTCAATTGTCGTTTCTTAACGATTTTGTTGTTTCGGGAATGAGCGCCTTTCACACTCACTCCCGGAACAACAAAAATCGAAAACAAATGACAATATAGAAGGAATAGTGGTAAATAAAACTATCGAGTCTTATTCCGACGTCAGATTTTAATATCGACAAGTCGGCATGCCCTGGTCCCTATACCCGAGTCAGATTTTACATATATTCATAATTATTGTTTTATCATATGGCTTCCTAAGGCCTTATAGCATGTAGAAATCATATTGATGCCTCCTTCAGAGCCCATGTCTCTTTCTCCAACTTAACATCGAACACATAACAAGTAAGAAACTGGAACTTTCAAAATCTCATGACATTTAAAATACAAATGTAAATGGATACTATGAATAAATCCATGACTTTGCGCTGTCATTTGAATTTCAGAAACTTCCAGCATTCACGAAAGTACACATAAAGACAGTGAACTAGGAGAAGAAGAAGAAATTGACCAGGTGGATGCAATGAAAGTAAGTTATTATTGATTGATTGGCTGGCTACCATGAATACAGAACTCCCAGAATATTCATGGAAACTACTGAACGAATCTGATGTTTAGTACACGGTGTGTGGTGTCAATGATTCGATTTTGAAAAGGATGCGATGAACGGGTGTGTACATCTGAATACAAGTAAATTCACGAAACCTAAAACAAAAGGTCGTATGGCGCCATAAAAATCTTACCGAAATGCTACATTTATTGTTATGTCTAGCTCAACCAAATGTTTACTCACATTGCTACATTTCATCGTCTGGCTCATCAAATTCTTTCCAACAGTGGCTACATTTTGTCGTCTGGTTCAACAAAAATCTTACCAACAGTGCTACCTTTTATCGTCTGGCTCAGCAAATCTCTTACCAACAGTGCTATGTTTTATTTTCTTGCTCTACGAAAATCTTACCAACAGTAATTTGACGATACAGACAATAAAATACAGCATTGTCTTATTGGGTCAGAAGATAAAATATAACAATGTTAGTAAAGGTTTTTGTTGCACCAGACAGTTTGGTGATTTTCATTGTAAAATCTGATTCAGTGCGGGTTAGTTCATTTGTATTGCTCTTATTCCATGCCTACTGAGTTAATTACGTTCTCGTCTGCATATATACCAGATATTGAGCAGGAGGTGTCAGATTAATCACATACGAGTAATTTAGACACCTACGTAGACAACTGCGTTGAAGTAAAAAAAATTCTGAAAATGATATACACAAATTTCCCCAAGTGAACCTTAACGAATGAACACTGTTGTTTTACAGGGTCCCAACACAAAGAAATATCAGAGGACATCAATCTCGATCGAACTTCCTCCCCTAGCAGCGGCTGGATCTAAAGAGAGGCACATGCTCGTAGCTGCTGCTAGGCAACGACGAGGTATGTTCATGACACAGAGAGCAAGAACCGAACCACACATCATGAGAAGACGACGACCCCTATTGGATGATGACGACGAGGAAACCCCACTACGTAGAGCTTATCTGCAATTGGACCTACTCAAGTCAGGTGACATGATTGTAAGTACATTTACATTTACATATTTGACGGACGACATTGTACTTCACACGGACCTACTTCATTTCCTTTCGTGCTTTCCCGTTCCTAATCGTATCACAATTTCTTGTTTTTACAGGGTTTGAATGATTTGTCTGGTTTAACGAGAGCAAGACGATCCGGAGTCAGTGTGGTAAGTTCTTTTCTTCATCTTCGTTCAACCCAAAGAATGCACACATTTAATAATTCTTTTCTGTTTCTGAAATTTAACCGTATATCAGTCAATAGGGTGTACCGTTCTATAACCGACCATTGTCTGGTTGTTTGTGTTTACAGTGGAGTGATGGAGCTGAGATCATCAAAGTCAATAAACGTTTCTTTAGACAACATGCTGGAACTGTAACGATGCTGAAGTTAGAAACAATGGTGAGTCTCATAGATCCATAGTTCACTTTAGTATTAAACCCCTTTCAAAGAAATATGAACGCTTTGGGGTTCAACATTCTTCTGTCTTTCTGGCTCTAGGTCTATCTATCTCACTTTTTCCTTATTTTTTTCAATCAACATCTCTTATTGTCTCTGAGACCTCCCCCCTCTCTCTCTCTCTCTCTCTCTCTCTCTCTCTCTCTCTCTCTCTCTCTCTCTCTCTCTCTCTCTCTCTCTCTCTCTCTCTCTCTCTCTCTCTCTCTCTCTCTCTCTCTCTCTCTCTGTGTCTGTCTGGCTCTGTCTCTGCCTGTCTCTCTCTCTCTGGCTCTCTCTCTCTCTCTCTCTCTTTCTTTCTTTGCGTGTCTCTCTCTCCCTACGTCTCTCTCTCATACAG
This sequence comes from Glandiceps talaboti, assembly GCF_964340395.1. Classification (NCBI taxonomy): domain Eukaryota; kingdom Metazoa; phylum Hemichordata; class Enteropneusta; family Spengelidae; genus Glandiceps; species Glandiceps talaboti. Next base: position 9,111,191 of record NC_135556.1, on the reverse strand, counting down.
ATTAAATTATAATACAGATATGAAAATGTGCTATTCAAGATTTTACATTCATTGAATCACTACCATATAGACAGCCGATAGCCATACTTAAAGACTGTAGGAATCTAAATGGTACACTTAAACAAATCTGTTTAATGTAATGCATCTGTTTATGAACCACAGAACAAGGAATACGTTACGGAAGAAGACGCAATGCAAAATTTAGAAGAACAAGAAACGTGGGACCAATATAAGACAATACTTATGAAGAAACTTTCACAGTACAGTCGTCTTGGAAAGAACCACAAGGCTGCAGTGTCAATATAATCTCAAACTGACAATATTGACCACGTGTCCACAAATGACAGTACTTTTATAAGTATCATGAGAAGCACTCATACAGCCGTCCAGAAAATTTTCAAATTTGGAACACTGAAATATCACCAGGACTACAGTAAAAGACAGAGGAACGGAGGTATATAAATCCACTCAACAAGAGACAGACACATGCAACAATTGTATTACAATGTATATAAATCCACTCAACAAGAGACAGACACATACAACAATTGTATGTATATAAATCCACTCAACAATTGTATTACAATGTATATTTATTAAATCCACACTTCAAAGTGACAGACAAATGCAACAATTGTATTGCAATTTATTAAATCCACTCTGCAAGAGACAGTAACATGTAACAATTATATGTATGTATGGTAGTTCCATGGTTCAGCTGTACCCAGTTCCTAGAACAGCATTATTTGTATGCAGCACTTGCTGCATTGCTTTAAATTTCCATCCATTCCATTTCCAATTATTGATTTAAGAACAGTGTTTTGTTTAACGAGATATAATTATTAGCGGTCACTAGCATCGTTGAAGACATTTACAATGTATTTCATTTCTTTAAGATGCACAAGCCTTATGGTAGAAAACACAGCATTATTTTCCGAAAGGGAATACGGTAAAATTTTAACGCCATTTTTGGGGGTTGCGAGAAATATTTGCTTTATATACAATATGTCTATGTAAGAAACCCATAGACATATTTTTAAGGGGTGGACATTATAAATCAAGTTTGGGTTATTAAAAAAGTGTCCTCCTTTCACTAGAATGGTCCAAGACATGCTGTGTCATGTCTAAGGCGTCATGTGCATGGATTCACAAGTTTTCTTCTTTGATACGTTTGCAATCAGCATTTTCCCATAGGGATGCAAATTGAAGACTTGTTGACAAGCATTGAACGGCAATAGAGTGTATTAGTCTAAGAGTACATGAAGACTACCAATCACCCGAATACAGCATATAACACTTTAGACACGTTAGCTGGCAGGAGGGCGAGGCATAGGGTATACACAGGATCATAGACACTGGCAGCTTGAAGGTGATTGGCTGGCTTGGTCTGAAAGTAGTAAATATGCAACAAGTTATTTATTTGACGTTGGTATGTTCAAAGGAATGAATCATGGCTCGATTTTTTTCACTTTCCGTCCATGTCATTTTCTTTACTGTTATAAAGATTTTTTCTTTTTCACATTGTTATGGTAGGCCTATGTTTTTGATATTCATAGTTGTATGGCATCATCGGGTGCTAACAATTAGCTAGCAGCACTTAACTCCGTCCAGTAAATAAAACTGTCCCGTTCTCTCAGCTGCAATGAATCTCGTCGCTACGATAGATTTACAAAAAAATAATGTGTTTGTGATTTACATAATAATGTTCAATATGCAGAAAAAATTTCCCATAACATAGAGACTCGACAGAAATACGTTTTATTTTAGAATTTATAGTACAAGGCAACGATATTGCAGTAAGTCTCAAACTTATCTGACTTATTCCAATTTAGGACAATCCGTCAATATTTTTCAGTTGTTGCAAAAGCGTTGTAAGTTTTTTTAAATAATGAGACATTTCTTTTATTTTGTTTGGTATTACAATCACCGTCCCCAGTATCATAAAATTATGAAAGCAGTCAATTTCTGAGTGTTCGCCTGCAATTTCAAAGACACAACAATATTTTTGATGAACAAAACTTTTGAATGGAGAAAATATTGTACTGTAAGAAAAAATATTGAAGAATCTGCAAAACTCCTCTATGTATCCATTGGTTCTTCCAGAGATGTTTGTTGAGTATAGTTCACAATTTATCTGGTCAGTAAAAGCAATGCAATCACATTTCCTTAATGCTTCTACTTGTAGGATTTCTTTTAGGTATGACCGTGTTTGTTCTAGACATGAAATATAGTGTTTACAATATGTGGAAGCAAGTAGGCTTGAAAAGAAGACGTTTTCTGGTTCAACAAAAACCTTACATTCCTATACATTTTATAGTCTGGTTCAACAAATAAAATTACATTGCTACATTTTATCATCTGGTTCAACAAAAATTTTACATTGCTACATTTTATCGTCTGGTTCAAGAAAAATCTTACATTGCTACATTTAATTGTCTGGCTCCACAACAATCTTACTAACATTGCTACATTTTATCCACCATTTGCTACATTTCGTTTGACATGTGAGCTAGTAAGACATTTGTGGAGCTGGACAATAAAATGTAGCAATGTAATAGTGAGAGTTTTGTGGCGACAGACGATGATTTCTTTCAACTTACTTGGTTTCCATCGTAAATCGAATATTAGGTTGTACCTTGTAATGTAACCATTTGAAAAGACATACTCCCAATTCCAAGAAAATAATCTCAAATATTTGCAAAGTTTACGTCATTTTATTTTGTATTTTTCGTACACAGTGCTGTTGAATTGCTATGGCAACTCGATGTTCAGATTGTTCGAGTAAAATATTTTCATTAAACATTTGTCTTTCGATTTCACTGAATTTTTGTTTTGAATATTTATGTAATTATTTGTCATGACAACGGACCACGCCTTGTTTGATTGTATTTGACTGCGTGTATATTAATGCAAATGATACGATGGATGACTGTGTGTGTGTGTATCCTACGTGTCACGTGTATAGGAGTGTGAAATAAAAGTGTTGAGTCTGTGGAGCCCCTTAGCTTTCTCTTATTTTGTATGGTATGCAGTCCCAACCATAGGTGAATCTTAGCCTGTTGTGTACTCGATCGTTGGATCTCTAATGCCGCTAAACCATGACAGATATAGAATGAGTGTAGCAGAGTTATAGATGTAGCGACTAAACGAGCTAACCCAATCTAGATATAAAAAAGAATGAAAAAGAGACGTCTAGCATAAATGTGATTAAAATGTGATGTGGTGAATGTGGCAATATTTCTTTATTTACCTCTATTCCCTTCGCGCGTATAGTGTTGTTTGTTTTCGATTTTGTTATTCTGGGTTGAAAAGAAGGCGTTCAATGCGGGAACAACACAACAACAAGCTTTGGCTAGCGAGAATGTCGAAAATTGCACACCAATTTACATATAAAGGACGTCCCGGGGGGCAACTCCCATAGACGGCAATACGGGGAGGGTCCGCGCGAAAGGGGTTGGTTTTTTATGCTGATTGGTATCAGAAAGGGTATACTTTTCATGAGATGGTGGTATGAGAAAGGGTTGGGTGAATCAAAACTGGCGTTAATTAACAGAGACTATGCAGTCAACACTAGGAGCGTTTCAACCTGGTGTATCTACCTTCAAATCTTCCGCACTCTCGTCACTCATGCCACCCTAGATCTAGGGCTAGTTTCCCCTGGGAGCCCTGTTTTTTACTAATAAAATGAAACTTGGTATCAGAAAGGGTATACTTTTTGCATAAATTTTGGTATCATAACATGTCGGGTTTCAATGTTTATGAGGAGCCTCTCCGTAATGTTACCCATGGAGTTATCCCCCGGGAAGGACGTCTACCCCTAACTAATGGCAGAGGTCACAAATTCTGTCTATGAGAACCGTCAATCGTTTAGCATCCAAATTTTCCTCAAAAGTATCACCCGAGGATACTGACCGATCGAAACTCTAATTAAAACATCAACTTAGTCAACCCTAAAGCAAATAATATATCCATTGCCTCGTGTAGAGACATGTTTTGTGTCAAATGTCATCTAAATGCCATCGGCTAGAAACCAGACTGTTGTTCTTTACGGACATCTGGTCTACAAAGGCGGAGATAAACCAATGGTAATATTAACCTCTAGTCCTTTCACGTTAGTATCCTTGCCTCTAGGTGGTCTACCGATAAGGTGATTACAAGAGAAAATGGCGAGATTTTGGCTCCTGGATATAGTAATTTTAACTAAACAACGCAGACGATAAACGCCGACGGGACTCAACAAAGACATCACACAATGAGAAAATAACTAATATTAAACAACAATGTTCTGGGATTACTTCAAATTTTAAACTACATGTATACTATTCTCACTTTTGAGGGTTTTTTTATTTGTCCAATCTAATGAGCCTGAGTGTGGATAATACATTTTAGGTCTATACCATAAAACTCATTGTTCAACTTATTTATAAGATAAAGATAAGATAAAGTAAAAATTTCTATAGCGCTAATATCCAACAAAAAGCAAAAGTGAATAAATATGAGTGAGAAAGGTATACCATTTAACGTTCTCTTTTCAAATTATTAAGTATGAACAACAACGCTACAATCTTATATCACCTGTCCGTATAGCTTCTTATAGCATAGGAAACCGTCGGTTCAGGAAGTGCGTCAGTTGTCCGATTCACACGCGCGCCTAGGCTATAGCTAAGGTCCCATACTACGAAAACTTAAGGCCGCTCAAAATGGAAATGGAAATGGAAAATTAATTTATATGATTTAAGAAAGATTTTTCCTCAGGTGAACTCAGACGTCGTACAAATAAGGCAAGTTCAACATGGTGGCTTGAACGTGGAGTGGATAAGCGCTTACAAAGGGATGATCGCCAGGAGAATGAATCTTTTTTGTCAAAACCAATTCATACATCTGGACATGTGCACCAGACAACCACAGAACTTAAAACTACTAACTGTAATTGTGTCAATAAGTTCTAATAGTCCACATGCATGAAAAAAATCCATAATCCATAGTAATTTTGCACGTGTAGCTTCTGTTGTGGCTTTTCAATAAAAAAAAAACATTATCGTGGGACATGGTCGTAAAAGGGTGTCTAGTTTGGAAACTGAACACCATCTTTATACGGTATAACTAAATGAAGTAAATAATATTGTAGCAAGAATTGTTGTCAACCTTGGTTTTTTCGCCGTGCCCATTTTATGTCTTCCTTTTACCTTTACTAGTTGGTCTTTCATCGTTCCGCTGTGAGTGTCATCCCGGAAACACCGTGACTATATTATCCTGTTTATTTAAAACACGGCCTTGTACGGTGTAACACCGCTGATAATGTTATCCAAAAAAGTACAATGAACGGTTAAAGGCCCATGTTGGATTAGATAAAAAAAATAAATTAGGGTGAGAAAAACCGCTGTGTGACAGAGATATAGAACAAATTGGATATAAACAAAGAAATCAGTCTGTCTTACTGTAGTCCTTAGTATGACTCCACTGATATTAAAGTTAGCACGAATTTGCTGACCCCGGGATTGAAGCATAGGTCTTTATTGCTAAAGTTCGAATCTCACTCGGTGGTCAATTTTTACTCAGTTGTGTCAATGACCAAGTTGATAGAACATGGCAATAATTGTTAGTGTGGAAGTTAACAATTGATCGGTTCTATCTCATTTACGATGGACAAGATATTGTACTTTTTTAGTTGGCATAATAAAATGTGGGGGTCAGTGGCGGTTTTTAGGACACCGTTGATTTTACGACAGGTTGTGTCATCTTTTATCACTCACTCACTCTCTATATTAAATTACCTCTTCTGTATAGTGGGCTGAAATATCACCGACGAGTAATTTTTCACTGTCTTAACTTTGTTGTTAAAACGGAATTGACTTACTATATCCGTAGGTCCAATAATGCCTGTGGGTATTTTGTTGGTAAGTCAGACAATTTGTATAGGAATCATTTATTTGCACGTAAAGTATTACTGAACGACCGCGTATACACAACACAAAGGTATTTACGAACTAATACAATGTAAATCGCTGGAAGATTGACTCACGCCCACAAATCGACGTATCCTGCGTTCATGCATTCAGTCATTACTTCGTTAGGCGTGATTGATTTGTAGGTAGGTGCTCTTTACGCACAGTGTGGTATCAGGTACATTGACGGTTGAGATGTCTGTCCGCAGTAATCTTCACCATGAACACAGCAAGCGATTTCTCAATGTTGTTGGAGATGGGGCACGTCCTGATAGTGTTAACAGGAGATACTCTCCGGGGCTGTTATCACGGCAACGGTCAAGTCCATCCATACCTGTATCTCCACGCATCGCTTTTCGATCACCCAGGTTATCTAACGTCGGAACTGTGGACGCATCGGAAATACATCCGAAGAGACACCGACATTTGAGCAGACATAAACGTGGCTTGTCCAACTATATACAAGTAAGTTTTGATGTTTAATAATAACAAAATTTGTGTTTCAAGAGGTTTGTAGTCAAACCTGTCGCAGTTGAGTTATGTAGTGATTCCCAAGGTCTTAAATTATTAACCCTCTTGACACAAAATTGTAATTAGAGTGGATTTTGAGTCTATAAATTAAAACCATAAAACTATAAAATAAAAAAGTTCAAAGTGTACATTTAGGAAATCATACTCCCTTACTTGTTGCCACCATCAGTCAGCAACCACTGATGATCTTAAGTTTCAAACGAAGTACATGTATATTTGTCCGAGTCAGAAATTGACTCGGTGTTTATGGTTTGACGCGAGTAAACATCTATACAAGGGCAAATACCGGCAGTATCAGTCAACGCAAAATATATATCTCATACTCTGTTATCGTTACACCAACATTGTAATCAGCGTCGTATAAAAGTATGTGTAATTCGGGAAGATTACGACATCACCTCGCTATTGTAGAGCAGAATAGCCACAAAGTCAAAGGTGGTCCGTGTGTCCATACGCACTCACACAGCAGGGATAGCAAGAGTAGTTGAAACTCGCACAATGTTCGTGAACAGGGCTTGGCACGAATCTCTATATCTGCATACGTTAACTGGTGTGAGATACAGTGATGGTGGCTGGAAAGGACGAGTAAGTTCCTCTGTATATGTACTGACCTCGCAAATCATGTGTAATATTTACATTTAGCAGAAAATGAATGTGACCAAGCGTGGAAGACATGTCGATCAAATGGCGCACTGCCAGAACAGAGTCAAGAAGTTCACCGTAATTGTTTTTGTTACTTAACGGCCGGGATAATGGACTCTATTCTTTGAAAAGCAGATGACAAAATATCCTAATAATGTATACTTGATTGTGAAAAAAACTTATAAATCAAGAATTTCTTGTCGAGATTGTAAATTTTTACAGGTGTTTCAAATGTTTTACAGCTTGGCAACGCAGGGCTATGCTTAGCTTAAGCTCTACCCCAGTATCAACAACTTAGACGTTGATGCTGCAATTAGTCGTACTATTGAGATTTAGATTATAATGAGGTGCCACTATATTATTAGGGCACACCGCTAGCCATGGATACTAGCCTTTCAGCAGTTGGTTTTTTTTGTTTTTTTTACTCAAACACATATTTTACATCAACAATAGAGGTTTCGATCACCTGAACAAGTCTATGCGGTAACATAGATTTTCCACAAGATCGACTTTTTAAAAAAAAATTCCCTTTCATTCTATTGCTGACGCTTGTGTATTTAGCATTCTTTTATTTCCCCTACATCTCTTTCAGAGTACAGAAACACCGAAGCGGAAAGAAGAACGCGTAAGTTTACCTTCAATATTTATATGAATTTTTGTTCGATCGTAATACATGTACTATGATTTCGGTTAATGGACAAGGGGTATTCATTTAGTGTATTTTACACGCATTGATCGGAGCAGTCCAAAAATTTCCCTTCAACAAATGCTGGATTACGCAGACGCATTTTTCCTTCATTTGAATAAATATTCGACTTGTTTCGATTACCAGAACTTTGATAAAATAGTGATGCTGGGTTTCAGGCGTTTGTACCGCTTTTATTCCAAATACATTTCGAGAGAACTAAATTCACGACTCATTCTCTTCCTTTCCACCCTTTGTTTAAGAACAGTGTAATCATTAGTCTTAAATACAATGTAGTTTGGTATCCTATTTGGGAAGACTACAGACAAAAGAAAGAAAGAGATTTCTCTCCTTCTATTGTCTCTGAAAAAGACGTTTCCCACTTGAATTATTCAATATGCGGAATGCTATTTAGAGACTTTCAAGTTGTTATTCCGGAATTCATTCGTCCTGTGCCTGTATATCGCATTGTCGTTAAACAACCAGTCTTCTTTTCGGCAAATGCCGTAAAAGTATCACGCTTTTTTTTGCGTCAACTTTTGTCGTAAAACTGCAAGACCTCTACGCAAAGCAAAACTCATCGTCAAACTACCAGGCCTCTTTACGGCAACACTAGCATACTAATTCTCGAAAGCAAAGAAATTACTCTTGCTCGTTGCGTGAGAATAGTATACTCAGACACCTGTTGATGTTGCACAGAGGATTGTGACGTCACTGCATATTCTGATATGATCCATAGTCTATCTGGTACAATAGTTGTTTTCCCACACTGCTGCCTCTCACTGTTCAAGACTTGCGTACATACACGTAAAAAAAACAGCAGTGCCCGGGGATAGAGTAAATTCAATACGAGACAACCTGTTGCAACATGTCAATATGATCACATTTGACCTAACCTCTTCGAGATAATGTACGCTTTACAAGATCACCTTACTGAATAAAATCGTTATGGTCTGTGTATTTGGGTTTTATTCGTCGTTGCTGGTGGCAAAATTCTCCCGTGGTGTATGTTTTAAACACTCTCTAGTGGAATGTTGTTGCTTTTTTATACATTCCCCTGGGACAAATAACCTATGTTAAGTCGAACGAAAGCATATTTAACAAAAGCATAGCAATCCGCAAATACTTTTTTTTTCTTCAAAAACATCAAATATTTTCAGCAGGTTGTTGTATGCTTGTTGTATATATGCTGGCTATGTAGTTGAGTTGTTCATAAGTTTGTTCATCTGGTAAAATTGTTTACACAAGTCGTGTCAAGTTGTTTGATTTGATAGATGTTGAGAGATATACGAACTTGTTTGCACAGAATGTCTGTTCAACCCCCACATACAATATTCTTCTCCGTTCAATTTAACAATCACGCAGGTATTTCAGTCGTCTATATTCCATTAATGATGTTTTTGCAACAATTCTTTGCTTGTTGTGATTTTCAGTCTTTTAAACTAAGAAGTGGTTCATATTGCACGTCTAAGTTCTATCGATTAGACTAGCTTGAAGTGTTTGTTATCTAAATATGTATATTTCCTATCTCTAGACTGGTATAGCAACCTCTGGTTGTTTCTATTCACCTTCTTGATTCAACAGTCCAGGGAAGTTAGATGCTTTCGACTGGATATGTTCATATTTCGGAACGCAATAGTTGAAACACATGAAATTCAAGATTGTTATAATCCTGCACACCCCCCACTCCCCCCCCCCCGCCTTACTCACATCCCGACAATCTCCATACAAATTAAATCGCTTTGGGGGGGGGGGGTCGATTGCATGTTTCTTATGGAGTAGCTGCCTCTGCATAAGCAAAGTCTTTCGTTTTAATCACTGCCCTTTTCAACTAAAGAGATCTCCCACAGTACCTCTCGACCTCCGACGACATGGACATAACTGAGTTACATATCTACCTAGTAGGTGGAATTTGTTTTTGCTACTCCAATGTAAGACATGGTCAGATCTGAACTTTTTTTGTGTGTGTTATATTTGTACCATATCAAGAATAACATATTGTCGTATTAATTTAATGATCACTAGCAATTTGAGTTCAGTAGCATCACACTTAAGACAAATCGTTTCGATAATGTAATGTTTGAATGCACCCAAATATTGCAGATTTGATCTGGCCAAGAGGACGAGCGAAAAAAGGTCAAAAATGGCAGTTAGGATACTATCAGCTAAAATTGTGTGTAGTAGTCCTTCAGAACTACGGATAGACTAGGTTCGATCGAATTTATAGGGAAAATACACATGCATTCAACCTTGTGGACACAACTTACAATGTACGTAGATTGTATACTCATTTCCAGACACAAATAAATGACTATGATAACAGATAAGTTATTAAGTATGTGCAAACTATGTATTTCGATAAACACACGCTGACACCTGGTTCCTATAACCTTGAATTATTGTTTTCACCGCTGCATACTTGAATAGGATGGGCATCTACTCATCAGATGTACGGGGTGACGTGCCTGAGTGCATGTATGTGCGCGTGTACCACATGTTCAATAATTTGCATGAGTTTGTCCTTAATATATAGGTTATCTGAAAAGGGCAATTGTTTTATTTTTGACTTCGTGTGTGGCTTAAAAAAAATACATTTTCGCTTTTGATAATTCTTGTCACGTTCCGGTGAGTACATTCTGCATCAAAAGTTGTCATGTATCCGAACGTAGACGAAGGCAATTAATGAAGAAATTGTCATGGCATGCTCACAGAGGGCGGGCTTGCATATTACTTATACTATACATACAGCGCCGAATAAAAGCCATTGATGTTGTTCATCACGTCGTTGTCATAATGTATAACGGATTTGTGTGAACAACTAAATTGACTCACTTAGCACTTCGCACATCTAAGAAACACAAAGAAAATCCGTAGACAATGGACGTAAAACAAACGTGTATGCATTGTAATCCGTAGCACAAGTATGAGTGCTTTTAAATTTACATTCAGGACAGGTATTACCATGATAAGCAGTCTATACAGAGTTTAATACGAGAACATATCAGCTTATCTGAAGACACTTCGTCATCTAGCTGAAAACTACGAACAAAATAACAAGCTGTAACCTAGACTGTCATACTAGTATTACGCAACCCGGTTGTCGATGAACTAAAATAGACTACCGCCATACTCCAGGTTATAATAATGTATTTTTCCGTCGACAACTTGATGAACACGGGGGAAATTTCATGACAATATAATTACTCGGTGAAGTGGCACTTTGAGTGCTCCTGGCGTCCTTCGCTAACCTACTGCGAAAAAATGCGACAGACGTAAATCACTTTTCCAAACTAATAATTTATGTTATAACTGTTACTAATCACTATACTGCAATACCCCGCTGCGAATTCCATCAATCATATTGTATTGGTGAAGTGTGAAGCGTTTTCCATTCAATGGCTATACACCATATTTCCTCATGAATATTTATGCTATCAATTAACCGCACATATAGAATTATTGACATAGTTACTAGCTGTATAAATATAATCGTACATCAAAAAACTCTAATGCATGACCTTTCATCAACATGTGACTTGCAGTAGCGCTCGTTACCGTAGCAACTGGACGCCATGTTAACGCTATCGGCAAATATTAACATCTACTGTTATACGTTACTAGTTACATCGCGGAGCACACAAAATCGATGAAGTCTTCGATGTAGGAAGCTGTCGGAGTTGCTGATATTTTTTTCTCCCTGAATTCAGCTTGCCTCATGTCTTCCTTTCAAAGCCATCGTCCATTTTACTCGCAACGTCCCACCTTACTACCCCAAGCGGCCAGGACTCCTTCCCAGTCGGAATATTTAGCATGGCGAAAACGAAAGTGTGGGGTTCAGGAGAGCAGGGAGAAGGTAAGACAAGAACTGTCAGAAGTGAACGAAAGGTGTCGAAATCATCTATCAATGACATCCATACAGATACTGAGGAGATAGATACGGGAAAAGATATGACATAGCTACAAGTGTTTCTAGCATGTTATACAAATAACACATATAATTATCAAAACGTTATTATAATAGTGGCAACAAGTATAAGTAAATTCTATATATCATATGTTTTTGCTTTTTCAAGCATTTCACATAGCTGTTGTTTCAAGGTTTTTCGCGAAACTATGTAATACATCATGTGCAATAGACATACAGTATGCTGTTTATGTATAGGTAGCTAGGTAGATGGGTAGACAGTTATAGGTCTATGTATGTATGTATGTATGTATATATGTATGTATGTATGTATGTATGTATGTATGTATGTATGTATGTATGTATGTATATATGTATGTATGTATGTATGTATGTATGTATGTATGTGTGTATGTATGTATGTATGTGTGTGTGTATGTATGTATGTATGTATGTATGTATGTATGTATGTATGTATGTATGTATGTATGTGTTTGTATGTATGTATGTATGTATGTGTGTATGTATGTATGTATGTATGTATGTATGTATGTATGTATGATGTGTGTGTGTGTGTATGTATGTATGTATGTATGTATGTATGTATGTATGTATGTATGCATGTATGTATGTATGTATGTATGTATGATGTGGGTATGTATGATGTGTGTATGTATGTATGTATGTATGTATGTATGTATGTATGTATGTATGTATGTATGTATGTATGCATGTATGCTTGCATGCATGCATGCATGTATGGTAGGGTGGTAGGTAGGGAGGTATGTTTGCTAAGTTGTGTTTTCGTATGTTCTTCTATTTATTTTTTAACAAAATCCACAGCCCCGTAGTTCTAGCCAAGAAGCAAGATAATGAAAGCTGCGATGCACATCTGAGTTACCAACAACAGATTATACCGATATCTCTATGTTTATCGTTTATCTTTTACATTAAAATACCAACTATTGTACTGAGGTATAGACGTCTAGACTATTGTATACCTTTACTCTTAAAAAAACTATGGCCGTGGTCGTGCTCCACTGGTACAGCAAACAACATATGATGAAGTCAATATATTATTTATTGAGTATATTAAAATATGTTACGGCCATGAAAATCGAGTGGCAAATTCGTTATTGTAATCTTTATTTCATGATGTAGAAACAATCTGTTTTTAAAACAGATTCCCTCTGGTTGTGGCAGCAATTTCTCGTCATTAAACATTTATCATTCACTCGCAAAACCATGATTTTACAATAAATATTCACATATACCCTCAGACCACCACGATAATATGTAAATGAAGCTGAGGTAGGGGATTTTGTTTTTAATTTACTTTTTCGGTTGTATTGTAATTCGAAACCAATTATAATGTATTCTTCGATTTTCCATGAATGTAATAAATCGTTAGGCGTTGCTTAGTAACACAGATGTTTATTTCAATGAAATGGATTACTATGTAAATTATACAATACAGGGAAATCGAAGTGTTGAAATGTACGCTACTTTAAGGCAATTGAATCAAAGCAAAGTGGCTGTTGTATACGTAAAGCTTGAGTAAGCATTCAATTTTCTCCTTGAAAATAATGAAATGGGCTGTATTAGGATTTTAACAAAAATATTTATTTTTTTCAGATTTAAAATATTTTCAGTTTATATCGATTGAACGAGGCAAAATATTGTTTGTGTTTTTGTCAAAATATTTTAAATTTAGAACATGGCAGTATGCCACTGTTCATACGTAGAATGAGTTGAGTTATAAAACATGCAACGAAACTAACTGTATGTACTGTTGTGTTGTATTTTTGACATTTGTTGGCTTAGCAGAGTAATTGATGTGAATCAAGAAAAGTAATAAGGAGAAAATTTCCTACCTGTCAAAGGTATGAATTGCATCAGGCGTGATAGGTAGTTGACGATTGTCCTTTAATGTACGACAGGTATAGAACTTCTGTAGTAAATCACTCAATCTCTCTCCCTCTCTCTCTCTCTCTCTCTCTCTCTCTCTCTCTCTCTCTCTCTCTCTCTCTCTCTCTCTCTCTCTCTCTCTCTCTCTCTCTCTCTCTCTCTCTCTCAACATTGTGCTATGACTCCTCATTATTTCACTATATGTATTATTCCCACTCCCACCCTCTATAACACACACACATACACATATATATATCTATGTATGTATGTGTATGTATGTATGTATGTATGTAATGTATACTTTTCCTTGTCTTGCATCTGTGTAATTTAATACACGGAATGCAAGTATACTCCGTAGATTCTGACGTAGTTACCTCGTTTACGTAGAAATTACTTCTATTTTTGAAATAATAGCTGGATGAAAGGAAGTAGTTCCGTGTAAATATGCAAATTTCTGAGCACGAAAACATCTTATGAGAATCGGGACGGCGTAAGGGCGAATTTTATATGAATCATGATTTATCCTAATAACCGAAAACAGTGACGTTGACATTATTCTGCCTTGTTGCCATGGTACCGATCGTAATCTAAAATGTCATGTCTCAGTTTCTGCTTAGTGAATTTATACCGATGTTAAACCAACTCAAGGCTTCTCGTTCGTTTCAATACGCGAACATCCAATCAGTATAAGCCACGACTATGATAACAATTTATATGTACCATAAACCACAAACCTATAAAAACAAACTCTCTACGTTGTTTGTTAATGATGTCTAGGATAAATAAATTTCTGGCACAATGGGCTAAATTAATCACGATTACTTGATCATATATGACATCTTTTTTGTGAGTCTTACGTTGGCATCAATACATTATTTTTAATACTTTTTTTTAATTCTAGAGGTGCCACAGACTCACCTTCAGCCGACTATATTCTTATTTCTAAACTAACCTAATCTAATCTAATCTAATTTTCTTATAAAGCGCATTCCATGAAATTATCACAATGCGCTTTACAAAGCACAGAAACACGAGTAAAAAAACAGAATCAAGCAAAAGTCTTGTTGAAGAAATAGGTCTTAAGACCTGATTTAAATGCCCGGAATGTAGTGACACTCTGCAGATATGATGGCAGAGCATTTCACAAGTGTGGGGCACAAATTGAGAATGCTCTGTCACCATAATAAGCAGTATTACTGAGTGGTTTTGGTGTGAGTAAATTTCGTTCCGTGAGTTACTGCGTAAAGCACGGCTGAAGCTACGTCGGGTTATACAACTGATTAAGTTGCTAACCCGATCTATATCAACTTTAATCAGTTAGCTGTATAGCTATTAGTTCTTCAGATGTATCTCTTATGCATCTTTTGTGTGGGGTTTTTTGAAAAATTAATCATAAGCCTTATAAACTAGTTCATCTTTGTATGTTACTTTGCTCCTTTACTCTTGCATCTACTCATTTATCTTGTTAATTGGCTGTCAATTGTTAATCTACAATGTTATTGATTTCGAGCACGAGTAACATGACGTATTACCCAGAGTTCTTTGTAATATTTGTAGTTTCGTCTACAGAACGTTCGCTTTGCCCAGATATCACAAAATCGCACGTTTTGTTCCTTAATGTTGTCCAGTTTAATGTCAATGAACGACTGTGTCTCGACCGGGGTAAATCTACAGCATAAGCCGAGGCTAATTAGTGTCGAGTTATGTAAATTAAATGTAAGTATATTCTAGTATGCAAATTGTAATGGTTACCACCTTTTGTCGTCACAGAATATCAATAGTCTTTAATACTCTGTATACATCACTAGATATTGTCAGGTATATATTGTACTCATAGACAGTCTATTGCCTATGATATACACTCTGTACCGAGAGTTGAAACAAATACACTTTACAACTCGCGAAAAAAACACCGGTGTGTTTACTGGAATGAAGTGAGCTAAGGAAAGACTTCAGGCAATGACAATATAGGAGAAAAGTCTTATCTTGATTACCAAGCGCAAGCAAACGCACCGATGTTTTTTCGCTGGTTGTCTTTTCATTTACCGCTATTTTGCTGTTGTCTGTATTTCTGTTATGGTGTCTAGCATAACATTTTTTTTTCAATTTCAGCATTTGAATACTATATGCACTATATATTAACGTAGGTCTTGATGACCTCAAGACCCTTGGCCTTGTCAAAATATTTTCGTCAATTTTTTTAACATATATAATAGTACTTTCAGTGGGATGTTTCAATTTCGGTATTCAATACTATTAACTATCAGCTAAGAATTTGATACGCAATAGATATCAACAGAGACTTTAAAGTGTTTCACGAAGTGACAGCTATAATTAGTAGTAGGGAAGGCCCATAAGCCCATTATAATAATGGTCTTTCCCATGAAAGCTCTTCTTTCCATGACTTTCTATGTGTCTTTTCTAAAATTCAGTACATTGGGGGAAGTGAAATCCATACACGTTTTCTAGTAAAAATGTGATCCTGACAGTAATTTTCAGTAGGCAGTAAAATTTTGTATTTGTTGATTCGGTCTAAGATGTACGTCCTGCAGACGAAAGTCGTCAATCTCCGAGTTCACCTCAGGTGCTGCGTGGCGTGGCAGTATGATTCTAAAAAGCGGCCTTCGGAGGGGAAAAACAAAAACAAATAAAAAACACGCGGCAAACTTTTAGTTCACGATACAATTGCCCTTGCAGTTGCTGGTCATTTAACGTGAAAAGGGCGGTAAATAGTTCTAAACGGTGTGTGACTGCATCTATAGTCTGCAGTACATCACGTAATAAAACTGTACATAAAAAATACAAAGGTTAGTATCACGGAGTTAGGACACTCGACGTTCTAAACAATACCCTAACAAACAAAGACACGGTATTATTAGCTACCATTCAGAGTCGATCGATACGTTTGATGTAGAATGTATGAGACTTGTGACACGGCAAAGTAGCTGCAGGGTTAAAGATTGCACTCTTATGCTATAGTTAGAGCACAGTCAGAAATTCAAGCAGACCACTGACGAGGAGGAAGAACTGGTCAGTTGAAATGGCCAGACCTCGGATTGTACCGCGGGATTACCGAAAAAGATTAAACAGAGATGATGTATTAAGGGATTATCTGGATTATCTGATGAAGAGACCACGATATCTTGAGGTAGGAATTGTAATTCGGTTTAGGTTTACAATGATACGAAATGGCTTCGGTAGTTACAGCTTTGTGTTTTAGGCAATTAGTGCATGTTTTGGAGTCTGAATTCGTCGTGCTTTTACAATGAACAGTCTAACTCATTATACGCGTATCTATCAATCTAATCTCTGGACTACCACGATGAGCTTTTAATGCTCACAAACATAAAAACTATGATAGAATACATCGCCGCTAAATTGGCAAACCAAAAATGCGGAAAACTTTACATATTGTTTCCGTCAACTGTTCCTCCTTTTGGTTCGTTTACGTCATTTCTGTATATATATGACAGTGATTTACCATGCAAACGCCGAGTTGTTAGGTGCTGATTGTCAGTAGTGAGAATGTGGCGTGTTGTTGCACCGCAATTATCGGACATGATTTTTATAGTGTTGACCAAAGTCTAGGGAAACAGACAGAACTACTATGTAAAAAAAAGATAGTTACACCCACTGTATGAAATACTGAGCTGTAACATTACGCTCTATGTACACATAGTTTTAGAAGGCCCTTCGTTTCCATAGCACGCCGCGTCCAAATTCTGTCGTACAATATATGTATTTATATTTTTTTATTCGTGACGTGGCTGGTGATTTGTTATCTATATCTCAAATCTCCGGCTATGAGTCAATACATTGAGTATACAATGGAAGCCAGTTGACTTGAAAAATAATATCGTCTGGCTCGACAAAATTCCTACTCACATTGCTACATTTTGTCGCCTGACGCCACAAAAATATTAATCTGCTACATTTTGTCGTCTGATTCGACAAAAATCTTAATCTGCTACATTTTATCGTCTGACTCGACAAAAATATAGTCTTAGTAACACATACATTTTATCGCCTTGTTCGACAAAAATCTGACTAAACACTGCTTCTTTTCATCATGATGTAACTTGATAAAACTAGTACTTATATTTTGTTTGGGAGAGCTGCTGTTGCCTCTACAGGTCATTGCTGAATCAAAAGTATTGTTATAGAATCTATGTATACTTTTTGTTCAAGCATGCCAATATATAAAATGTAACAATTGTACTTACATTTTTATCACGCCATACATTAAGATGTAACAGTTTTATCAGATTTTAGACAATAGGATGTAGCAAAGTTATTAGTAAGATGTTTGTGAGCCAGGCAATAAAATGTAGCAATGTCAGTTTTATCAAGTCAGATAACGATTTTTTCAACACAATTTGGTTTCCATGGTAATATACTAGTACGACTAGCCGCTAGAAAATATGAAGATACATTATGTCAACACAGTAAGTTTAACATATCACTAGAGTAGTCCTAGAAAATACAAACGTATATGAGTGCAATGGTCATCAATTCAACACAAGGGGACTTATTAGGATAAATGAAACGAACCTAGATTGCCTATGATAGAACAAGGCAAGGAATACTCAAATTAGTTCAGAAATTTACAGGTTACGTGAGAAGCATATGAAGTTCTTATGGCTGAGGAAGAGTTGTTGAAGAAACATTTTATTGTGTGTGTTTTACTAGCGTCTTTCCTAACCAGAATACATTTAGTGACATGATCCGGCTTAACCCAACACACTATTTTTTTTATCAAAGTAAATATTTAAATGGAACTCGCTAGTATCGTATAAATGTCGATTTATGCTTTGAAGTGTGCAAAATCATAGCGTTGACAGTTTTACACACCTGCAGCTTCTCTACGCATGGTCCTGATTTCTGGGTACGTCCAAAAATTATGTCAGTTTGTTCATAATTTGCATAAAGTATAACGCTACAGTACAGATGAACTGGTTACAAACGATGAGGTACCAGTAACTAGAATACTGTGTGGGCAGTCATATGAAACTGACATAAACCAGATGAACGGACTGTGGCCCTTTAACCCTTAATGAGTTGACGTAAACATGGAAAAATGGCGTCCGTATTTTTAAGTTTATGCAAATAGAATCACTTCAAGAACTCATTTTTAGTTGAATTGATAAATCTGGATGGTTTTCTATTATTCGTGTCTAAAAATAAGTTGAAAATCTGTCAAAAATATCGAAAAACAAATATTTTGTCCGTCTATTTTTGGTGGGAAAAGTACTCGCTATTGAAGCTGAAGACATTTAATGTTTTTATTACAAGTATTGTCACCAACAACTTTTGACCGACATGTAATCAATCTCCTGTTTGACAGACATTATTGCCTTTATTGACCAAGACGGTTTTTCCTTCAATTGTGTGATAGAAAACGGTTTGAAATGTTGAATGGAGTGGAACACAGGTTTTTAATTTGTGATGCCACCGTCACATCGTCATGCAAGACTAACCTCATTTTAGATTGCCATGGCGTGACGGAAACGTGAGCGCTCTGATGAATCGATCCGTTTTAAAGCTCAAATGTAGTGTTTAATGTTTGACAAGCTCGTTACAACACGTAAAATGTGGACGTGTTTTTCTACGATCATCATAAAGAAACGAGAAAGGACTAAAAATAACCACCACTTATCCATCCTTTTAAAAAAATCTCCTAACCGTATCTTTCCACTCACAATCTGAATATGGTACACACATGTCGTTTTAGGCTTTTATGTGTACTTTTTCTTCGATTATTGGTTGTTTCTTTGGCAAGGAGAACCGAAATTCCGACTTCGATGTATGGGAGCCATTGATGCTCTATACGATTATTTGAAACTAGACTCAACTCAACATGTTGTTATCGTCGTATCATTGTTTTTGTTGGCGGCACACCGTCGTTATGTCGTCGTCGCTGTCGTCGTCGTCGTCGTCGTCGTCATCGTTATTGTTGTTGTTGCTGCTGCTGCTGCTGTTGTTGTTGTTGTTGTTGTTGTTGTTGTTGTTGTTGTTAACTTAATGCACGAGTTTGGAAAGCAGCCAAACGATTGAACAACACGTAACCCTGGTAACACATGTAATGTAGAAAACAGCAGTACTTGTATCGCTGTCTCGAAGCGTTATAACACTGCGATTTTGACTTAGTGCTTATTTTGTTTTTTTCTCTTTCAGCCGATTGAAAAGTTGCAGAGGGTATCACGAACTGTTCGTGTTGTGGCGGGAATATGTTTGGCGCTAAAAAGGTAAACTATATTTTAGATTGACCTACGACCTTTTGGTCACCTTTAATTGTAATTTCTTCAGGATTACTAAAAAAATTGTTCATATTTTTATTTCCCAATTAGTTGGTATAATTGATAAAATTTGCTCTGATTAAAATAATTTTTATGGATGTAACTGACATCTTGATCTACCTGTAACAACTGAAGGAAAACACTACTATATTTTGAAGAATCTCAAATTCCATGTGACTGATGGCGTCATCATAATCTTGACGTCCCCTGCATTTGGCCCTCTAAAGGAGGAAATTTCACTGTGGGCATAATATGACCAATATACACATTTTTTTACAGACCTTAAATTTTTTTAGTGACGTCATTGTCTAATCTGAGATTTACCAAATTCACAAGATAGCATTAATGCGAAAACTCGGTCTTTACAGACTTGTTGGCTGTTATCGGTGCGCAGTTTTATATAACGAGTTATTTATTGATACTTTATAAAATATCATTTATGTTTGTAGCTATGTGAAAGAGGGAGAGACGAAGCAATGGTCGTTGGTGGAAATGCAACTCAACCTGCAAGCAGACCTGAAAGACAGCCTCGCTTTCGACATCAATCTATTCAAGAAATTTAGAGTGGTAGGTTTTGAAGGACTAATACCTTTTGTGATTGTGAGCATGTCATATTAACACGTCTGTTGATTAATGTGGCTATCGATACAAAATTACCTACTCTATCACCACATGTGGCTCATAGATTCAACAAAGATGGCTTTATTTCGTTTCTGCATATCATTATATTCGTGCAGATAGCCATCCTCATAAGCCGGAGTACAGTTTTTCTGCTGACGCAACGAAAAACGATACACGTACGGCGTACCAAATTCACACGATAGCATTAATGCTAAATGCTAAGCTAAAAACGATACACGTACGGTGCCGTAAAAGAGGC
The DNA here is from genome assembly GCF_964340395.1 of Glandiceps talaboti. Taxonomy (NCBI): domain Eukaryota; kingdom Metazoa; phylum Hemichordata; class Enteropneusta; family Spengelidae; genus Glandiceps; species Glandiceps talaboti. The sequence continues at coordinate 9,090,400 of NC_135556.1, read as the reverse complement.
TGTGGTTTACGACGATAGGCACTGATAGTGGTTGTGTGTTTAAAAGTCTTTCATTTTTTGCTTAATAGTTAGTCATTTTGCTTTTGTAATTAATTTCATGTCTTACTTATAGCCGATACCTGAGCAATGAAGCCACGTGACTAATGGATGAGCATACTAATATTGAAATACTTTATTTCCCAGAAACAAAACATAACCATCAGTTACAAAATATATCATATGCAAATTATGTTATAAATATCAAAATAATATGTAAATTATATTATAAATGATATGCAAATTGTGTTATAAATAATATGCAAATTATGTTATAAGCAATATGCAAATGTTACAAATGATAGAAAATGGAGAGAAACGGGAAACAGTTGTTGAAACAGTCCGTTCCCGCTTGTTTACAAGTGTCTAATAAAAATTGGAAAATATCTCTGGCCAAACAGTTCGCTCTCAGAAATAACTGTACGATAAATTGCTTTCTAGTCTGTAGTGCAATGTTTGCAAGCCTTCTTTCAATAACTCCACAAAATGCAAACATTAATCCACTAAACTACTAGAAAATTGCACTAAATCAGCATGAGGCAGTGTAAATGAAGGAAATTAATGTGTTAGTTGTCAAAAAAAATGGATTGGTTCAACTGATCCTGCATGACGGTACGTGGTGATGAAGGAAAAATTATGGCAAAATTATTGATTTTAGCATAATTTGTACATTCTTTTTGTATTTCCCACCTTTAATTGTAGACACGTGGAAGTGAAAAGCTTAAGAATATATTGTTAACGAAACCGGCTGATAGAACGAATGAAGAAATCCAGGTTGTAAGTATTCAACACTTGTCATCTTTGTAAGAATTGTTCAAAAGGATGACCCTACATGTGTACGGTCTACGAACACGGGGCTGAACCACTTCTGAACTGCGTCGATGGGGGGGGGGGGGGTGAGGAATTACAGTCGTGGAGTTTTGATATAGTATACGCCTTACAAACTTAAAAAACTTAAACTTTTGCGGTTACTTTGGTCAAGAAAACCCGGCCAGTGCTGTGTTAAAATCAAGAAATAAGTCGGGGGGGGGGGGGGGAGGTTCATCTAGACTGTCAGCAGTCGTCTTGACTTTGTCGTATTTTATCTGTAATACTATGTTTGTTGATAAAATGGAATTTAAAACATGGTGTGCGATGTATGTTCGATGAAGTCAAGACGACGTCGGATTATATTAATGTTCGAATGCCCAGTGAGTAGCATGTGTTCTGTATAGAATGTGCACTGTACATGCTGATTATTATATCGCATGTTATAGGTAATTATATATTATGTGCACACAATTACTATTTCCATTAAAAAAATATTTCAGAAGTTTTTTTTAGAAATACGACAAAATGTGATCCTCGTCTGAATACAGGTCATCGTAAAATTTGATTAGAGAGAGGTCAAAATTATATTGAAATCAACCCATTCTTTACTAGAATCCAATATGGTTCCCTATTGTGTTAACTGTATGGTAATAAAGTGAAATTGAAATTGAAATTTATTCCACCAGAAAAGAAAAAATATAGACACGAACTTTGAAAGCAAGTACAGGCAGAACATTTCTGGTGAGGGCCATGGAAATAGTTCGTAGGAACTAATCAATGTCCACGGACCGTACATACAGATGATAAACACAAATTTGGGCTGGTACGAGTTTCACAATAACAACAAAAATACATTTCTTAGTAAATAAAGAGATATGTTGGTGGCAAAAGTAAACGATTATCGTTTCCTTGAAAACAAGTCTCAGAATTCTTATATTATTTCAAAATCGAACAAAAACAAGCTTTCATTTGGCAAAGTTTGAAGAGATCTTAAATAATTTGAATTTTAACGGAAATTGGTCCCCGAGGTACATTCTATATTCAGTGTATACGCACTCCACCCGACTCATTTCCCATGTGTCAGGAAATAAATAAATATATATACACATTCCCACCCGTCCCATTTCAACTGTGTCTGTATGCAATGGATTTTATTCTCCCCAGGAAGATGAGTTGAGGAAGTATAAAAGAGTCATTGTGCCTTAATAGGTCCGTACTGTGGGTACCAAACGTAAAGCGCTTTGAGTATAGTGTGGAAAAGCGCTATGTATAAAAAAAATAGCAAAATTCCCTTAAATTGTTTGGCCTTGGATAAGTCTAAAATTCATTCCGATGTCTTTGTTTTAAAAAAAAAAAATTTTGTTGAAGTATAAATTTTGAAATTGGAACTGAACTGATATGAACTGATCTGATTGTCATATCAACTGTATGTTGTATAGGTGTACACACTATGCTGTTAAGCTCGTATGGTACAAAACGTGTCAATATTAAACTTACAGGTCATGGCACTTTTACGAAAAAACAAAACTTTCCAAGAATATCCCACTGACGTTCAACTAGAATTGATTAAAGGTATGGTGTATCAGAGGTGAGTATGTATCGTCTACCTGTTTGTTAGACTGTAAATACGTCGCTGGGGGTGTCCTTATCACCCCTTCCCCTAACATTGTATTGCAGAACAGCAATCACGCAGTCCGCCTTCAATCGTTTGTGGAAAGGGATGTGAAGAGCGCCCACAACGGTTGATCTTTCAGTCTATCTGTTTGTATGAACATTTGATCATTGTATATTACTCAGATCGGCCATTTTGTCAGGTTGTCGAGACAAGTATGTTACAGTGTTATAAACACTTTTAATCATAGTAAGGTGACACTTTTATATACAGACAAATATTGTTAAAGTGACGCAAGCGCAGGTTATAAGATTTTTTCTCATGTGAGAATCTTTACATACAACAATTGATTAAATTATTCTTGATGTTTATGAATTACCTTCTATGACATTACAATTGTCTTCTGGCAGCGTTAGAAAAGTAGATTGCTTTGTAGAAATTTCCTTTACATTTTTATACGTATGATAAATTACGTCGTCGGATCGTTGATGGGTTATATCTCAATACCAGGTTTGAGTTCAGTTAATTGCAAGTGGTGCATATGTATGTTTCAGCAAGTAGAACATTGTGAGTACGATTTGAACATGCAGCAAAATGTCGCCCAAAGAATGTTTAAACTCAGCTTGTGCCCCTTTAAAGTGTAAGTTTTGTACGATTCCATTTTCAATAAAAATGAACACGGAGTGCATATTTTACCTAAGCACTAACCACCAACTGTTTGTAATCCATGGCACATATGCATTCATTTCAGATACGAAGCCAGAAGAATCATCTTAAAGCAAGGCCACCGTCCATTTGCATTTTACATTATATTATCAGGGACTTGTTTGATCAATGTACAAGAAATAGATTCAGAAACAAGGAAGAAAATGGTTCGCACCGTTCGTGAAATAACAACTGGGGATCATTTTGGAGTAAGTGTATTGCTTTGATGTAGATTAAACCCTTTTGGGGAGTACAAGACATAGTTCTACTACACTTGACCTTGATAAATGATTGTTGAAGTGTTTTTGAAGGTTTGCATCGTGTTCCTGGTCGACCTGCAATTATGTAGATTGACCGTTGGGGGCGCTCTTCTCATTACTTTCAATGGGGGCGGATGATAAGTTAAGAACGCCCAATGCAATGCATTTTACTGTAATTGATACAATTAATTTTTCCATTGCGCCTCTACAGGAAGTAGCCTTTATGAATAAATGTGATAGGACGGCATCTGTCGTTTGTAAAGATGACGTCGAACTTCTTGTTATACTCGCCGAGGTAAGTGTATTAACGTTACTTTGGTAGCAAAATTATATAATATTTGTACGCATACTTAGGAATTTAGATGACTAACTTAGTGTAAATTGAGCAAAAGGGGATTGTCATCGAACGGTAATATACGAAATGAAACTGTTTCGAAACCCGAATATAGACAAGCAAATGCACTCACTTATATGTGGTTTGAGAATCCTTCTATGGTGACTGTCTACTAACTACACCATCACTGAAAATATCATCCAAAACTGTTAAATGAAGTAAATATAGTAAAGTCGGATGTTAAAGTCTACAACAGATTTTGGGTTGGATGACACGCTGTGATAAATTGTTCCAGAGAGTAACAGCTATGCATACGTCTTTCCTAAAATGACAGGATTTCAACAGAATAATCAGAGAACCCTTGGAGAAGAAACGTGAAGATCACATAGAATTCTGCAAAACGTTAGACATATTCCGAAGCTGGCCTGTTGATAAACTCAGAGAGAACAGCCAAGCATTTACATATCAGTATTTTATGTAAGTAGTAAATTTGCACATCATTTGCATACAGGTATTCAATAGCGTTTTCATCCAGCAGCGCATATGCCACTAATATGCGTGAGCACTTGTGCAAACATCCACGTACACTGCAGGTGCATATGTATTACCAAAATAAATTGACAGTAGTTGATAAATCATATACGCAGTAATCTTTGCAGTTTTCTGGGATTTCATTTAACAATAATTAGTGCTATGCTGAAAAAAGTAACATGTAAGCTTAAAGTTGTGTGTTATTTACGAAACCGTTGCCAATGGTATCCAGATGTAGTATCGGCAGATTTCCCGAACAACAACGTAATGTGAAAATGTTATATTTTATTACTAGTAAAGACGCAGTGATGGTGAAGAATGCCAAGGAATCCAATAATATTATCATCATTAAATCGGTGAGTAGTGAATGAAATTTAGGTACTAGCAATTTGAGAGTAACAGGAGCCATGCATGATGATAGTTGAATAGTCAGAGTGGCCGGGGCTCAAAATCTGCAAGTTGCCGGTTCAAGCCTCGCCGCTGTCATTTGTTTCTGAATGATTTAAGTCTCTTGGCAAGATGTGAACCACAATTGGGCTTCACTCAACCCAGGTTGCAATGTGAATACTTTAACCATATACGCTTACCGAGGTTGTAATATATTGTATATTCCCCAGGAAGCTGAGGAAGTATAAAGGGCCATAATGTCGTTATAGGCTTGTACCATGGACAATAATGAATTGTAAACTACCCTTGAGCAGAGTGTTGGACAGTGCTACTGTAATATGTTTTTTTCCTTGTGTACCTGTGTCTATTATCCCTGTGTGCGTCTGCTTTTACTAGTCTGTCGCCCTCATAAGTTGATGTCACTTACTTAATATGCGTACTTCTTTTTTGTATATCACGTGGCATTAGGGTTCCTGTAAAGTTGTTGCACAGATTCATGAACTGAAGTCAAGAAGAAGACCCCGGTCTGGTGGACACACCCAGTCACAATTTCCACTCATTGAAATACAGAAACGAAGAGAAGCCATGATGCCAAGAAGTTGTAAGTACAGTCACGTTTTATTTCTAATAAAGGTTAAACTTCCTTAAGTATATTACTGTTAAAGGTTTTTCAACTTGCCGAGAAACGTGATAAAAGTCATAATCTGTCTTTTATGACGACCGATATTTGTGGTAGATAAATATAACTTAATCATGGAACTTGAAGTTATTTGTACATTGAGTGTATACATAACTCCATTAACGCTGAGGGCGCCCAGGCAGGCAGGCAGGCAGTCAGGCAGGCAGGCGGGCAGGCAGGCAGACAGACAGACAGACAGACAGACAGACAGACAGACAGACAGACAGACAGACAGACAGACAGACAGACAGACAGACAGACTGACTGGAGTGAAAACAACCTCGAGCTCCTTCCTACCTCGAAGAATGAAACTCATCACGCCGTTATGAAAACTATAGTTGCCCCCAACAAGACGTTATAACAAACATGATTTCTTCAATTAAAATGATTTTCATAGAATGGTAAGTCAGAATATATATGTGTGTATATTGTCCGTTTGCAAAGGTGTTCTCTGCTTGGTCTTTACTCTGTTGTTGATTTTCTCTGTTCAACAGTATCTGTAGTAGCTCCGCGTGAACTAAATCATTATGCAGCGAGTGACTACAAGGCGGCACGTTCAACAACACCACAACAGTCGAAGTCTAAACCTATCAGAAGTCGGCTTTATGATTCCAGGCCCTTACAAAGACCAACAGTACCTAAGGTAGGATGATTTAGGAAATTTAACATAAATACGATAGTCTACATTTATCAATTCTTGGACCAAAACAGTGAGACCGTTTACATTATCTGGGAGTTTTCATACATCGAAAAAGTCGAAAAGAAACTTATGAAATTACATTGTACACGAGAATAGTGGGCTGACACCTACACTATTAGAGCGCCACCAACGACGATGTTTTATAGTTTAACTCAACTCTTGTTTTTAATGATTTGAGGTATATTGGACACATGATACTAACTGTCTGTTACTTCTTTTTCAAAACCACACGCTGCTCAGGAGGAAAAATCATCATTTGTAAATCCACTATTGAATGAGTTTGAACTGCGACGGCGAAGGACAATTCTTGTATGCATATACACATAAATCTATCATGAGTGGTGACGTCATAATTGTATCCCCTGTTTGGGGAATTTGTGAGGGCGTCACTACTCGTTCGACGATTTCTTCATTCACATCTTTTTTTCGTTACTGTTTTAACATAATTTTATAGCCGTAGGCGAAATGTTAAATTCACTAGTATTTCGCATTTTCCAAAGTCACGTGATCAGTAGGCATAATAATAAATTTTCAGATTTTTTTTAGCTTGCCTTATACTATTTTCGAGTCTAAATCTTATTTTCGTTTATTGTATGAATCCGTGTTTTCTTAATTTTTATTCGAGTGTCGTACTTAAACTGTTTGCTTCTGCTGCTCCTTCGTCTAGCCAATATTCCATGGATGATATTTTGGAGGGGGTGAGATGGGGAGGGGGGGGGGAAATAAATTTATCTTTACTCCTCTCCAAATTTCGCTTATTTAGACAGCTCTTATACTTTTGGTTATGTGTCATGTCAATGGGACGTTAAAGGTACATCACGTATTTGTCTCGTCAAAATTTCCAAAGTTCACAAATAAACAAATGATAAGTAAATAAGTCTATTATACTTTGAAAGTTACTGGACATAGAAACTGTGCAAACTTCCATAACTTCGATGTAGGTAGACTGTGATATACGTCGCCGAGGGCGTCCTTATCATCTCTTCCGAAAGGGATGAAAAGAGCGCCCGCAACGGCCGGTGTTTTGGTTTACAAAGTAGGTTTTTGTTAATATTTGTCAGATTCTCTTGGAATGAGATTATAGACTATCCATGTAAGTTTCTTCTTCGATCCGTTTACTCGGATATTTCAAAGGATTTTGAAAATCCCTTCAATTTGTTTTGTTTCCGCTCCTTAATTTGAATATATGACGTCACACCATAGCGTAGTGAACACGTGCACATCACTTCTTCTTTTTTTCGTATTCAGCACATGGCCTTGAATTATTAATGTATATGACTGTACTTTTCCAAGTTTGGGTTTACTCTTCTCTCCAAAAAACTAACGACTTCAACTTTGGGTTGTCTTTTTCAGAGTACTTTGGAAGTGATGACTGGAAAGAAATTGACCCAGTCAGTTCCAAGTTTATCAATTCCAAAGTCTGACAAATCAGATCAAGAGTCTTCTTCAACTGAAGAATCAGGTCCCTCCGCAGAAAAGAAAGGTATTTTTTACTGATCTTACGCTATATTTCGTTTAGACTGTCACTTAGGCCTAATAAAAAAAATTGTGTGGTTCTGATTACGCTCAATTTTAGAATAGGTGAGGTAGGTAGATTTTTTATTTAATTTTATTTTTTTCTGTGTGAGTATCTAGTTCAGGTTTTCCATTGTTTTCCAAATGGTCTCTGTGTTGTTTATTTCTTCCTATCAGATGTACAGCCATTACAGATTGGAAGAACAATTTTATTTTGTCTTTTTAAGTTGATGTCAGTTTCGTGTCCATTATTTTATCTTGAAAGTTCAAAATTTTTGCGATCTAATTATTTTTTTTCCACGAATACGTGAAAAAACATTTAGGGTCGGCAGTGAAAAGCTACGTGGGGTCGGGTAACCGGAACCAAACAATTATTTTTTAGGCCTAACTTAAGGTTTCATCGTGTTGTTCCGTTCCCAACGGCCTGCTCTTTCCGTCAAAAGGGCAAGGGTAGATCGATGTATAAGAGCGCCCCTGCAAAAGTGAATTACATGTTGAAAAATAACTCTATCATCGTACGTCAACAAATTTAAACTGCAAAAGAACAATTTCAGAGACTACATTTACTATGAAAACTTGGTAAGATAAACTATGGCCTGGGTACAAAGAAGTTAGTAAATAGTTAACATTTCGGGATAACCCTTCATTCAGCCTGGATTTACATTTTTCTGAATATTAAGAGTATCAAAATGTTTATTTTCAAACTAGACTTTCTCATAATGACATCACTTCGCCTTGACATTATGATTAAAATGAAATGATTAATTTTCATTTCAGTCAAGTTCCCGCATGAGGGCGTCAAACGTACGTGGAAACGATTACAGATAGCTACGAAAACCTTACAGCTGAGAGATGGGCAGGTACGTAGGCTGACGTCACAATTTGGTTCTATAACAATAATATTGACAGGTTGGACGGGATTGATGCATGTACTAATTTTAAGTATATGAGACGTGGTGATATAATGATTTTTTATGTCATGCAATCTTTGATTTTTTTTCTCAGAAACAAAAGCCGTTACTGGTGCACCCCAGTCGAGTCCGTATAATTTATGCACAGATAGCTACTATGTCACGTGGTGCAGTCTTCGTAAGTTAACCATGTTCACCATAGACATTATTTTGATATTTTACACTGACAACGATTATATATAAAGAAGCATGCCCACTATAGTGTCGTTTTGAAAAATACATTTGAATGATCATACAAGTTGTTTCCCATAGAAGACAAAATTGATCAGCAATTATTTTACACTTGTTTTAGACTTCTATATCAAAGTTTGTTCATGATAATATAAATGTTGTGACATGTGAATAAAACCGAAAGCATGACCTTGTACTTTTATAAGGGGAAATTTTACTCCCACAAAGAAAAAGTTGACTTGTATTGATTGATAAGATGCTTGACTATTCATTTGTATACCTTTAACTAAATTATATATATGTACTGCCATATTGCCCAGTTTGACCCGCCTTCTAGTGGTCACTCAGAATACGTGACGTCATACCCTCCTCTCCGTAGCGTCATGACTTAATCGTTTTAGTACAAAGCTTGTGTGTGTGTGTGTGTGTGGAGAGAGAGAGAGAGATAGAGAGAGAGAGATAGAGAGAGAGAGAGAGAGAGAGAGAGAGAGAGAGAGAGAGAGAGAGAGAGAGAGAGAGAGAGAGAGAGAGAGAGAGAGAGGGGGGGGGAGAGGGAGAGGGAGAGGTAGAGGTAGAGGTGCCAGGTCGATCATCCAGCCTACGACGGACGCTATAATGCATACAGGTTTGTGAAATGTGTTTTTCTATGAATTACAGGGTCTTGAACAGAGTAACTGTACCAACCTGAGCCTCATCAGTGAAGGATGTGAATGTCTTTTACTTTCTAAAAAACTCTTCATCACAGAAGCCAATTCCCAAGTCATGCAATCCCTCAGTATATTGGTCAGTAATTTCTTTTAGTGTCTTTGTTTGCGTTCTTGCTTGGTTCATGTCACATTTTTTTCATCAAGTGGCATTGAAAGACAGACTGTTATAAATATACACAGAAAACCAATTGTACATTGGAACCTAAGATATAGAAAAAGGAGATAGATAAGAGCGCCCACTACGGCTGATCTAGTCTGTTAAAGTTCTACTATTAAAAGTTAGAGAAGTGCTTGTAGCCATGGTAATGTTATGTAAGCTACAGGGCTTATATGTAAACGTGAATAAATCTTGTGTATAACTCTTTAATTATTAGTATTGCGATCGTGTGATTGATTGATTGATTGATTGATTGATTGATTGATTGATTGATTGATTGATTGATTGATTGACTGACTGATGTCAGGTTAAATGACAGTAAATTCAATGATTGGTCATTCACTTGTTTGATTGATTGATTGATAAATCTTTCTCGTTTTGCATATTTACAGACAAATGTCTTTCCAACACCAGAAGATACTTTACAAGAAATCAAACGAGCAAGAGAATGGAAAAAATACAAGGGTAGTGTGGTCAAAGACGTGGTCTCTCGGACACCAAGGAACTTCACATATTGAGAACATGGTTTTCTTTAGTTCAGAACCCTTCACTGTGGTTATGATAATTTTGGTGTCATTTCACCTCATGTACTGTTATTAGAGTCAAGATCATCTAACAACCATTTAGATTCAAAGCTAGGTGTCCTGGGTATTAGCCTCCGTAGAAGGGTAGATAGTCGACCTGGCAAGTGGTCTGCCACATATGACACTTGCCAGATCCACTGTACATTCCTCTACTGAGATTTACTTGGGCACCAATGAACTTGGCACATTGCGAATGCCTCATCAAAATAGGGTCTCCCCCCCCCCCCCCCCCCAAGTACAAAATTGACATTGACAGCGCCAGTAAAACATGATCCTTCAGACATCATAGAAATATACTTTCCTGTACAGCTCGGTTAATATGTACTTTGATACACCATGATGGTCAAAGATGTACAAGGTGCAGTATCACCCAACAAAAACACACATGTTCTCAGAGATACCACGGAATTGAACTTGGCACATTTTTCAGGACACTATAAAGACTTGCAGGCTCATGTCTTGTTCTCCCATTTACCAAATAGTTCCATATAGATCTGTGTGACCTTATAATATTATGACCTAGAAAATACTGTAGAAAACCAATAGGTTGAACACACAGAGCATGAATGCTGTCGACATTGTGAGGACATTTTATAGCTTTTTTTTAAGACAGGGAAATACATGTATCAGTTACTTTGCAGGCGTAAGGTACTGTATTATTTTACATTAATGACAGGATCTTTTGTAAATTTTATGAAAGCTGATTTTGCAATTATATGTACTTATATTAAAGTAATGTCAAATATTTTCTAAAAGATGTCTTATTTTGCAAATCATTCTAAAAGAGTTGTATTTCTATTTATATTTGTAAAATTTAGCATTTTCTACTGAAGCAAATAAATGAACTTTGAAACAGATTTGTAAGACAGGAAAGTTATTTGCACGCACAAGCATACATACATACACACACACACACATACATACATAAATACACAGACATACATACATATGTACCTATGTACGTATGCACGTAGGTACGTACGTACGTACGTACGTACATACATACGTACGTATATACATGTGTGCATGCATACAGCATTCATTACATACATACACACATACATATACACACATCTAACTACCTACCTACTTCCCTACCTACATACATACATACACACACACACACACATACGCATGCACGCACACATACATCCATACATACATATAGAAACAATCCCCACCAATCATAAAATACAAAACATTTATTGACAAAGCAAGAAAATATTTACTTTTTTAGGTCTACATGAATGTTATATAACTCTAATCGTACAATAAATATGACATGATGAGGGGGAAATATGAAATATTGACGGGACAGGTGTAACAGCTGAAGAGTTATGATTGAAACACAGGCAGGAAAACATCAGGATTTGTGGATGGCATTTCTTAAAACATGTCAATTTTTGTCATGAGCACATTCCTATGTATTGTGAGGCAGCAAAAATTAGATAGATATATGTATTTGGAATACAGCAAAGCATCATGGTCAAAATATATAATCTCTTAATATCCCATTCTTTGTTTCCAGATTCAATGAAAGCCTATCTGTGAAATATTACGAGCCCACATATATAGATTTATTAAAATCAAAAAGCTAATCGGTGCTGAAGCAGAATTTCTCCTCATAACTTTTGTCAGTCTGTATGGTATGCTGTGATGGGGTGCCCTCACGCAACGGTAATCTGAAAGGTACACTGTGATGGGGTGCCCTCATGCAACAGTAGTCTGAAAGGTAAGCTGTTATGAGGCACCAACAGGCAACGGTAGTCTGTAAGGTACACTGTGATGGGGGACCCTCACACAACATTAGTCTGTAAGGTACGCTGTGATGGGGTGCCCTCATGCAACGATAGTCTGTAAGGTACGCTGTGATGGGGTGCCCTCATGCAAAGGTCAACCCCTTTGTGAGTGCTAGCTGATAAGCATGGCATGACAGGTTTTATCTTGCATATTAAACCTTTGTACCACTAGCCAGAAATCATCATTGTTGAGTCTCAATGTCACAAGTATCTCTAACTATATTCAAAATTTACCATTCAAGGGTCAAGACATTTTCTACCACCTTGGACAGAGATGTTGATGTGATATGAGAAACATGACTTGACAACACTGAAACTGATTTGCTGTTGCCATGGTTGCATCACTGATGGTACATTCTACAGGGATGTGTACTATGACAATTTCCATAGATAAACCAATGCAATTGATGTAATATAGCTGCTTCATAAATCAGCCAATGAGAACAGGTGTAATATAACTGATTCACAAATCAGCACAACAGGTGTAGTATAACCACTCCACAAATCAGCCAATTAGACATGGTGTAATAAGACCACTCCACAAATCAGCCAATTGGAATGCGTGTGTTATAACAACCTAGCCAATTAAGTGCAAGATATCATTTTTACAGCTGATTAGAAGAATCTAGTCTTACCAATACTCCATATGAATGATTAAACCTGGTGGACAAAAAAAAAAAATCTCCGAACACTTCCATAAAGAAACAAAAGTACATTTTCTGACAAAACCAGATTCTGAATGCCTTTCAACTTGATTCTGCCCTTACAACTTGTGGACCTTAATACAACAAGTGTCTGTGTGATAATGCAGTAAGTGTTGTTGACAGTAATTTGGTCAGGTTTGGATGTAGAATTTACAAAACAGAGAGAGAGAGAGACCTATATAGTACTAGCTACACAGACAAACCATATACAAAATGTTTGTGTATTTAAAAACATCCAGTCATACATTAACAATGAATGACAGTGCAGACAGACAGACAGACGAGATGACTTTATTCTCCGTCAGTCAATTCATGTCTTCTTTTTCTTTGGTCTTCCTCTTCCGTCTGGTGTACCATCAGCTTTTCTTTTATCTGCTTTCTTTTCAGTCTGCAAAAAATAAATACAATAAACATGTGAAATTATGACCTTGGAGATAAAAATTGCCAAATTGACAACTTTCGAGTATGTCATTCATTCTTCCTACATGACAGGATTTCACCATCAAGGCCTGTTAATTTATGAAAACACGATTCATTCAATATTGAGGTCAAAACCACTACACATGTACATGTATTTCTATAGAGACACATGAGATGTTCAGTTTCCATTTTGACCACTCTAACTATTACGTATAACACAACCGCAGGTACCAAGAATTCACAAATATACCTATACATCATCCATCCACAACATCTGACACATGACAAAGCTAGAACATATGACCTAACTGGAGAACTATTTAAGACTGACGGGACTGGAAATTTTTCAAGCAAAACTATCGGTAGACATCAATGTTGTTGTTAAAGGGGAACAGACATGAATATTTATTAGATGCACATTGAATATTCATGAGTTTATCTATAGGTAATAATATTTAGCATGCATCTAAATAAAATATTTATGTCTGCTAAGACAGTTTGAATTTCATGTTTCTTGGCAACCTAGTTATAAATCGAAGATACATGAAATCATACAATAATGCTCCATAACCCAAATTTGATGAAATTAGTTTTATTTCCTGGCATGGTATTCCTCCTTAAGCAAGTAAATATACTATAAGTTCAACAGATATTTCACCAGGGTTCTCTATTAACCCAAAATCTTTTGGTACAAGGCATGAAAATCTATGCACTCTGTAAGTATTACCAGATCACCTCTCTGTTACCAGGGTTCCTATACTTTGCTGGACAGTGTAGGTAACTATTGACAATACTAACCTTGACTTTGGGCGTTCCTCTTCCTCCCCTCTTCTTCTTATCAGCCTTCTCTCTTTCTTCCAGTTCTTGGTTTTCTCTCTCAATCAAGGTGATCAGAGTGTTGCAACGACGTTGTAATTCCTACAAAAAGATAAGAGATACTTAGAGCATGGTATGAATGCTTTCAACTCTAAAAACCTGCCTTACAGTGAAAATCACTCCACTCAGGGCATGAAAGCAGTTATCTTGTAAGTGACGTGATAAACAAAACCTTCAGTGATATTTAGACGAAAGACCAAGTTTTGAACCAACAATGTTCAAGCAGACTACAGTGAAAGAATTACAAATAAATTGGTCTAAATTTTCCTATCTTGGATATGTTTTAGTGTACGACATACTTATGTTAGCAAATTAACAAAATATGAACCTAGTACTTATGTATTTTCACCTTCATTCAATTTTTGGGTTTTATTTTGCAATTCTCTGAATATACAGTCTGCAACGATGAATATATTTATTCCTGCTGACTCCCATGATGCAATAGCCGACATGATGTTCCTATGAAATCGCAAGTAATTCTAGATGATGTGAAATCATGAAATGACTCTCCAGCACCCATAGTTTATGAAAATACCTCTATTTCCTGGAGTGGCTTTCCCCTTTAAAACAGAACTACCACTATGCACACTTCAGTGAGGTTATACACTTACCATGGCAGTCCTTGATTTCAGAAACCAATCAAATCTGAACTGTGGTGCTTGTCTGCAGGCAGTACGTAGCTCATCGTAAACATTCTCCTTGTCAAAACCCAGTTTATGCAGCATACAAACCAGGAATCGGTCTTCTTCTTCTGTCCAGTTCTTACCTTTATTAGTTCCATAGGCTATACGTAGTTGATGGAATGGGGCACGATAACGAGCCATCTGAAAATAAAAACAGTAACACCTCAATACTGTTGTTCCTGTAAATCTGTATCCTAGTTTCACTTTATAAGCCTGTCTATCACATGATGGCATCATTTTGCTGTATACATAATAAGTATCAAAGCCTTGTGAGAAAATGCCTCTTACCATCAATTATTTACCTGTGATAAATTTGTCTGTGACTGGTGTGACCACACTGGTGGGTATCAAATGTGTAACATGGTCAGTACATGTATACAAAGATTGATAACAAGAATGTCACATGAACAGTCAAGGGGGTGGGGAGGGGAAGGGGAGGGTGGTACTGTTATCCTCAATACTAATTTTGAGCACTTCCTAAATTTGTACTATTATTCTGAAAAAACTATCACTTGGAGGTCACCTGACCAAACAGTATAACACCATGATGCTGATGACATCTGAGTAATTCAGATGAAAGCTAGGTAGTTACTTCAAAACTAGATTCTGAAAAAGGTAACTTTATCACAATTATGACAAGACAAGTTCATCAATATCAATCTTTGAGCAACTGTTACTCTTGTAGTTGAGCCTTCAGTTTTCCAAGACAGCCGCAAAACTATTGTCGCAACATGTTGATACAAGTGATAAGCTATTGAATGGATGCTGGTTTAATTATAGTCTCAGAAGGGAGGTGTCTCTGCAAACTAGTTTATTTAGAGTTACAATGTACTGTTTTGGGACTTCCAATGTTTAATACCATGTTGATCACAGGGTGATTAGAATCATGGAACAGAGGACCCACTATCAACCACTTGAGTACTCTACCACACTGAACAATATATTTAATTTGCGTCTATCTTAGTAAACCAAAGGCTGGGTTACCAGTGTCGGATCAACTGGACACTGCATTTTTTATTCATATTTTGATTGCCTCATTCCAGGTTTTTGTAACTACACTACACCATATGCTGTGTCTTCTTACTGTGACTTTTCCAAGTCTAGCTGCAATAACTTAATACTGCTGTGAAGTTTTCAGAAGTCATAAAAGCATACCTTAGCATCCAAAGCCTTCTTGATACTGATCTTACGTTGAATCTTAGCTTCTCCTCTCTCAATCTGAGCCATGATACGTTCTATGTCCTGCAGTTCATTGCAGCGTTCCCAGAACACTGTTGAGTACTCTATGACCTGAACAGAATAAACACAACAAAACATCAGCATTTGTATCAAATTCTCTATTCTAGATTCCTTCCCACATCATCATCATCATCATCATCATCATTCTTACATGTACAAATAATGTGTGACAATATTTTAACAGATTTCTACATGATTTTTAAAACCTTGGCAGACACATTGGTCATATGGTTAACCTCAAATTATACATGTTAAGGTGGCCATATGGATGAGGATTGGGTATTTATTTTGGATTTTTAATTCATAAAACAACTTTATCATGTCTTTCTACTTGACAAATCAATGTGAAACAACATTGACCAAGTCTGTGTTTGTAACTCAATACACTGCAAAAAGCGTAAAAAAGTGTAAAAAAAGTTTGTTATTGTATGTATAATAACAAACATATTACACAAACATTACGCTTTTACAACTTGAGTTACAAAAAAAGGACTTGGAATATGTTGTTTCACATTAACTTTTCAAGTAGGAAGCCATAATAAAGTTGTTTTAAAAAATTAAAAATCCAAAATAAATACCCAATCCCCATCCATATGGCCACTTTAATGAAGTTATTGTATATATTAGCTATGATCAAAGGGAGTATTTTGTGGACGCATGTAATTAAAACTCATGTTTGTGTACTTACTTCATCAGGACATTTCCCTTCCACTTCTCTGGCAATACTTTCTATATCATCACGACCATATTTTTCATTTGCTTTCACAAACTGGTTAAAGTCACGCTTGCTCCAGTTGGTGAATCCCTGGAATGAATTACAAAGTGACATTAGATTAACGCTTCATAAATTCTTGACTTTTCCTAAACTGAACTAAATGTTGACATTGTGTAATTCATACTCAACAGTTAATTCTTGTGTAAAAATAGCGTAAATGACGCGAGCAGCATACTTTTTCAAAGGACGCCTCCAGGTCTTCACGTCCATGTTATTGAATGGCACCCCTAGTGTCCATATTGTATGATCTTTTGTTTTTTCATAACCACACTATGGCATACTGCAGTCTGGTATGCGATGAGAGAAGCATATAAATTTATCAAAGGAGGCAATACAGTACTCTACTTTTGTGGTCCTCACTTCCTTGCTACTAAATGGCAACCCTAGTGTCAAAACTGTTTAATCTTTTGTTTTTTTTCATAACCAGAATATTGCATATTGTGGTTCTGATTGTTTTAGTTCCACTGATAAGTACTTGATAGCCTGTAGATTATCAACATAGATATCATAAAATCAACAGTTGTAAAGTAAACAAACCTGTTGTAGCAATTTCTCCTTTTCTTCAATTTCTTCTTCTGGCAATGCTTCAGCTTCATCTATCCTCTTCTGTTCTTCTTTCCTTGCTTGTTGTGCATTGGGCAGTTCAGGATTCATTGGTGCCTGAAAAAAAAACATGAAACATATCAATCACAGTATAACACTACGCTAAGTCTGCATGACGGTGACCAAGTGTCAACCCAGCTGTATGTATACTGCTCCCTGGGTCTCAGTGCCAATTTAGGACTCTACCCTACAGATTGTTTGGTTCAAGTCAAATAAATGTTATAACACTGAAGAACTGCGACAACAAAATCTCCCAACTGGAAGGAAGCAGCAACAGATATATGCCAATTACTGTGTAAACTACCTAAATACACAATTGTAAACCTATGTAACACTGAGTTAGATATTTTCAGTATATCAATCATACACCATACCTTATAGCCAATACTCTTCCTGTAGTACAGAATCTCTTTGTCCAAAAGTTCAAACAGCCTTGGAGGAAAGAACTGGAAGTCTTGAACATTGGGTTGCTTTGGAGGTCTTGGAGCCTGTAAGTGAATAGTACAGGATTAAGGAAATGATTCAGAACAGGTAGTATGGTTTCATGGAAAAGTTTGGGAATAGGTAGCATGTTTTCATGGAAATGCTTGGGAATAGGTAGGGAATTTCATGGAAAAGCTTGGGAATAGAGTAGCATGTTTTTTATGGAAATGATTGGGATTAGGTAGCATGTCTTCATGGTAATATTTGGGAATAGGTAGCATGTCTTCATGGAAATGTTTTGGAATAGGTAGCATGTTTTGCCCTGGAAAAGTTTGGAAATAAGTAACATGTCTTCATGGAAATGTTTGAGAATAGCTAGCATGTCTTCATGGAAATGTTTGGGAATAGCTAGCATGTTTTCATGGAAATGTTTGGGAATAGGTAGTAAATTTTCATGGAAATGTTTGGGAATAGATAACATATTTTCATGGAAATGTTTGGGAATAGATAACATATTTTCATGGAAATGTTTGGGAATAGCTAGCATATTTTCATGGAAATGTTTGGGAATAGATAACATATTTTCATGGAAATGTTTGGGAATAGGTAGCATATTTTCATGGAAATGTTTGGGAATAGATAACATATTTTCATGGAAATGTTTGGGAATAGATAACATATTTTCATGGAAATGTTTGGGAATAGATAACATATTTTCATGGAAATGTTTGGGAATAGATAACATATTTTCATGGAAATGTTTGGGAATAGCTAGCATATTTTCATGGAAATGTTTGGGAATAGGTAGCATATTTTCATGGAAATGTTTGGGAATAGATAACATATTTTCATGGAAATGTTTGGGAATAGATAACATATTTTCATGGAAATGTTTGGGAATAGCTAGCATATTTTCATGGAAATGTTTGGGAATAGATAACATATTTTCATGGAAATGTTTGGGAATAGCTAGCATGTTTTCATGGAAATGTTTGGGAATAGCTAGCATGTTTTCATGGAAATGCTTGGGAATAGGTAGCATGTTTTCATGGAAATGTTTGGGAATAGGTAGCATGTTTTCATGGAAATGTTTGGGAATAGGTAGCATGTTTTCATGGAAATGTTTGGGAATAGGTGGCATGTTTTCATGGAAATGCTTGGGAATAGGTAGCATGTTTTCATGGAAGTGTTTGGGAATAGGTAGCATGTTTTCATGGAAATGTTTGGGAATAGGTGGCATGTTTACATGGAAATGCTTGGGAATAGGTAGCATGTTTTCATGGAAGTGTTTGGGAATAGGTAGCATGTTTTCATGGAAATGTTTGGGAATAGGTAGCATATTTTCATGGAAATGCTTGGGAATAGGTAGGGTATTTCATGGAAAAGTTTGGGAAAAAGTTTGGGAATAGGTAGCATGTTTTGTCCTGGAAAAGTTTGGAATAATTAGCATGTCTTCATGGAAAGAAAGTGTTTGTACATTGTTAAGGTCACTCCATTATATCAATATGTCATTAAAAGGATCAAAAACATCACATATCAATTGTTTTAACCCATACCAGGAGTCATCGAAGGCAAGCATCAACATTAACATTACATGAAATAGTTTGATCAAGGTTTCATGTAAGTACATTTGACCTGAGTAATGTTTATAAACTCAGGGTGTCACTTGACTAAATCACAGACTTACATAACTCTACCATGTCTAAAACTCAGAGTGTGTCACTTGACTAAACAAGTCATTGAGAATGACATAGTCCCCGCTATAATTGGGTTTTAAGGAATTATTACTACTCTGATCACGCAACAACATTTTTGAACCTAACACAAACAGACTTAGATGTGTTGTGTGTGCTTGTTGGACATGGAATATGCCTCCAACAATAAAGGATTGGTTGGGTATGGGGGATCATATCACGATGAAAATGGAGTCTGAGTTATGGCTTTGGACATGCAAAATTCACAAAACAAAATGGCTGCCAGGCAGCCATATTGGATCGTATCACGACGAAAATGGATATGCACATGTATGTCATAGAACACTGTCCTAATACCAACTTTGAATGAGATCTGTTCAAGCATGTCTGAGTTATGGCTTTGGACATGGAAAATTCACAAACAAAATGGCTGCCAGGCAGCCATATTGGATCGTATCACAATGAAAATGGATATGCACATGTATGTCATAGAACACTGTCCTAATACCAACTTTGAATGAGATCTGTTAAAGCATGTCTGAGTTATGGCTTTAGACAGGGAAAATTCGCAAACAAAATGGTTGCTAGGCGGCCATATTGGATCGTATCATAAAACAAATTGACGTGCATATGTATGCCATAGCATGTTGCCCCTGTACCAAGTTTGAAAAAAATCGGTCCAGGCATCTCCAAGAAACGGCTGCGGACGGACGGACGGACGGACAGACGGAACCCAATCCATAAGTCCCCGTTCCGGACTTCGTCCGCGGGGACTAATCACAGACTTACATAACTTTATCACGTCTTAAACTCAGGGTGTGTCACTTGACTAAATCACAGATCTACATAACTCTATCATGTCTTAAACTCAGAGTGTGTCACTTGACTAAATCATAGACTTACATAACTCTATCATGTCTTAAACTCAGAGTGTGTCACTTGACTAAATCACAGACCTACATAATTCTATCATGTCTTAAACTCAGAGTGTGTCACTTGACTAAATCATAGACTTACATAACTCTATCATGTCTTAAACTCAGGGTGTGTCACTTGACTAAATCACAGACCTACATAACTTTATCACGTCTTAAACTCAGGGTGTGTCACTTGACTAAATCACAGACTTACATAACTCTATCATGTCTTAAACTCAGGGTGTGTCACTTGACTAAATCACAGACCTACATAACTCTATCATGTCTGAAACTCAGAGTGTGTCACTTGACTAAATCACAGACCTACATAACTCTATCATGTCTTAAAGTCAGGGTGTGTCACTTGACTAAATCACAGACCTACATAATTCTATCATGTCTTAAACTCAGGGTGTGTCACTTGACTAAATCACAGACCTACATAACTCTATCATGTCTAAAACTCAGGGTGTGTCACTTGACTAAATCGCAGACCTACATAACTCTACCATGTCTATGTCCATCAAATACATGACACTTACCTTTGGTGCCTTGGGTTCACTGACACGGAGAGCTTCACGGAAATAAGCATCTACAGCATAGTTAGCTTTCCGTTCTCTCTTTGGGGGTTCAATCCAATGTCCAATACCACCTGTCTTCTGTTTCTCTTTGTAATCTTCTCCTTCAAAGTGGAATATACTCTCTGGCTGCTCAATACTGAAATTTCTCAGCTGACTTTCACCGAGTTCTTCGTACTTCTTTTCAATTTCCTTTGTCTGTAAAAAATAAACAATTTACTCCTGATTATACCTTGCACGAGCCATTTAGAACGAAGAATATGAAATATACACGTCGCGACAACACGCATCTATGTCATGACAATGCATGTCTACATCACAGGTAGAAATATAATACTCTGTTCAAAATTGAAAGTGAAAATTAAAAATTATAATGATCTGGTAATGATCAATTACCTTCCTCTCTGAATTCTGCAAAATGGCATCAATATCTTCCTCTGTGATTGAACTATCCTTGGACGCAAATACGTAATCAGCTCCATGACGAATCATATTCAACATTTCATCTTTGCTCACTTTGGCATTAGAATCAACCAGACGACCTAGCGGGGCAATGATATTTAGATATTTAATTCATGTCATCCCAATAATTACTGTGGAGCATTTTATGGTTTCCCAGTTTGTTTCAAAGGTTACTTCACTTTTTATGTGTACAGAAAATGAGATGAACTTTTTACAATCTTTCTCAGTGAGATACTGATATTAATCTAACTGTGACCAACCATTCATTTCCCTGCAGGAAGAGAGAGCGAGTTTTTTTTCTTTGCTTTTCCTTGACTTGGTTGCTTTTCCAAGACACATGCATATCTATTATGCGTTTTGAACATATTCGTATAAATATCTGCATTCGTATAAATATCTTTCAAATAATTTGACAGAGTAAACATCTGTTGAAAGAAGAATTTTCACACAACTGTTGCAGCCATATGATTCCAGACAACAGCTACTACGTGTGTGCACCCTGGTGTTTATTCCTGATATTATCTCTATGTTTTAGCTTCAACAATGTCTGTCACTGTTATATAGTAAATATGGTGACAACCTTGGAAACCACACATACGCAGTCACACTGAGTCAGACACCCTAATATACACAGAACATATACATGTAACAATAATTGTTTTCCATAAATCATCATTTCAGTACAATAGAGTCCTATATACAATTGTATAGCAGATACGACCTTAATGCACCGACACAACAAAATATCATTTAGCAATCTATCAAATGACAGAAAGCAGGAGACAACACTCCACACCACTTACCTTGTTGAATGACAATGTTGTCTAGCCTTAGTTTCAACTCAGCTCTCTCAACTATACGTTCTTCTACAGTGTTTTCAGTAATGAAACGGAACACTTGAACTTGTTTCTTCTGACCAATACGATGAGCTCGATCCTGAGATAAACAACAAACTTTTCTTAGTGATCAAAGAAATTCATGTCAATGTTGTAGGCCGTATTCTTTGGCATTCCTCGCCACTTGATGTACGTGACGACTCACTAACGGTGGCGGTGCTGGTAAATTTAAAACAGCTTATGGCCATCATTGGAAGCACTTGTAACTGTACACTACTATGTACTTGTATATATTTTTATGTAATTTTACTATCGCTTGCTTAGTGGTGTAACTTTTTTTACATCTTCATTACATCTCTCCTACATTTCTGGCATGATTTTTGATGTTGTACATTTTATTTTCAAATAACTGGAAGATTGGCCATCTTGGCTAAAACTGTTTTCGAATCAAATAAAGTGATTAAACAAATTAATAAATCAATTTGCTCTCCATATGTAGATCTTTTATATTTCAATTTTTGTTTGCTTGTTTTTCAACAAGCCTGTTCTAACTGACATGTAAACTAAAGCAATTTCACCATTTTATTTTTGGTCACAATTTTGTTTTAATAAACCATGTATTACCATTATCTTGACTAATCAATATCAAATTATACCTTGTACAATATAGTATTGAAAAATCAAAGCGAGAAATATACATATTCAAAGTTTGATTTCGGAATATGTATTACAACAAAAAAAACAAAAAAATTCTTCGTAAAAAAAAAAGCTCAGATGTGAGGCTATGGCTAGACAGCCCCTCTGAATGAGTTGAAGCTTGATTTGAATAGACTTTTAATTAACAGCTGTAACTACATACCACCAGAACAAATCAAATGTCTTTGAGACAACACAGAGAGATGATAAACTCACCATAGCTTGTAGATCTACTTGTGGATTCCAGTCACTATCATACAGTATAACAATATCAGCTGTAGCCAAGTTGATACCCAAACCACCAGCACGGGTACTCAACATAAATATAAACTTTTCACTGTTAGGGGCATTGTAGGCATCTATGCTAGACTGTATAGAGAAAGAAGCAACAACAACAAAAACATACAACTGTCAATAAGGTTAAGACTTCAACAGGCCTGTCTTGCTCTCAAAATGTAAATGGTATACAGTCACTGCAGGGTGATATAAGTGGTACCCTGTAAGGAATGTATATCGGCAAATCAGGTTGACAGTTGAAAACCAGGATTGAGGAACATCGCAAAGCTGTGGGGTGGGGGTGGAGGTCCTGACACAATTATGACAGTAGTCATGTCTCTAACCTGTCTGTCACCATGGGGGTCTTCCTGACATAAATATGACACTATTTGTCACATTAACATGTCTGTCTTTATAAGGGGTGGAGTGGGGGGGGGGGGGGGGGGGGGGGGGGTTCTGACATAAATATGACAGTAGTCATGTCACTAACCTGTCTGTCACCATGGGGGTCTTCCTGACATAATGACACTATTTGTCACATTAACATGTCTGTCTTTATAAGGGGTGGAGTGGGGGGTTCTGACATAAATATGACAATAGTCATGTTACTTACCTGTCTGTCTTCATGGGGCGTCTGACCATCAATACGACAGTAATTGAAACCACGCCACATACAATAATCTTCCAATATATCCAACACCCTTGTCATCTGACTGAAGACCAATACTCGAGAATCTACACAAAAAATATACATATAAGCATCAGTCAAAACACACATCGTGTGTTCATTTAATGTTAAGTGAAGAGATGGTAGAACAAAGTCTGGAGGGAGTCACAGGTGTACAACTGTGAAAAAGTAGCAGAAAAAGTAGATACAGGACCAAAAGAGGCCATAAAACTTATCAAATGATGAAAGTACCATAATACACTGTCGCTGTACTTCCAATATGCTGTGTCCAATGTCATTTGTTTACTGTAGAATCATCTTCATCTGATCTTCACTCATGTAACATGACATTTACAGCTAAAATGATGTCGGCTTGGTGTTTCACTTATGTGACATGACATTTACAGCTAAAATGATGTAGGCTTGGTGTTTCACTCATGTAACATGACATTTACTGCTAAGATGATGTAGGCTTGGTGTTTCACTCATGTGACATACATTTACAGCTAAAATGATGTAGGCTTGGTGTTTCACTCATGCGACATGACATTTACAGCTAAAATGATGGAGGCTTGGTGTTTCACTCATGTGACATGACATTTACAGCTAAAATGATGTAGGCTTACTGGTTCACTCATGTGACATGACATTTACAGCTAAAATGATGTAGGCTTGGTGTTTCACTCATGTGACATGACATTTACAGCTAAAATGATGTAGGCTTGGTGTTTCACTCATGCGACATGACATTTACAGCTAAAATGATGCAGGCTTGCTTGGTGTTTCACTCATGTGTCATGATACTTGCAGCTAAAATGATGTAGGCTTGGTGTTTCACTCATGTGACATGACATTTACAGCTAAAATGATGTAGGCTTGGTGTTTCACTCATGTGACATGACATTTACAGCTAAAATGATGTAGGCTTACTGGTTCACTCGTGACATGACATTTACAGCTAAAATGATGTAGGCTTGGTGTTTCACTCATGTGACATGACATTTACAGCTAAAATGATGTAGGCTTGGTGTTTCACTCATGTGATATGACATTTACAGCTAAAATGATGTAGGCTTGGTGTTTCACTCATTTGACATGACATTCAATACACACCCACAGACAACTTCTAATCCAAAAGAAACAATTACATAGGTGCCGTAGTCAAGTTGAAATATTGATTATCAGTTAGAAAATAAACAATTGCAGCCATTAAAAACATCAAGTACATGTGTAATGTTTTAATTACAAGCCTGTTTTTACTGCAGTGTGAAAGAATAGCAATGCTTATCACTGTTCAATGTGATTGGGCAAAGGATCCTGCTGTGTTTATTGTGTCTCTGTCATTGTTAGTCTAGAGTTGAAATATGTCTAGCTCTGTGTCAAAAACGGTAAAGTCCCATGAGTGAAACACCAAACCTACATCGTTTTAGCTGTATCACATACATATTTGTTAAAGTAGTGAAGACAGAACATGAACCGTTTAGATTTTGTCACCATGTGATGTCAACACATCGTACCTTGTTCTTTCAGTCTGGGTAAGAGACGGTCCAAAACCAGCAATTTTCCACTATTCTCTGCTAAATGAAAATCTGTAGTGTACGGAGGTCCTGGCTCGGCTCCATCAAATAAGTATGGATGATTGGTACACTTTCTAAGCTGCATCAGGATGTTCAATAATCTCATTTTGTCTGTTTTACCAGCTCCATTCACTACATCTATGTCTTTCATTAAAATCTTGGTGTACCATTCTCTCTGCATCTTACTCAGTCCTAGATAGATCTTGGTCTCTTTCTTCGGTAGAAGTTTTTTCTCCACATCAGCTTTCAGACGACGAAGCAAGAATGGTCGTAAGACCTGTGTTTACAAAACAAACATTTACGTTACAAAGCAAGCCACCAGCAAGACTGTGATACAATCACAGACAGGCTAGCATGAATGTGTGGAACTTGTTACAAACAGGGAAAGTATTACTTTCCCTGTTTGTAATAAGTTTTTATATGCATCGGATTCTCTCTCTGTGTGTGTATGTCGGCAAAGGTTTTGACTGTCACTTTTTCAAGACAAGAAAAACAGCATTGCCTCGTTTGATTCCATTTTAGTAAGAATTAAAAATCCTTGTAGCAATTTTGACACAGGCAAAACGAAATGAACTCTTACCCCTCCCCCCTAAAGGAAGGAATTATGCTTGTCATGCGTCAGTTTTAAAATGAAACAGCCCCTAAACTGAACTGGATTTAACAGCACTTGACACAACATGTTGGCAGTAAAGAGATGTGTGTTACATTCCATTGTTTGATTAGAACACTTTTAAGTATGTCAACTTTTCACAAGTTCAGAGTTCCCCTTGGCATTTCATGTACACATAAAGAGATTATTAAACAGTCCTCATCAAACCAAGAAATGTCATGATGTAATGTCCTGTCTCTCAGTTCCAACATGTTGTGCCAATGGTTATATAACCCAATTCATTTGTTTACTTTCCCTGTTTTTAACAAAGTTCTGCTTGGTCATGCTAGGTCACTGCTTGTACCATGCAATAACATCTTGCTATACAGAATTCATTTTACCATTCAGGAATAAATGGTGCTCACTGTAAATCACTACTTACCCTATGTAATCGTTGTACCAGATCTTGATTGTCAAGACAGTTGTTAGTATCAAACCAGGCATCGAAGTCAGATGATGAGTTGAAGACATCAGGCAAGAGAAAGTTCAACAAAGCCCATAACTCGTGGAGATTATTTTGAAGAGGGGTACCAGTCAGTAACAATCGATTCGTGGATCGGAATTCCCTTACAATCTCTGATAACTGCAAAATATTGGTGAGAGGTGTCAAATTGGATGAACCAAAAAACAGCACCTATGGCACTGTAGCACAATTATTCACTTTGTGTTCATTCTTCAGAATGTTTACCCACATACCTAGCAATTCCTGTTGTTATCTCTACCATATACACCATCACTGGGCTGCTCAGTGTTTTTGTTACGGGCACTAAGTAGGTAAAATCTAACCGAGTTCCCTTGTAATTATACCGATGTTCTCCACCAAAATTATGGTATCGATACAATGTATGGGAAACTATGTCAGTTTTACCAAATATCCCCCTTCCTGTTACCCAGGTTCCAAGCCCTTTCCAAAGACACTGGATGCTGCTATGGGCATGGTCTTGTTGCTAGGCATACATATATACGCTTAGACTGTCGACAGTCGCTCGCGCCTTTTTCCCTACGTTTTATCTAAACTCCGGTTCGGCGCAACACTAGTAATAGTATAATCGCAAACTGATATCGAGGGCCGTATTGCGAAGGCCCAAGCGACTGTTGTCCCTTGCCGCGCCCTCATGCGATAACAATAGGAACATTCAGTTTGTAGACTATTGACATTTAGGTCATAGTTCACAAAGCTTGTCAATCAAAATGAACATGGCATAGTCACCAAGCGAGTCAACACATCGAGACGCATTGGAAAAACTTTGATACTCGCACTTGAAAGACTTTCAGAGAAGAATTATAGATACCTATGTCTCTGGGAAAGATGTTTTCATTAGTGTACTGACAGGAAGTGACAAGTCCATAGCCTATGAAGCCCGGGCTATGAAGTCGCAGGCCTGTGGGTTATACTTCCATGCTCCGATCGTTCTCGCGATACAGCTAACAACATCTAGTCTGCAATTGTCCCAGTAGTATCCTCATTGATACAATGATAGCTCTAATATAATCCCGTATATAAACGGCGAAGGCCCTTTTATTTGTGGTAATTTTGCTAAACAATAGGGAAGTGGTAACAACCTAGCGGCCGATCCAAAGGTTCACCCCCCCCCCCCCACATCAACAACAAAAATCACATAAAAAGAAAACATCAAGGAAAAGACACAACAAACTGTCATATCATATAGCATCGTCATATAGATTACGTAAATTGACTCCTCAATCGGTATCTGAAATAATGGGGTACAATAGCGTTAGGTATATATAGACTCAGTACTCTGTGGAGGCACTAGTTGAAGACGTGTCGGATCGGAGCACGATCTCCGTGCCGTGGTAAATATGGAGGCACTTTTCTGTTTCAGGTAGAACGTCTACCATTTGCACATTATCTGCGCCTCACTATCAAACATTTTATACATGAATATTATTACTATATAATATGCTAGCTGCAGTCGAGGGAAGGTAAAAAAGGTGTCCAAAACATCTGTTGCTTGACTGGAGTGTCGGTCGGAGTTGGTACAATAAGTCGACTTCCGTAGCACTCTCTCGCTCCAGTACCACTGTAACAGCTAGCTGCATGCTAAACAAGGCAATAGACTAGTGAGCATGACAATGTATCGGGCGTCGAGTTTGTCAACGACGTCATTTACGAATGTTATAAAAACGCGCGGTTTCAAGCTTTAACAAAGAAAGATAGGAAAGGAAAAAGTACTTGATTATGACCATCAAAATGCATTTACGAGGTCAAATTTGCGCTGCAGTTTACGTGTGTTGCACGTTAAGTAACCTTACATTGAACTGTATGCAAATTATACGATAGAGTACCGCCCCATTAAATGACGTCACATCATGAATAAGTAATAGCAAGGGAGATGCGGCAAGGGACAACAGTCGCTCGGGCCTTCGGCCCTCAACCTCGGGCCTTCGGCCCTCAATTTGCGATTAGACTAGTGTTGCACGGGATCGGAGTTTAGATAAAACTTTGGCCAAAAAAGGCGCGAGCGACTGTCGACAGTCTAATATACGCTCACTTTTTGGATGGTTCTCCACTTGCCTAACCACCCCTGTATTTATATTTGCAATATATACCACCATTTGGCTGTCACTATGGACATGGTCCTGTTGCTAAGCATGCCTTCATTTTAAGAATGTTTATCTATTTGTATAAAATACTGCCAATGGCAATATGCTTAACTGAAATCCAATATCTGACATGCACATGCAGTGAGAGAAACAAACTTTAAACAGGAAAACACCCGTACAGAGTAATGGAACGTCCCATGAACTTTGGTCAAGTGACTATGTAACATTATATAACCACACCTCATGGACTTCCACTGTCTAAAGGACCCACTGTTTTGATGGAAAATCATTTTTGGACGTAACTTCAAATCCACTGATTGGATCGCTTTCATTTGAACAATTTTTCATCTAGACACTCGAAGTCATGTCTTCACCAAATCTAAAGGCAATCGGTCAGCCAGATTTTGACAAAGTTGTTTACACACACACACAAATACACTTTGTGAAGCCTATAGCCCTACCGAACTACTTAGTTTTTAGTTGTGCTAGCAACGTATACAGTTCATACCATCATACACCGTTGCAAATGAAGCAATGACCTGATCTTATATACCTACAACATTTAGGGCAGCAGGAAAATGTGCAAATTCACAGAACAGTTACAATACCTGAGTGCCGTTACCTTTGACCAGCCCAACATCATGGATGGGTTGTTGCTATAACAACGACATGGCATACTTACTTTAGATTTCTCATTTTTGATTCTGTGAGCTTCATCTATGGTAAGGTATCTCCAATTGAACTTTTTAAATACCGGTTTCTCTCGAATTGCCATTTCATATGATGTGACACAAACATCCCATTCTCCTGGTAACATGACATCTCGGATAAAAGCAGCCTACAAAATATGGTAACATAAATTTTAGAACACACTTCAGCAAATTGTCTATACAACAGACATCATGTCCTAAATGAGGTAAATACACCATTTCCCTGTCTTGTATCCTAAATGTTTGTTTTGCAGTGTTCTCCTAGACAGGTGGGGCTTAGCCCCCTGTTGTCAATAATTTGCAACGGCTTTGATATTTTACACAATGCTATCTATTGGTTATGCACCCTGCTTTATTTTCACTGTTCCCATTGAGTTCTCTTTATTCATGTTCCTTTCCTCTCACAGCTTATTTACCTCAGTGCTTATTCTGTTTACCTCGCAATAACTAATAGTACAGTAGTTCATATGCATCTTGTTTCATTATTGTTTCCCTTGGCTTTGACTAAGGTGGCTACTTACTACACTTGCTTTGTCATCACGTTTTCACCCCTCCTGTAATGTTTTGTGCGATGTTTCAGAGCACCACTTTATGACATACATACATGTCATCTAAATTATATAGTTTTCATGTGTTTTACCCTCATAAAAGCATGGTGTCATATGCAAAGTTAAGCCATATTTTGACATTTGACCTTAACAGTTTTTGACTTTAACCTATGAAGTCAAGGTCAATTGCTTATGAAAAACATGTTTTACCCATCTGTAATGTATCTTGTATCTTTTCATAATGACAACAGTATGAATATATATAATTAAGATGTATATCTCTGAGCAGATCCAACATTTGGTATACATACTCTGGTTTCTTGGTCTCCAATAAGACACACGGCTCTCATACAAGGACACCATTTTTTGAATTCAGCCATCCAGTTGGCCAGTGTTGACTTGGGAACAATCACAAGATGAGGACTTGGGATGTTTCTGTACACTTTCATGTATCCCATCAGAGCTATGGTTTGAAGTGTCTTGCCTAAACCCTACAAAGGCAAACATAGAAGGTCACAAGATAATACACCTTTTTGGTATAACATGTCAAAGAAGTTTACTGACGCTTTTTTACATTATTACTATCATTATGTGTAAAGATCAAGATCAAGGGCTACCTTTCACACAGAATGAAAACCCCTACAACATATTTAGTAAATAAATTACACTTTTAACCCATCACCCCTGCATGTTACACACTTCTACATACAAGTATCAACTTTCCAAAGAGTACACATATAATGTGAAATAAAGACATTTTGTAAACTTTGGGTTCTGGAGAGTCATTTCATGAATTCACATCACATGCAACATATGTGATTGCTGAGTAAAGGCAATTTGAAACTTGTTCCTCATTTGTTGTTCATGAGTTACATGAGTCACAAATTGCCTTATGGGAGTCAGTAGACATGCATATCCAATAGCTGAAGTTGAACATATAATATTCATGATTCTAAATTTTTTGTGTTTATTACCTTAAATTAAGAGTCCCGTTAATGTTTATGTTATTAGATATGGTGTTCCTCTTTAAATAAGAATCACTCTGGTAATCGTGGGTTCAGTTTATTAAGATAGACACAAACTAAAACTATTGTAGCTGGATGTGGTAGATTACACATGTGGGAGTGATAGCAGTTCCTCTGTTGTGCAAATTTAATCACCCTGTGATCAAGACAGTATAAACATTGGAAGTCCCAAAACAGTACAGTGCAAATTTATGCAACTAGCTTACAGAGAGCTTCCCTACTGAGACTATAATTAAACCAACATCCATTCAATAGCTTATCACTGTTATATCAACATGTTGCGACAATGGTTAGTTTGTGTCTATCTTAGTAAACAAAAAGCCTTGAGTTGTATAAATTTGATGATAGATAAAACTCAGAGACACTAGTTTTAGTTTGTGTCTATCTTAGTAAAACCAAAGCCTCAAGCTGAACGAAACTGTTTCTAGATGAAACTCAGACATACCATTTCATCAGCCAGAATACCGTTGATACCATGTTCGTACAGTGATATCATCCAATTGAGGCCACGTACTTGGTAATCTCTCATCTCACCGTTCTTGATGTATGATGGCGACTCTTCAAATCTGGTCACGACCTGGGTAGATTTCCGTTGCTCTGACAACAACTCCTCGTCCTCTTCTTGTTCTGTCATTCGATGTCGATGGCTATTGTTGACAGACAAATTTTTACTGTGAAATATTTTTTATCAAATGATTTAATTTTCATTGAATATGATGCAGTTTTCACACAGGCGTTCTCTTTAACTACAGATAAATTACATGATTGCATGCAAGTTATAATAACACACGTGACTGTCTCTTTCTTGATACACATTTATCAACACAAAGACATGTGTCCAGTTTTGTTGTTTTTAATCAAACTGTTGTGATTTTACGATGTGATGTGCTTAACAATTCCCCCCCCCCCCCCCATATTTTGCTTTTTTCTCTGAATCATATTTTAACGCTTACATTACACTTTGTGAAGCACAGACTGTTGAGACATGTATTGTGTAATGGTCTTTAAACAATCACATGAAGTTATTCCATACACCCTTGAAGGAAACAATGGCTTGAACACATGAGCTTCTTTACAAGATTTCAAAGTTGAGTAGGCAGCCATGGGTGATATTTTCATACTTTTACCATCCAACATAATTTTTAAGTCAATAGCAGTAATCAATACAAGTGTACTAATGACATAAATAAGCCTGACTTGACTTTTCCTTTCACCAAAATTAATCATTTCTTTCCCTGAATCCAATCACCGATCATATCTTTATTTACTCCCCTTAATTCCTTATACCACATCATTTTGTCGACCACGATGTAAACCCAAATCATGGAATCTTTAAATCTATATACTTACTCTCCTACTGCTGATAGCTTTGCTCTTTCATCTTTTTTGATCTTAGGTCTGCCTGGTTTCATCTTCAGAGGACTGGTTGGTGTTTTACCACTACTTGTACTACTCACAAAATGGGTAAAAATCTCTGTCTGTTGCAACAGGTAATCAAACCTGTTGGCACGATCCCGACTCTGTTATGAGTTGAAAAGTGAGATCAAGTAAGTCTTTTATAGCAAGGGTGAAACGCATACAATATTTACTCAATCACACCTTTACATAAACTATATTCAAATTACCATGTTATTCTCAATAATGATGATACAGTGTGCCCTCTAAGCCAATTTGATGTGCCACTGACGCACAAAATTTCTAGTGACGCACCAATATTTGGTGTTCCCCCATCTCTTACTATGTGGTGACTCACAAGAAATGCTAGTTTTTTATCATACTGACCCACAACAACAAAATTTGGCTATCATTTGACTTAGAGGACACACTGAATGTGATGTTGCATACATGTAAGTGACATATGTCTATAATCAATTATGTACACATATATTCTAAATTTACATTTTTACAAAGCAAGGTTACATGTACATGATAGTGGAATGACAGAAGAAATTATTGAAGAGAGAGAGAGAGAACGCTAAACCTGCCCCAACCAGTACCTTCTACATGAACTTGACCTGTAGAAAAGGAGTGTTTGTTTTAACATAATAACATAACTTGTAACAAACGAACCAGGGTTACTATGTTATAATGTAGCCAAAACATAAGTGTTCCTCCATATACTTTGTACCAGGATTTCAATCAAAAACACTGGAAAATGCTTGGGTAATACATAAAGTATATATCTAAAATTGTGTAATTTTTGTTTTCATTTTCAATACCAATGTTACATATTACCCTAAAGGACAGCTCCACTGCATAGCGTAATCAAACTGTGACAACAAAGATAAAGCTCACCAAGGAGTTGACAAAGTAATAAAGGGTAATTGTGTCGTTATAAGTCCTTACATCATTGCCAAAAATTTTGAACACATTCTGGGAAGCACTATATAAAAATTGACATCATTACATTCAACCTCCAAGATCTATATCTATTTCAGGATTCACACAAATATTCTTTTTATATTCAATATAATAATAAATATCTATGTGAAATGCTCACCAGCCTTTGTTCATAGTCTTCACCATCCTGGGCTTGGTTGCCTTTTGGAGGATTCTTCAGTCTTATTGGTGCTGGTCCTGGTAACTGCATAACCTGAATACAACATACACAGACATACAATGCATGTAGTTCCACAATATAATATCTAATGTCTATACTAGCAATGATGATTGTCACGCCACACTTTGACCTTTGTGCACCATCATTGACAATGACTAATAATAACATTATAATTTATAGGTTACTACTAGTTTTTGAAAAAGTTTGAAAGTTCAAGTTTATGTCAAAATTTAGAAAGAACTGTCAAATTAAATTCACCTTTGTTTGGAACATTCATTGTCATACATAAGCCTCATTATCATGAGATACAAAACAAAATGTCGATCAACAAAACATCAAGCCAAGGCCAAAGTAAAATATTCAAAGTCCGGCATCATGTGTTTACTTTTTTGGACATTTTCTTCATTTAATTTCTTTATCAAAATTTGTAAATGTGAGGAATTCCATGAATACATGGGTGTAGTCATCGTGATGCTTCAAGTATATGGAGGCAGTCATGATTACATGTAGCTGCAATAATTGTAGCTTCTCTTTTATTTGTAATACTTTTTTTCATTTCTTTTCGCATATTTTAACATTCCCTTTTCTCTTCTTGTTATCTGTCACTGGTTTGCAAACAAAAAATCTAGCGTAGGATCGACAAAGAACGAAAAATCACTAAAAATTATTGGTTATTCACATATGAAAGGGCAGCTAAGTGAGCCTATATAAGATGATCTAGCATCTATTGCAGGAACAATACTTGTCAAATGTTCATGGATGCGCATATACAGCACATATCTACAAAAAGTATAACTCATATATGAGTGTACTACTAATAGGTACAGCTCTAAGCAACCACATTATTGTAAAGTTTTCAGAAGATTCCAAAGACTACATTTCCATAGAATTGAAAATTAGATGCGAAGGGCAAAATATTCAATTGGTTTACAAGCCGTAGTCTACACTGATATTCTTAATATGAATGGCACTGCACTTTTTTGTAGTATCAATCATTGATATGGTATGTCTTCCAATATTATTAGTAATTAATAATATAATAAACGTCTCTCTTTGCTTAAAATGTTGACTTAGAAACCATGGTATTAGAAACAGTACTTTATTAATACTTCACCAAACTCGATAACCACTGCGAAGGGCACCGTGTGACCACCACGTACATGTATCTTCAGCCTTGTCAAAATTGCAGTGTAAGGTTTTTTATTTGCTGTCTACACATTCACTGCTTATTATATATGCGACACACGGACCGGAAGTAGAATTGCTAGTCATAACATTTCCGTTATTTCGTGGTGTACACTATATTAATTTTGACGAACACTGAAGAAGGTATTTTGCATTGATAAAATTTACGATTCCGTCAGAAATGACGACATTTTAGACCTCGATCCTTTAGTTGAGACCATGTTGTAGAGCATGGGCTCCCATTCATTGACTACTACCTTTACTTTATGGCGTGTGGCTGACACATGAAATCGTGAATGTTATGATGAACGAAAGGGTAACTGACGAGTTACCAAAATCAAAATAAATAATAAGGTGTGCTTACCAGTGGTTTAGGGGGCTCAAAGGAGCTGTCACTACTCCCAGGACTTGACATTTTTGTCGTTTTTTTCTCTGAGTAAGACACTTCTTAGCACGAAACTTCCCTTTGTCCGTTTCGAGAAAATGCCGGTCCACTGAACGCGCGCTCAGATGTGGTACACGGAAATTACCGAACTCTGCCGAGTGTCGTCAATGTTCGTACAGATTTCGATAGGGCGCCCTCTACACCACTCATCAATGAATAAATGGCAGACGAATACGAGCTCGAGCTTCCATTTCCACATGCATGTACATCATGAGCCCGGGATCAGGAGATCACTTACGTATCCCAATGTCTGCACAGTTGTGTTAGTGTATATCCCGATTTAATTGGTAGGTTCACAATCAGAAGCATTTTATTCTGCAGTGACGTTCTGCATATTAATAAAATTATGTGTAAGGGGACAGACCCCAGAATAGCTGTACACTGTACTGTACAGTGTAACTGTAACTAGTGTAAGCAATTTCCTGACACCCGATTAGCCACTGCTAATATTTAGTGTTATTCAACTTAATGTTACATGTAATAGTTTTAATAATCTGACTGATTATTATATGTGAAAATTAAACAGATGTCTATAGTTTGATAGCAGTGGAAAAGTAATAACGAAAAACTTGAACATATGACAGAAAAGACATTTAATGATTTCATACTGATAGCTTCTCAAGTCGAGTCACATCAGATGTCTTATTTCAAATGAATGGCTTGCACCCCACTCCCTCTTTAGTAATTCTTCTAGGAATTTTAATACCGTGTTCAAATAAATACATAATATTATATCCACACAGATGATGAATTTGAAGAAATTACACATGTCAAGTTTGAGTTTATAGCTGGGTCATGTGAATGTCTAAATTATGTGAATGTAAACACATTTATAAAACACTTTCCACAATAGATGTCATGATTACCCTCAGTGACACAGACATATATTGCTACAATCGCCCAATATATATTTTTACTTCCTCAATTCTCTGAGGAGCATACACTCCATTGCAGTCTCTGTAAGCCCATAGCACACACATAGCAACTGCACCGTCCTGCCAGGTCTCAATTGTTTACAGTTGGATTGATTGAACCGCAATCATGGTTCAAATCTTGCTCAATGATTTCCGCCATTCAGAAACAGCTTGGCTCAAACCTGCAACCTCCAGAGTCAAAGCCTGAGGCAGCCAATCAATGCCATTCAGCCACAATGACCCCATATCATCACACTCATAATTTGCATATTGTAATTTTGAATTTGACCTTCTGATCAGTCACACAGCATATTGCAGTAAATTATTCTGATTGTTTTTCAGAAGTTTCATAATGATCTAAAATAGAGGATCACAAAAGCAAACACCAAAGACAACAACAGTCAATTGAATGTCAGACACAAAGTAACTACAATAACCCGCTGTCAATCATGCCATTCGGACAGTTTGTTATTGGTCCACCCGGTGCTGGTAAGACGACATACTGTGCTGCTATGAAACAGTTCATGGAGGGACTCGGTCGGAAGGTAGCCATCATAAACCTTGATCCAGCCAATGATAATATACCATATGAGGTTGCCATAGACTTGTCATCACTTGTGACTCTTAGTGATGTAATGGATACACTCAAACTAGGACCCAATGGTGGTCTTATATACTGTATGGAATACCTGGAGAAAAACTCTGACTGGTTGAACAAACAACTTCAAGAGCACACAAAAGATAAATATTTGTTGTTTGACTGTCCTGGTCAGGTTGAACTATATACCCACCATTCCTCAATGAAAGTGATTGCAGGTTTACTACAGAAGTGGAATTACAGGGTAGGTTGACAGTATTTACCCCTTGTTGTACTGTTAGTCTCTTTGGCATTAAATGATAGGATACCACTAGATCAAGGTAAAGTAATGTCACAGTACATCAAAGTTGACAGCATGACCCTTCAGGTATGATTTTGGTGTAAAAAAAGTTACATCATAACTCTTAGTCTTATGGTATGATTGTGTGGGTTGTTGGTGGCCAAGTGGTTAGCTTGTACGCCTCTTACCACTGTAGTCTGGGTTCAAACTCATCCAATGTCGACTGGGTTTGATTAAAAATTAACCAGGTAAGAAGGGTGATGCTCAGATTGACCCAGCCAAACAACACAGGTTTTCCCCGGATACTCAGTCCAATTTCCTCCTGCTTTTGGACACTAAAGCACTAGGTTGCTGCAAAGTGGCAACCATTCCACAAATTTCTGAATTTATTTGATAAGTAAAGATTATTATTTAATATTATGTCAGTATTTTCAGAGTAAGTTCGAGATTCTCACTTTGTCATTGGTTGTTTTCTAGTTGACAGCAGTACACCTGGTAGATTCTCACTTTGTCATTGGTTGTTTTCTATTTGACAGCAGTACACCTGGTAGATTCTCACTTTGTCATTGGTTGTTTTCTAGTTGACAGCAGTACACCTGGTAGATTCTCACTACTGTAGTGATGCTGCTAAATTCATATCTGTTCTACTAACATCATTGTCCACAATGTTACAAATGGAAATGCCTCACATCAATGTACTTTCTAAAATGGACTTGGTGGAGAAGTTTGGAAAGCTAGGTAAGTACAGTACTTAGTTACCCTGACAGGGAACATGTTAGTTAGTTACCTTCTCTGAATATCATCTGTTTGAACACCTGGGCAGTGATCCATTTACCAAGAAGTTTCACATCATTGAATATCTGTAACTTTATTCTCCATTGTAGCTTTCAATCTAGATTACTGCACAGATGTGTTACATTTGCATATTAATCTGTAAGAACACCTGGACAGTAATCCAATCACCAAGAAGTGTAACATCAATGAATCTTTGCATCTTTATTCTTTGTTACATCTTTCAACCTAGATTACTCCACTGATGTGTTAGATTTGCATAATAATTTTTGAGAACACCTTGACAATGATCCATGAAATATCAGATATCACATGAATATTTCTATCTATGTTCTTCATTTCAGCCTTCAACTTAGACTACTACACAGATGTGTTAGATTTACATTATCTGTTAGAACACCTGGACAGTGATCCATTCACCAAGAAGTATTGCAAGTTAAATAAAACTCTGGTTGATGTTATTCAAGATTACAGCCTGGTTTCATTTACAACTCTCAATGTTCAGGTCAGTTAGTTTGCATTTATTAGATGAACGTTATGCATATTCATGACTATTTATCTGAAGGAAATAAGCACTTAGGATTCATGAATATTCATTGTTCATCTAATACATATCCATGTATGGTAATCTCCATGCTGCAATAGTGTAAGACTGAAAAAACGATATAGGTAAAATAAGAGTTTCAATTTGGTGTTCTTCAGCAATAAAGCGAAATTTATGTGATGTGAAATCATGAAATGACTCTCCAGAACTCAAAGTTTATGAATTACCTTTATTTCCTGACATTTCCCTTTAAAATATCATGACTCATTCACTTAATTTTTTTTTGTGCATTACAGGATAAAGAGAGAATGTTACAAGTATTAAGACTGGCAGATAAAGCCAATGGCTATGTCTTTGGTGATCTAGAGGAAAGGAACCTACAAGCTCTCATGTCATCAGCTATTGGCACTGATTTTCAATATTTCCAATATCCTTTTAAAATCATGGTGATAAGTGTTGAATATCATTGATCTTTTCTCATTATCTGAAATAGAATTTTACCTCCTAGTAGATGTGTCATAAAAATAACAATCATTTCTTGGTCAACACAGTGACTTTCGCTCTGTGCTTTACTATTAGAGAGTTGCGACAGACGCATGTGAGAATAAGTTAACCTTCTTGTTCTATTTTGACCCCCTAGCAGGAGGTAAAATGTTAATGCAGGTACCGAGAATTAATTAAGAAGCCAATTTTATTTTCACATGTCTTTTTGCCATCCTCTGAAATCATGTCTCTGCTTTCATATTGAATTGAATTGAATTAAATTGAATTAAATTGAATTGAATTGAATTGATTATGATGCTAAACAGAAGAAATTTTTTTTTTATGTTGTAGTGAAGTTTACCAAGGCAAACACATGAATGAGCAAAGTTGAATATTGTCCACAAAGAATACAAAGTCATCATAGAAAATGGTTATTTGAAAAGATTTTCAGTCTATCACTATTTGCCACAATATAGCAGTATTGAAGGTTTTAAAACACAAGTGACAGGGAAGTGAATTTTATATTGATGCCTATACACATAGCAGGGATGTAGATAAGCATGAAGAGGGCCAGTAGCTGGGAAACACAAGCCACTGTATGTGAATTGTTGAACACGTTCACGGGTCTTCCACATAGATATTACTGCCTACTTCTCCAATTTTACATGCTACTTTTAAAATTATTTACATCCCCATCATATACATAAATATTAAATAATAATAAACTTTATTTAGACTCGTAAAAAACTTTCGTGAGGGTTGAGCACATTTATGGCAGACATAAAAATGAACAATAACAATAAAATTATAGCAGAAAATGAAACTAGTACAAATGATTATAAGCACATGGTTTGGTCTGAAAATCACTAAAATGATTGTGAAACTTGAGTAGACTTGAACTAGTTTCCACTTTCACGATAGCAATATGGGTTGTGATTTGATATTAGAGGTGTCAGCCATCTTTCCACAAACAGCAATGTTCTCCTTAACCACCAAGCACAGCGCCCTCAGTGCAAGAGAAGTACATGAAAGATGATGATATGGCAGATGATGATCTAGATAAACCTATCACTCAACTATTCTGATGTCCCTGGACACTTTTTGTGGATGATCATTATTTTCAGAGCTATGCAATACAGTTGACTGAAAGAGGTCTCAGCAATATTAGAGATTTCTGTCAGAAATTGTGCCATGTGTGTACAGCTGAGAAGTAGAAAATGGGACATCTATGGGCAGGCTTCAAATGCAGAAGTAGAAAATGGAACATGGGCAGGCTTCTGTACCTCTGAGAAGTTGGAAATAGGACATCTGCCAGCATCAAGAAGAGAATTTGCTGTTCCTGTCATATAAAGATTCTCAAAGGCCCATGAGTCAATCCCAGATTTTCAGTGTTACTATCACAACAATATTCATGAATTATGTTAAAAGTTGTTGTCCTGTGCTTACATCTGAGAAGTCAAAAATGGGATATCGGTGGATTTCAAGTGGAGAATTTTTTGCTCCGCTGTCATATAAGGAGGGTTTCTTTATACCAACCTTGATGTCCTACTACTAATGAATGTGGTCTGTACACATATGTAAAATATGTATGCTAAAACCACAAAATTTATGGGATGGTTTTTTGAAATCCAGTTTGTATGTATATGCATATTGTCAGTAGTTGTCCAACTATTGAAATAATGACGCCATCTTATATATCATACATATGTCATATATAACAAAAACAGTCCATGTAGGGTTTTTATTCAGTTACTACATCTGATAATTAAACTCCATAGTGCAAACAGACCTGTATCATTTAGACACATACCTGTAAATGCACATCTATACAGTGTCTTGCCCTAGAGTGAAAGACTCATTGTGGACACTTCTGATCACTCACCAACACACCAACACATGTGTAAGCAAGTAATACACACCCACAACAACAAATCCCTTAGTCTAACTCTGCCCCCCCCCCCCACCCTCCCTAAAACTGGTAAAAGTCCTCAAATTATTCATTCTGTACATATACAGTAACTATGTACATGTATCAGTTCAAAAATTAAAGTCAGAAGATAGACATCTTGTCAGTCACAATTGCTTGTTAGATTGGTAGGATACAGAAGTGGTTTTATGTAGTTCATACAGACAATCTCAGATTGCAGCAGAAGCTGAGAAAGTTAAATACTTTATATTTCTATCTGAAATATACAACATTTGTGCCACACTATCAGCTACCACTCACGTCTATACTACACCATGGATCAGCACCACCTACTAGATCAAAAGATTTAGGCCCATCTTTAAGTTGTGATTAGAAGTTCAAGCAGAGGTCATTATGTAGATTGAAATGGCAGAATAGTTTCTGCTTCTGGTGATAAGAACGATTGTTGTAATGTTGCTTGTCCAATTGCTGTACTTTTTTTGACTCGGCGAGTTGAAATTTTTGTTAGTAACATTTGAAGAATTGTTATGATAGTAATGGTCTTACCTAATTCTAAGGTAGGAAAGCGTATAATGAATGACACTTGTAAACTCTTAAGTTGGAAAGAAGAGTTGTAAACCTTTTATTTTTGTATTCCTTTCCACTGATGTATCTTCTCCATGGAAATAAAATGTCATTAAAAATATCTTAATATCAATTAATCACGACTTCAGTGTGTTTCACATTTCTTAGAATTAGCAAGATGTAAAAGTCCTTTATTTATCTGTTACCATAGAAATTTGCAGCACAAGTGTC
This sequence comes from Glandiceps talaboti, assembly GCF_964340395.1. Classification (NCBI taxonomy): domain Eukaryota; kingdom Metazoa; phylum Hemichordata; class Enteropneusta; family Spengelidae; genus Glandiceps; species Glandiceps talaboti. The sequence continues at coordinate 9,048,996 of NC_135556.1, read as the reverse complement.
TTGCTTTGACATCAGAGGTCGAGGAAGTCTCGCCCAAAGTGGATCTTGCTATGATGCCAGGGGAAGCCACACCTAATATAATGCCAGCCTTTTTTTTATAAGTTACCAAATTGAATGCATACATAGCAAACTTGCAGCTCAGATATGATGTCGGGGGAGCCACACCTAAAATGATGCCAGCTTTTTTTAAAAGTTACCATCCATAACAAACTTGCAGCTCAGATGTCTTGATATGATGTCAGGGGGAGCCACACCTGACTGGATCCAACTTTTCATGCATAAATGTTTCTGAGTACCTTAGTCCTGACAGGCCACATCTGTGATAGTCTGTTCCTTTGATTTTGAGACCTTGGCAAGTTTGATGAAACCAATATTGTTGCAGCAATTGTATTCAATCAGCAAGGAAACTAAGTGTCTCTCATTTCTGTGCTGCTACTTTAAGTTTTTCTGAATTCATCAGCACTAAACTGTCCTTAATATAGTTCATAGTTTCCTTATCTTGTTTCTTCTCAGCTATCTTCTGAGCTTTAGTGAAATACACCTCTGCATCAGAGTAGTTTTCTGAAAACAGGAATAACATAATTCTGTTAGGCAACGAGACTCTTATGGACATACACATATACAACATGTAGTATATTGATAAAATCAAGCATCGTGTGTTTATGAATGGTTCAAGTCACCAGGCTAAATTTGAACCACTGGCAAATGCATTGGGAGTCTGGTAGCATAGACATTACTATGTGATGAATTGACTCCTATGTGCTAACTAAGGCTGCATTGACTTCTTTACTCCCAAAGCATTTGAGTAAGTTATGTGTATTTCTATATAAGCATATATCTGTTCCAGGGGTAATAATTATACACTGCTATGATCATGACATTCATTCTGGTGCTTTAGATCATCAGTATATATACCCAGGTACAACCAGTGACAGGCAAGCCTTTACAAGTGGAACTAATTACAACCAGTGACAGGCAAGCATTTACTAGTGGAACTAATTACAACCAGTGACAGGCAAGCATTTACAAGTGGAACTAATTACAACCAGTGACAGGCAAGCATTTACAAGTGGGACTAATTACAACCAGTGACAGGCAAGCATATACAAGTGGAACTAATTACAACCAGTGACAGGCAAGCATTTACAAGTGGAACTAATTACAACCAGTGACAGGCAAGCATTTACAAATGGAACTAATTACAACCAGTGACAGGCAAGCATTTACAAGTGGAACTAATTACAACCAGGGAAAACAAAGACATGAATTGGATTAATAATAATGTGCATTATGTTTGATAACAGTTTTATGGCCTCTATACATTCCCAAATAAATTTCAAGTTCTGCTGACATTTCATGTAACGTAAAGAGGCCATAAAACTATTCTTATCAAACCACGAAATGTATAGCTATGGATATCTCTCTAGTTCCAATATGCTGTGCCAAGGGTTATTAATCCAATTCATTTATTTATTTTCTCTGTTTGTAACAAGTTCCACTGTCAGTCACTGGCAGTAATATTCACTAATCATAGCCAATAGTAAAAATCAACTGTAGACTAACTTCTATTCATTTCTATTGACCCAACATTGCAAAGTAATCTAGGAATATCCGTCTTAGAGACTTGTTGGGCTAGGTCCAATGCTTTCTTGACATACTCGTAGGCATCATCAAATCGGTTCTGTTGGTCATACACTGTGCCTAGGTCATTCAGTATCGTCACTGTCTGTAGAGAAGACAAAATGAAATATATATAACAAGCTACAATTTGAAAGAAAGGGCAAGCTGTGAGATAGGTCAAAGGTCAAACCGTAGTCAAAGAAAAATTTGCCAATGAGTAGTTCTAATATTACCCTCCTGGCTTCTGTACTAAAGAGAAAATAGTTGCACTTTGGGGACTGCATTCATGAAAATGTTGACTTGATATATATTGGAAATGTGGCGATACTAACCCGGGATTGAAAATTAGTCCTTTAAAGGTTAGCTTTAGTAAGTGTGTAGAAATGTTACCATGTACTAATGTGAGCTGTAAGTACAGGGTGAGGTTTAAGGAATGCTCTTGGAATATCTGCCAAAAATGACTTCTTGATTGAGCAATACAATACCTGTGGATGTTTCATTCCATCAACTGTCAACTGTTTTTCACACAGATAGAGTGCTTTGAGGAAGGCCTTCTCTGATTCCACTAGTCTTTTCTGTGATAGTAGATAACTTGCATAGGCATTCCAGCATAGTCCTAACAGTGACAAAGTATTCATGTCTGCCTCTTCATTCTCTATTGCTGCAGCTATCTTGTTATCTGTTGTTTCAATACACCAGACGAAGCCAGCACTAGCCTCAACATGTCTGAAACGTGGACAGACTTGTTAAGTTTTTTTGTTCCATGAAATGATCAAGATTAGATATCTATTGAATAATATGACACTAGATTTGTGTTTTGTTGAAAATAGGCATCAGCCGTGTTCATTGATTTCTAGAAAGTCCTTAGAAGTCTTGTCTGGATACCAACGTGGGGAACTGAATCATCTTGAGATTCCATGAAGGATAGCAATAGCTGGACTATTGGAAGTCATGATATTTAAAACCACTCCTGGAAAGTCTAGGATGAATGTCAGTCACTCCTGTAGCTGCAATAATTGTAGCGTTTGATGTGATTTTGAGGGCTTTTTCGTCTGTTTTTGTGCCTTTTTTCGTTCCGACGTTTAACCCAAATCAAACGCTACAATTCATCTAATGCAAATGCAAATAGACGGAAGCGATTCAGATCTGAATCGCAAAGTTGGGCGGACTTTTCTGCTAAATAACGCCTCACATGGCAAAATATCGGACATTTACTAACGCCAACATTAATTACGGAGCCTTCAAGACCAAAGAAGTGTTCAGAGGTACCCCAATTCCGTCAAAATCGGCAAATGTAGCAAGGCATGCAGCAGTTTGAAATGGGTAGTACGCTGACCCCTCGCTCACGTTTTTAATGTGGTCTCGTCTATTTGCATTTGCATTAGAGGAATTGTAGCATTTGATTCGGGTTAAACGTCGGAACGAAAAGAGGCACAAAAACAGACGAAAAAGCCCTCAAAATCACATCAAATGCTACAATTATTGCAGCTATCACTCCTGGAGTTCAAATATACAAAATGGCCACTTCTAACATGTTGAAAATCTACATAGCTGTACAAACATTTTCATTCAATCTAGTGCTGTAGTGATATACAAAGGACAATATGGACTATAGATAGAGAAACCGAGAGACAAACAAACAAACACAGCAACTCAATAATGGATCATTCAAAGTCAGACAATTACTGATAATCCTATAACTGAATCTCAGGTGAAACTCACCGATGTCTTTTTGCATAGATTTCTGCCAGTTTTAAAGACATCTCAATAACAGCGTTATCATCTTTAGAAAAGCCAGCACCTAACAATCCTCGTAGAGATTCTTTGAATAATTCTTCAGCTTTGTGGTAATGTCCTCTCTTCATTGCTAAGTTGGCCATCTGATATGAAATCAAAATAGATTCATATCAAATTGATTGTTAAATGAAAATTCATCATCTGTGTTGGTAATCCAATGTATACGTTTTCCTTGGGCCACAAACCCAGCTAGTTTGAACAAACTATTTTTGTGGTCCAGCCTGGAGTTTAAAGTTATTTTTTTTTACTCTTCATTGCCGATGTATTTATTTAATTAAGTCCTTTTCCTCATTTGATATGCCAATTTTATTTTGTTTTTGATTTCTGGCAAATAAATATGTACTAATGTATTTACATTAAACTTTTGTTCCAAACACAACCTTGGAAATTGTTATATTTCAGGCTTTGGACATGTCACATGTGAGCTTAATAAGGAGTCATCAGTGCCTGGAAGTTGTATCGCACTCCATCTCTGTTTAGTGATGTTTGGCATGGCCAGATATAAATGGCTTCCTTCACTCCTCATTCAAAATGTTTGGTTTCTCTATCAAGGATTTAAACACAAAGTCCTGGCGATTCTATGTTTCTACCCATAAGGTCACATGTTCTGAATAATGGGTCAATCTGTTGACAAAGACTGAAGTGTGCAGTCAAAAAATTTCAGGTAACAATTTTCAACTTTGAAACGAAACAAAAGTTTAATTAAGTAATTACAAAGGAAACTTTGAACCAAGGGTTTCATTAGAGTTCCCAAATTTCAGCAATAAATAATGAGTTTTGCTAAAATACATACTTGTGGAGGTCATCATAGTACAATCAGTGATCTGATACTTCTAATCCAGTCATGTCAATTTTGTTTATGATTTCACCAGATCGAAGAAGTATAGGGTTGGTCGGGTCATGAGAAACATAGCCGCCCTTTACAGGAAAACTACCATCGAATTCATTGCAGAGGTACTATAGAGGCAATAGTCAAATACTGAGACAAACTAGAAATCGAGTAAGGAAAACTCTCAAACCTGACAGGAACTTTCTCAGAGTCACTGTGTGAGGGAGGGGTGTAGTAGCAAAAGAATTACATAAGTTCTGGACATGATACTCACCTGATCATAGATGTAAATAATACCTTCTGTAAAGTCATTTTGTTGTGCCTTTACTAAAGCTCTGTGATAAATACGTTCTGCATCAACAGGTCTTCCTTCCTTATCAGCTATCTGTGTCAAAAAAAAAAATCACAATTATATGTAAAATGCTTCGAGAATCCTTCATTACTAAGCATGCTTGAAGGGATTTTTTTAACGAGAGGGTCCAAGGACCTGCTGTGTGATGACAGACTGGTGAGTAACTGTACAGCTGGAATAGTATACATATGTGCTCTATGTTACAAACCCTCAGTAATGTCTCATCATGCAGATCCATACCTTGGCATTTACACAAAAGACTAATTTTCAGCACAGAGGTTTCTTCTATCCTAAAGCCTTGTTGTTTCTGCTTATGTAAGCTGCTCCAATGCCATGGGGTAGCAAGTGGTTATGTAAGCAGATCAACGATTGGATCTTTGAGACTAAGGTTTGTTCATTCACACAGAATATGACTAGACACAAACAGTAAATAAGGAGATGGGCATTCTATTTTCATTAAAGGGGAACAAGCTGAGTTCATGTTTTTTTGGGATGAATTTTTTTTGCATATTAAAAGGTCCTCACAGTATTCTACTTACTGATGTATACTTAACTATCACTTGCAACTGACTGAATTCAAACCTGGTATTGGGATATAACTTATAAACGATCCAATGACGTAATTTATCATATGTATAAAAAAATGTACAGGAACCACCCTACTATGCAATCAACTGTTCCAACAATACCAGAACACAAATTGTAATGTCATAGAAAGCAAGCATCAACATTAACATTATAGTTATACTAGAATAGTTTAAATTAAGTTTTTTGTTAGTTATTTTCAGATAAGGCCTAAAAAAAATAATTGTTTGGTTCCGGTTACCTGACCCCACCTAGCTTTTCACTGCCGACCCTAAACTTTTTTTAAGCAATCGAGGAAAAAAAATAAAATCGCAAAAATCATGAAGTTTCACGAGAAATAGTGGACTTAAAAAGAAATTACAAAACTGTTCCAATCTGTAATGGCTGTACATCTGATAGGAAGAAATACACAACACAGACACCATATGGAAAACAATGGAAAACCTGAACTAGACACTCACACATGAAAAAAAAAATATAATAAAATAAAATAAAAACTATTCTAAAATTGAACGTACTCGGAACCAGACAGTTTTTTTTATTAGGTCTAAGTAACGAGTTTATAAATGTAGCTTGCACCACTTTAAAATCTTCAAATCTGATCATTATATATCTTGTTGAATACTTACCATTGCCTGTACAACAATACTTTCTACTGTGTCAACATTTGGTTGTTTGAGAACATATTCATAGATAAGATATGCCAGAAAAAAAACAAAACCTGAAAACAAACATCAAGAAGATATTATTACATATATCTATATATTTGACTACATAATCATATTATTACATGAGATTCATTTGAACCACAAAGTTATGAGTATTACATATTGTAGTGGCCATATTGAATCATGAGGATTGGGTGTTGGTGTTGGATTTTTAATTTACACAAAACATTTTCATTATGGCTTCCTAGTTGAAAAATCATTGTGAAACAACATTTACAATTTTAAGTCTGTGTTTGTAACTCAATACATTGCAAAAAGCTAGAGAATGTGTAAAAAGTTTGTTATTATACATACACACTTATACCATCTAGTCAAGCCCTAGACTCTCACACAGAATTCTGTGATTCCACCTACAGCGTTCATATAAACATGATGACGTCATCAAGTCCCCCACATGATTTTAGTTTGAAGAAACTGGAGGTGGAGTCCTGGGTGGACATTGGACATAGTCAAAACAGCTGTATCAAATGAATATAGCGATCACGACAGCCTGTCAAAACAATGGATTACTACTGACCAACATGTGCTGTTCGCACTTCGCTCACCATCAAGTGGTTGATCCACAATTAACGCCTTGAGTCACAGGCTTGACTAGACAGTATAAATGTATATGGTCTGTCAGACACTAGACTAATTCATGACATGATGAGCAACCTCCTTCATGTGTGGTAATGACATTTATATGAAGGGACAAATTGGATATAGACATTGGGACAAGTTGATGAGTTAATATAGTGGGATGAGTTAATTGTTCATAGTATTGGGACGAGTTGGTGTTGGAACATACAGTGACTGCATCCTACAAGAATCACACTGTTTATCAGCACAATCCAGGGCCTTTAGTTGAATGTGATAAGAAATTTGTGTTTACCTATGGTTTACCATACTTTAGTATATCCATGTAAAATTACCAGGATCTGTCTTGAGTGAATTAGAACAAGAGACTGATACAGTTACAATTGTAACAAGTATTCTGGCTAGCTAGTGAGGTAACGGTTTAGGTTAGAGCCAGGTTTTTTCCTTGTCTGTGGTTAGATATTAGGAAAAGGGTAGAGCCCCCCCAAAAACAAAAAAAACAACAACAACAAAACAAACCAACAACAACAACAACAACAACAACAACAACAAACGCAGACCTGACTAAAGTTGTTCATATATAAAATTATATTGCCTATTAAAGTTAATGTCAATCACCCGGATCGATATGTAGTAAATACTACAATACAACAAGTAACACTGAAGTAAAGCACTTTCTGTATGTGCTACACTCATTTATACTAGCATTCATACCAAGTGTTAGTCCTGCTTCCATGACGGTGCACGAGTCTGTATTACTGACTTGAGGGGGAGGGACAATTGTCAGAATCGAGTCCCGAATTCCTCCGTATGCAAGCAGGACTAACCAAGTGTAAAAGTATATACTGTTTCAATTGGTTTATTTACAAGTCTAGCATGTAGCCTTTCTAATGTGATCAATTAGCAAATGAAAAAGTATACTTTTACACCTGGTATGGATGCTTTAAGCGATTGTGGTACATACAGAAAACGCTTTACTTTGGTGTTATGGGTTGTAAGGAGACAGCTGATTTTATTTTGTTTGTTTGTTTGTCTTCTTCACACATGGAGGTATAAGGGGAGGTACCCCCATGCAGATATCAAGTGTGTTTGTTGGTGACATGTCAAATTAGAAGCCTACCTGTAGTGCCTATAAGTAGTGCCCTCTGCGCACCTCTTTCACGCTGTTTATATTGCTCAAGTATCCGTCTCGTACTTTCTTCGTCTGTCTGTCGACTGCTCTTTGAACGAACGAAGTGTCTTCGAGTACAGAGATTTTGATAGTGATGAATTGCGTTGACAATGACAGGGTAGCTTTGGCGATCGATTAAGTTCTTAAAGTGAAAGCATCTGCTGGACACCAATACATGTCGACATGACAGAGAAGCATTGCATCTCAGCATATTTAATACTAAATATTGAGTAGACCATGTCTTTCTAATGGACGCCGCCATCTTTTTTTTTTCATAAACACTCTGATATGATGTGCGCCCTCAAACAATGATCAGATGCTCGATTCGGTTTTTTGTTTTCACTAGCTGTCGTCATAGCTAAAACGTACAGTGGAGACTTGGAGCTGCAAACGGTGGGTAGTGTAACCACGTATCATATCAATACAAAACTGAAGTGGCATAAATACTTCAATTATCGACGCAACGTCCAATCGGATCAGCAAACTATGGGTTATTCGTACACTTTAGAAATGTGAAGTAGAAGGACGTTGATATTCCAATCTGATTAAAATCCGATGTAGATGTCGGCTAATCGCTCATTGCTATTTTACCTTCGTTATTTTGCCTGAATTGACATTCGTAGTACGTGTTTACGTGTTTATCCTGATCGCCTCCTCTAGAGGAAGGTAAAATAGCAATGAACGATTAGCCGACATCTCCATCGGATTTTAATCAGATTGCTGATATTCTTGTTTTTGTGGATATGAAGCTGTCAGTAGCTGTACTAACTGACAGTGGTCTCGTTACCTAGGTAACGTTCATCCCCAAGCGTTCTTCTCATCTTTTCCGAAGATAGTTTTCCAATTTTCTTTTCCTCCCAACAGACAATTTAGTTCTAATTAGCCATTGAATCTTGGTCAATTGCATCATTTTGCAAATGAAAGCTTTAGCAGACCATGACGTATATTAAGGAATCATCACTGTTGGGCTTGCTAATAAGGCTTAGATAGGAAGTAAGGGTTGTGAAATCCAGTCATATGAGTCAGGGTACTCAGGTAACATAGAAGTAGCTACTAAGTTACGTATTAAAAAGACTTTATGACCTCGATAGTACCGTGACAGGATCAGGACCGCCGAGGCGTAACCGGTCCACCATTAAAACTTTGTACTTTCAACAATTGCAAGACAAAGCACGATGGTACAGGTTGTAGCACCGTAGCCGACTGTACATGTAGCCGTCACGGAAGTGTTTTTTTTTCTTCTGGGACACGCACTCTTTCGGTCAAAATGGTATCATATGCAGTGAAATTTGGCATTGCGACGTTTATTGGCATACTTCTGTGTTTACTTGGAATTGCGTTGTTTCCAACATTTACCAAAATTATACACGACAGTGTCAGTAAGGTCAGTTTTCGTTTAAAAGTTGATTGGATTTCTAATTCGTTTTGGGTGTCTATATTATTTATTGGGAGAGTGAATCTCCAAGCAATGCATAAGACACTGTTTGTATTAATATAGATATATCTATATACTCAATCACTCGAGGTCGAGGAGTCTACAAACAAACAAATTGGGTTTGTTGCAACAATTATTTTAAGTTTATAGTATATTTTTCATTTTGAGCGTTTTCAAGAGGTTCGTCGAATGCCGATGTACAGAGGGTGTGTTAATAGTTCAGTGTATGGTACAGAGGTCAAAAACAGGACTTTGACATAAATGTTTAAAAATTACTTCACCGACGACCCATTATACAAATTTGCTGTTTGTTTATTGGTGTGTGTGTGTGTGTGTGTGTGTGTGTGTGTGTGTGTGTGTGTGTGTGTGTGTGTGTGTGCGTGCGTGTGTGTGTGTGTTTGCTTGTTTGTTTGTTTGCTTGTCAGACAAGACATAACTCTAAATCTTGAGACAATTTGAGACAATCTCATAAAGTTCTACTTCACATATAGCAAAAGTAAGTTGATCCATAGACAGTGTCTATGGTTTAACCTATACGGAAACAAATTGTGATAAATTGTGAAATCAGTCATCGTCACCACTTTATAGCTTTAAAATTTGTGATTAGTGTGCGGGTATCTTGATCACAATATACCAAAATATTGAAACGAAATCAAGTGACCATATATGATATATTTGTATGATAAGGAACTGATACAAAAAAATATGAATATAAGCTTGTAGGTTGTAGACATGAAGAATTTTATACGCACAGGAAATGACAGTTGCAGATTATGTCATACTGTATTTGTACTAAAAGTTACAACTAGTCACAATATACTAGTATTTTGGTTTTATCCCCTATACCGTAGATTGTGAAGTTTTGGGAAGGGTCGAAGTTCATACATACTGCGCACGCACCCACTCCTTCACATTCTATATTCTGCTCTGAATATATTACACCATAAATGATACTACAATATGTGTATGATAAATCAAGGTTGCCTAGCCACTCTACTGCATTTATCGATCAAAAAGCTTTAAGAGTTGTTTGTTTTTGCTGTATTTACTCAATTTATAAGGAGCGAGATCAATAGTTCAATGTAGGTTTTAAAAAAAAATCTTTTTACGGGGAGGGGGGGGGGGGGTGAGCCATGCCAGTTCAAATCCTACAAAAACGATTTTTACTTTTTAAGAATCTGTTTGTACAAAAGACAAGTCGTCAAATTGAGAAATAGAAAAATTGTCACTATAGTAAATGCATGACACTAAAATAAAGTAGCACTACATATGACTAAATAGTGACTTGAAATTGATTGTGTTGTCTGAAACATTTCCAATTTTGGCCAATTTAGTTAGAAGGGGGGGGGGTCTGAGGCTTAAGTAAGTGACTTTAGTGGGGTTTTTTTAAATCCTACATCAAACTATTGATCTCGCCCCTAAGATGATGTATGTTTGATGAATACTCGTTAAAAGAATATCAGATTCTGTAATTGAGACTAATTCAATGTAACCTGGAGACTTGACTATCTGGTAGGAAAATGTCGATCGTATGTACTGTGTCAAACCGATATGTCGAGTCAGATAGCAAAGACTCTGTTCCATCCATCCATCCAGTCAGTCAGTCAGTCAGTCAGTCAGTTAGTTAGTCAACCAACCAACCAACCAACCAACCATCCATCCATCCATCCACCCAACCAACCAACCAACCAACCATCCATCCAACCAACGCAACCAACCAACCAACCAACTAATCAATCAATCGGCAAACAAGTCCATCTACTGAATGCGAACAAACATAAACAGGATTAGACAAATTCTTTCAATCAAAAATGCACATGACTGTATACTAGAAATGTGCCTAAATATCTAACCAGGTTTCACGTATACTTGCAGTGATGAACTTATGACTAGCTCATCTGTCTTCTCAGTGATTTTTCAACTGTACAGTATATGTTTGTTACGTAACAATTGCTTTCCGTATATCCTTTAATTTTTGCAAGTTTGAAAGGCCGTCAACCCATAAATCTTCACCCCTTCCTTGCAACGAAATTTTTTGTAACTATAAATTACTTTTACAGGAGCTTGTATTAGAGAAGTCGTCGTATATCTATGATACCTGGCAACATCCCACCGACCCCGTCCACATGCAGTTCTGGTTTTGGGATCTACGCAATCAGCATGAGGTATTGAATGGCGAACAACCGATAGTTGTACAGAAAGGACCTTATACATACAGGTATATTCTGCAGAATGATATCCAGTATAGACATTCAATTTCAATGATAAACAAAAGATATCCTATGTGAGTGTTATTGACACTGGTCGTCGCAAACCACAGCCTCTTTTTACGCACGTCACGTTCGCAATGTCTCGAAAGAATTATCAGCTCTGATTTGCGAGAATGACACTGGTTGTCACGATGTTTACAAAACTTTCCCGTTTCGTATCACCAACCCGTACTGTATTCGCGACACTTCTTTTTTAAAAATCTTTTATACATTTTTGTTATTGTGATGAAAACTGAACATTGAAAAAAATTAATATACATACAATTTCTCATAAATCCTACTTATTAACCTCGAAGTGGTTTACTACTTGATAAAATTATAGTTTCATTTAAGTGGTACTGACACTCCTGGAAATAAATGTGTTTTCGAAAACGTTGGGTTCTGGAAAGTCATTTGATAATTTTATTCACAGAACTTTCGTTCGGCGATTGGCAAGAAACACCTCTATTGTCACAGTTCTTTCAATGAATGGGTCTCAGCAGGCATTAATATGGATTAGATGAACAATGAATATTCATGACCCCCAGGTGCTCATAAACAGTCGTGAGTATGCGTTGCTCATCTAATGAACATGAACGTCTGCTAAGATCCGTGATGCAACAGTGTGCACTGAAAGAACAATAATGGAGGTGAAATAACAGTTTCAAATTTCGACTGGTGTTTCTTGGGAGCCGAGCGAAATTTACGTGATGTTATAAAACCTGAAATGACTCTCCGGAACTCAAAATTCGCCATCTTGACATAATTCATTTTTTTCGGTAGAGAACATTTAGAGAAAGTTGATATTAAATGGAATGGCAACGATACAGTCTCATTCCGACAAATCTATAGCTATGTATTCCAACCCAATATGTCGAGTGGACCAGAAAGTGACGTCATAACTACCATGAATATACCCCTGGTGGTAAGTGCTATTATGTAGATAGGTATCAAGGTGGTATTGGTATTATTCTGACTGTGATAGGATTGGTATCTTTAGCCTGTCTATATTCGTTGGATCTGAGACTCCGCTACACTCGTGTGTACGTATACATACATACATACATACATACATACATACATACATACATACATACATACATACATACATACATACATACATACATACACACACACACACACACACACACACATACACACACACACACACACACACATACATACATACATACATACATACATACATACATACATACATACATACATACATACATACATACTCAATGATATACATAATTTGCTTTCCTTGTAGACAATCGTTAACATGTTGAAATCACAGATTGGCCCTATTCAAGACATTGCTGACATTCTGGTTGAAATCCTCGGAGATGCAAAGCTTTTCAAGCCACTGTCAGTGAAAGACATTGTATGGGGATATCGAGATCCAATATTTAACCTTATCTACAATTTAACTGGAACATCAATCGTGCCAAGCCCGGATTTTGGACTCTTCCTCGGGGTAAGTCATAAGTGCCAAAAGACTCTGAAATGAATGATACAAACAAACGTTTAGAGACGTCTTGTACTGTCGATACTAGACTTAGAATAGAATCTAGTCGGCATTCAAAGCTAGCGATCATTAAAAGAAATACTACCCAACCAGAGTGACTATAGAGTTTTAATTAGGCAGCAAAATCCGTGACAAATTGCGTCCACCCCCTTCTGAAACCCCGAGCACTACATGAGACGTAATTGCTTTTCAACAGTCGATATGAAATAAGAGGGGCGCCCTCTCTGGTGAAGTATGAAAAACAAGCGTTTTCAAAAGGGGGTGGACGCAAGTTGTCACGGATTCAGCAAGATGTGTTTATGCCTCACACAATGTTTTTTTTGTTATAAATTCCAGAAAAAAATACCACAGACACTAAATAGCACGCAAACACAGAAAATGATACAACACTCTACATTTTATCTCACTAGTACTGTGAACACAAATCAACATCACTATCGGATAAGACAAGTAAGATTCAAACACAAAACTGTCTATTTTTGTGTTCACAATTCGATAAAATGAAAACATTTCAGGTGTGTGCGAGCTATCACAGCCTGTGATTTGTTTAATCGTTGTGTTATATGTAAAAACAAAACAAAACCAATTGAAACTGTACAGTCTTTCTAGTTTGGTAGTACTATAGTGTTCAAAGTCAACAGATAGCCTCAAGATTGTCAGTCTTCTACCACATCCCCTTATATGGTATCTTATGGTAATGAGGAAAATAGTCGATATCAATATTCATGAGCAATGCCTTATTAGGGGATGTGGTGGACTGATTGTGTAGAGAGTCGCTCATGAAAAGAAAGAAAGTTACGATCTCACTACGTTTTTCTCCTAGGAGGTTCAATTTACAAAAAAAAACCCGAATACATAGCTGCATCATCTTATGAGTATATAGTATGGAACACCAAGTCTTCAATTTATACAGAGTAGACATTAAATTCTAAATCCCAATGCTCTTACAAGGTCTTGGAGTTGCTGTATCATAGAGATCTATGCGTGTGAGTCCATAAGGCTGAATGTACGTTTTGTTTAAATTTCATTCTGTTCAGAAAAACAACAGCGATGATGGAGAATACACTGTATTTACTGGTAAGAAAGATATCAATAAACTGAATATCATAGATCGTTGGAACGGCGATATGAATTTACATTGGTGGTCCGATATATATGCAAATATGATCAACGGTACAGGTTAGTCACGTATATCATTGTATGTTATATTGATATTTATTTGCAACACACAAAATGGTGTCTCGATTATAGTGGTACTTTTTTCACTTTTTTAAAGAGAGAGGTAGAATAGATCCAGTCATCTATACTACATGTGTATGTGGAATGTAACAAGTAATACAGTCTTTTATCAATAATTATAATCCTCGAGGTTTCGAATAACTGTTACAATTCTTTGTCAAAAGGCACAGGCAATATTAATTGTGGGCTCTCTACCCGACGAATGTAATATCGAATGATTCACTGTAAAAGTTCAAATAAACGGTAAAGTACACATTAATATATGTGTGTGTGTGTGTGTGTGTGTGTATGTATGTGTGTGTGTGTGTGTGTGTGTGTGTGTGTGTGTGAGTTAGGGTAAAGTTACACTTTATTTATTTATTTATTTATTTATTTATTTATTTATTTATTTATTTATTTATTTATTTATTTATTTATTTATTTATTTATTTATTTATGTATTTATTCATTCATTCATTTATGCATAATTTATTTGATATTTCACCAGATGCATCTCTTAACCCTCCATTTACTAGTCCTCATGATCTACACTACGTGTTTCCTTCCATTGCCTGCAGGTAAGTAAGTACAACTAGGAATTACTGTAACATTAGTGTATATATATATATATATATATATATATATATATATATATATATATATATATATATATATATATATATATATATATATATATATATATATATATATATATATCAATTAATACAAGTTTTCACAACCAGCATAACGTGGGGGGGGGTATTGAAATCAGACTTAAATAAATAAAACCCCAGAATTCTTTAAGGGGTCTGAGATAAAACATTGCAATCTTCAATAAATTATTCTGAAAAAAAATACGCAACTAATATGTCTTGTGGTGTATAATATACATATATGTACGGAATTGCACACGTTTCTGATGATATTCATGTACTTTCCGTATTTATCGTTATGGGTATTTTAAAAAATAATTGAATGGTACCTACCATTGGTCTGTCCCGATCGCGATAAATAGATGAAATTATTTCAGATACCTGGACAACCCATGTCCGGACCCCCCCCCCCCCCATTTTTTCAGGTCTTTGAGTAGAAAGCATACATAATTATATGTTTTAACATACGCCATGTTTAATATTGTATGTGCGTCAAAGCATTCAAAGTCATTTGTCCTGTTTTGGGATACAAACACTTTATCACGATTTGGAAAATTACTCCGATTGGAGGATATTCCTATATTAGTAACTCACTGAAAGAAACTCTGAACCTATTTCAAATTTTGATATGTATTTTATATCGTAGGTCGTTACCAGGAGAATTTCTTGAGACAACATCAGTCAGGGGTATTGCCGTGGATCGCTTTGCAGGACCAAGTTATGTGTTTGATAATGCGACAGATTATCCTCCAAATTCTGGATTCTGCATTCCTGATGTAAACCACTGTCTGCCTTCAGGTTTTCTTGATGTTAGCAAATGTCAACAAGGTAGGAGTTCAATAAATCACGGTACTAGTATCTCGGTATTCTCAAAGTCTACTGAGGGTTCTAATAGTATGCTCAACGTACACATTGCAGTGCACCATTTATTTTGTTTGCAATGGTAGACCGAAAAAAAGACACCAAGTATCTTGACAATGATTTTCACCTACAGGATAAAATGTTGAACCGAAGTTTATGAACCCGAATACAAGCATGGAAGAGGATCTTTTTCGGAAAATAAATCACAATGACCTCAGTACGTTGTAAAGCTTTACACTAAGATGTATGGTTCTTCCAGACAACATCCTCATTTATGATCATATATTTAGCTTATAAATAACTGTACATATCTCCAAACAGGTGCACCTATTGTCCTATCCTTGCCACACTATTTATTCGTCAAAGACCAATCACACGTGTTGCCTTTCATGAATCCATCGATGGAAGAACATCAGACGTATGTCGAAGCTCACCGGGTAGGTCTGCTGACACTTGTAATCCGAGAGATGATTCAAAATGTAACAAATTATTGACAATGTTATATGGAAAGCCACAGCTGACTTAAGTGTGCAATTACTATTATTGTATGTGCAAATACTATGTTATTATGTGCATTCAATAGTTTATTATGTGCTTACCTTAAGTTATTATGTGCATACTGTATTATTCTATGTACAGTTACTATTATTGTATGTGCAAACACTATGTTATTATGTGCATTAAATAGTTTATTATGTACAGTTACTATTATTGTATGTGCAAACACTATGTTAGTATGTGCATTTAATAGTTTATTATGTACAGTTATTATTATTGTATGTGCAAACACTATGTTATTATGTGCATTCATATCAACTTGAAGTATTTTTTTTTATATATATATATATATTCAGGGAATTCGAGGGAAATTTTCTCACCCTGTATTTTATCATACACGAGCCAAGTTGAACAAAAACATTGGAATATATACTCTGGTCGTTCTACATCACGACAACGCCTGTCTACGTCACTGGTTCTGCTGTTTTAGAAATATGAGTCAAAACGTTCAAAATTGTCGTCACTTTCACCGGCCCCGATTTTCTTTGCTATTACTGGCACTGGTATAAATATGTTATTCTCCAATATTTTTCTTCATTAATTCAGCTGGATGATACTCGTGACCTAAGGTCACTCGTCTAGCGACTCGTAGTGACAAAGGCCCCTTAGGTCACTCGTATTTTCCTTGACAGAGCAAAGAAAAATATTGGAGGATACCATCTAATTAATACTAATTATTCTGGGTATACCTGGGTGATTCCTTTTTTCCAGCTAACTGGTGTTACATTAAGAGCAGCTAAACGCATGCAGATCAATGTCCATTTACAGTCCAATCCACACTACGAGTAAGTTAACTATATATTTGCTACTGAGTTAGACATGGTTGAATTTACTGTATACCATGCACAAGCCGCGTTCTTGTCTTTGCACAGAAAACACGGGTTATATACCCTGGTCATTTTACGTCATGGCAACCCGTGTCTATGTCACTGAATTTGTGGTTTCGATTTTTTAAAATTATGGTTGAGGATGTAGAATTATAATTATTCACTAATATTTGTTTCTTCATTCAGCCGGAAAATACTCATGACCTAAGGATTTGTCACTACGAGTCTCGCGATTCGTAGTGACAAGGCCCCTTCGGTCGCTTGTGTTTTCCTTGGCTGACTGAAGAAAATATTTTGGAATACTATCTAATTAGTATTCATATATACATCTTTCATCATCATTTCCTTTTTTTTTGAATTCACAATTTCAGACAAATTTAAGCATATGTTTATTGTATGTCTACGGGCACTTACATGTAATCGGCTATACCTTGCAGGCTTATATCTATCGCCCAGATTCATCGGCTAAATACGTTAAAGAACGAATGATTAAGACAAATTGCAAACTACTGACCGAATTATTTACAAAGAATTTGCGTACACGATGAAAGGATTGACGATTGCAAGAATGAGTGAGTGAATGAATGAATGAATGAATGAATGAATGAATGAATGAATGAATGAACGAACGAACGAACGAATGAATATCAATGTGAATATGAATATGAATATGAATATAGATATGAATATGACAACAATACATAGTTGGTGAGATCATTATTCTGTTACTTGGTTTTCGTCATTCTCATACACAAGTTGAGATTCTTCTTAATTCTACACGGATACTGATCATATTTGCTTCCATTGCAGAGAATTCGTTAAAGTGAGGGAAGTGTTCTACCCCATACTTTGGTTGAATGAGGTAAAGTATGTATGTATGTATACAAGTAATAAATGCCGTCCGGGTAAATACACGCCGACGTAGGAGGCGTGTATTGCCAGGATGGCATTTATCTTGTACCCCGGCTAATAATTCAATGGTGTCATATTCTTACCAGGAAAAAGTTCATACACCCATTGTTTATGTTTTGATTTTCGATGAGACACCCTGACGCCAACGTGACTTCCAATCGAAGCTGACACGTGTCAACAAACTGGATACACGCCTGTGTCAACATTCAATGTCACACACGTATATCGCTATGTTGCACGACGAAAATAGCAATTTACATCCCGATGTACAGTTTATTTCATACCACTATGTATTTGCTCGATATTATTATGTAGGACATTCATACTACAAACTACTCAATACAATCACATCCATCATGTGTATGCAACTAGTGATATGAAATTTAATCGCCACTGATAAAACGTAAACCTGGCTACTGACATCAAAAATACAACTTTCAGCGAAATTGTTTATCTGTGTCTAGTGTAAAGAAACAGCATATTAATTACATGCAAATGAAATACATCATTCAAACTTTTGAAATGCAGTCGTGTATTACGAAGCAATAGTAGTACCGTCTACCTCTCGCAAGTTGTAGTAAAATACACCATTCAAACTACAATGCAATACCGTCCACAATTATTGTGACTTTTTGTCCATTCCGTCTTCATCCCTATCTTCGGCCCAACTATTCCAAACTTGCATGATGAGCTAGTATTTTTTCAGTGTATTTCTGTGTGTTTTTCAGTACACTTCCCTTCAGTTTCTGATCTATGTCCTCAGCTGTCATAACAGCAAACCGTCGCTTTCCCCCTGCCATTATACCGTCTACCTTGTAGTATGTGTATTTTATTCACCTTCTAAATACACTCTGAGGTAATGTTTATTATTACGAAAATAGTGTTCAACATGTGAACGGAAGTCTTATCTGTTCAGTCACAGTCTGGGGTCATGTTTTTGTTATGATTGTCTGCGTCTAATCACTCTTCCCTGGATGCCATTAATTGGATCTCATACACAGAAAATACACTCCCGCCACTAACATTTGATAAATTTGCTACTCTGCTCATACACCTGTCTTCACGCTTTTCCCTGATTGGTTAATAGCCCTCATTTGTAACTGTCAGTCGAAATTTAACGCCCAGCCGGAGTACATGTATGTATGTATGTATGTATGTATGTATGTATGTATGTATGTATGTATGTATGTATGTATGTGTGTGTGTGTGTGTGTGTGTGTGTGTGTGTGTGTGTGTGTGTGTGTGTGTGTGTGTGTGTGTATGTATGTATGTATGTATGTATGTATGTAATAAATGCCGTCCGGGTAAATACACGCCGACGTAGGAGGCGTGTATTGCCAGGATGGCATTTATCTTGTACCCCGGCTAATAATTCAATGGTGTCATATTCTTACCAGGAAAAAGTTCATACACCCATTGTTTATGTTTTGATTTTCGATGAGACACCCTGACGCCAACGTGACTTCCAATCGAAGCTGACACGTGTCAACAAACTGGATACACGCCTGTGTCAACATTCAATGTCACACACGTATATCGCTATGTTGCACGACGAAAATAGCAATTACATCCCAATGGACAGAGTATTTCATACCACTATGTATTTGCTCGATATTATTATGTAGGACATTCATACTACAAACTACTCAATACAATCACATCCATCATGTGTATGCAACTAGTGATATGAAATTTAATCGCCACTGATAAAACGTAAACCTGGCTACTGACATCAAAAATACAACTTTCAGCGAAATTGTTTATCTGTGTCTAGTGTAAAGAAACAGCATATTAATTACATGCAAATGAAATACATCATTCAAACTTTTGAAATGTCGTGTATTACGAAGCAATAGTAGTACCGTCTACCTCTCGCAAGTTGTAGTAAAATACACCATTCAAACTACAATGCAATACCGTCCACAATTATTGTGACTTTTTGTCCATTCCGTCTTCATCCCTATCTTCGGCCCAACTATTCCAAACTTGCATGATGAACTAGTATTTTTTTCAGTGTATTTCTGTGTGTTTTTCAGTACACTTGCCTTCAGTTTCTGATCTATATCCTCAGCTGTCATAACAGCAAACCGTCGCTTTCCCCCTGCCATTATACCGTCTACCTTGTAGTATGTGTATTTTATTCACCTTCTAAATACACTCTGAGGTAATGTTTATTATTACGAAAATAGTGTTCAACGTGTGAACGAAAGTCTTATCTGTTCAGTCACAGTCTGGGGTCATGTTTTTGTTATGATTGTCTGCGTCTAATCACTCTTCCCTGGATGCCATTAATTGGATCTTATACACAGAAAATACACTCCCGCCACTAACATTTGATAAATTTGCTACTCTGCTCATACACCTGTCTTCACGCTTTTCCCTGATTGGTCAATAGCCCTCATTTGTAACTGTCAGTCGAAATGTAACGCCCAGCCGGAGTACATGTATGTATGTATGTAACATATGGAATATATTCTCTGGTCGCTCTACGTCACGACAACGCGTGTATACGTCACTTGTTCCGCTGTTTACGATATATGAGTCAAACATTCAATTGTCATTACTTTCCGCGATTTTTCTTTTTCTTCATTCAGTCGGAAATTCAGCCGGAAAATACTCTTGACAACTCTAGCGACTCGTAATGACAAAGTTCCCTTAGGTCACTCATATTTTCCTCAGCTGAAGGAAGAAAATATTGGGGAATAACATCTGAGCGCCCCCAAATGACTCCATACACCAGTATTCAACTACAGACACAGTATTGTCTGGTGTACCCCCACCCCCGGCCCCATCCATTGGACACACCTTTACCAACTTGGGACCTGAGTAACAGTTACATATTTTTTCAGAGTTACATGATGGGTGAATCAAATGCCGAAGAATTTAAGACCAAAGTAGTACTTCCTGTGACCGTGACATTTATCGTACAGTGGGCTGTCCTTGCCCTTGGCCTCTTCATCCTTATTGTTGCATTTATAACTCTGCTTCATAGGATACGAAGAGGACGTATGGTGAGTCAGTTTGCTTACATTTGGCAATTACATGTAAATACCAATCAGGTACTAGGTAAGTTTTATGCAAATCAGGAATTAGATGAAATTTATGCAATTCATACAAATGTGTCGTAAGACCAATCAGACGCAAGGTAAATCTTATGCAAATCATCTGCTGTCCACGTGGACATTCACCTCTGCATGGTCCTTTGGGAGAATATGAGAAAATAGGCGTAACACTAGTATCAAATGCTTCATTATTTATGCATTTACGACTTTATTATTTCCTCAGAAGAATTATGGAAAGATGAATGACGATGCACCATCCGATAATGATAGCGGCGAAGAAAGCGAACCAGATTCACAGAATGAAGAACACAACGACGAACTGAATCGATCTGAGGAAAGAGACGAAGAACAAACAGATGGAAAAATAAATTGATAATCCATGATGGAGCTGTTTACGTCACATAATTCTGATGACGTCACAGATTCTCGTGTATGTCAATCTTAATATCGAACACATGCACCTCGTTGTCTATCCTTTGCATGGCCCAATGCATCCACGATCATGACTCCAATGCAAATTTTCATTTTGAGCAGTTTCTTTCTATTTTGATCCTTAGCATGACATACTCATGCTTTCATTCTACGGTTACTCAGAGTTTGTATTATAAGTATACCTGCTTTATTCCATCCTTTGAAAACTGAAATGTAAATGTTTTATAAAGGAAACTAAAAAAGGTGTTAAAAAATAGCCCCAATGGCATTGCAGCGCAACTGTACAGTTTTTAAAAAATGTTTACCCACATGCTGACCCATGCTAGTTATAGGTGTTCATTTGCTGCATGATTATCCAGTTTCCTATCCAACCCTGTTGTTATCTTTGCAATATGCACGATCACTTGGCTATTGCTATGGGCGTGGTCATGTTGCTATACATATTTGCATACATTTTGTGAATGTTTGTTCACTTATCTATAAATCCCTGATGTTATCTTTGCAATATCAAGATCATATGACTGTTGCTATGGGCGTGGTCTTGTTGCCGGGCACATGTGCATACATTATTTGAATGTTTATTCATTTGTCTGTTAATCTGTTATCTTTGTAATATACATGATCATTTGGCTGTTGCTATGGGTGTGGTCTTGTTGCTAGGCAGTTACATACATTTCTTGAATGTTTATTCAATTGTCTATTAATCCCTGTTATCTTTGCAATATCTGATCATTTGGCTTTTGCCATGGGCGTGGTCTTGTTGCTAGACATATTTGCATACACTTTTTGAATGTTGGTTCACTTGTCTACGGATCCCGGATTGTTATCTTAGTGAAATACAACACCGTTTGACTGTTGCTATGGGCGTGGTCATGGTTGCTAGGGATATTTGCATACATTGTTTGAATGTTTACTCACTTGCCTATTAGATGATTTCATTTAATCAAAATATACTGCCATTTGGTTGTTACTAAGGGTGTGGTCATGGTTGCTAGGGCCAATTGTGTCATTGTTGTGATGAAAATCTGCAGAATAACACTTCAAGAAACATCTTACCAAGTTTTAGTCTCATTGACAAAGTACTTTTTGAGATACAAGTTTTTGACCAAAATTCACATTTTACACCTAATTTGCATGTCACTGATGAGACCATAATATGCTTAATATTTCTTCATCTATACACCTCCAGATGCATCAACATTAAATTTCAGCCCAATCTGCTTGGTAGTTTTGGAATTAAAGATTTTAGACCAAAAAGACATATTTTTAGCCCTAATTTGCATATCACTGATGGGATCATCATGTCATGAACAATTCTTAATCTAAACACCCTTAAGAATGTTCCCACCATATTTCAGACCGATCTGCCCAGTAGTTTTTGAGTTTAAGGTTTTTGACCAAAAATCACATTTTTTACCCAAATCACACATCGGTGGTAAGATCATTTTGATTTGAACAATTTCCCAACTAGACACCCAAGGTAATACACCCACCAAATATCATTTTGTATGTATTTTGACTTTAAGTTGTTTACACACACACACACACACACACACAGACAGACAGACAGACAGACAGACAGATAGACAGACACACTTTGCCATGCCTATAGCACTACTGAACCTTATCAGTTCAGTGCTAAAAAATGAATAGGCGACTGTATATTGTGAAGTTTTATATATCACGTTTTTTCTAGCTGGGTATGTGAACTCATGTCTTATGTGTTCGTCTGCATATTCATTTAAATGTATTCATAATCTGCATATACTTCATGTGCATATGTGTCATCTACATAATCACCTCATTTGAATGGCCCATGGTGATGAACAAGCTGATTGGGTGGATATTTTCAAATTGTATTAACAGCTTTTTGCAATTCTAGTTACAAGCGTAAGGTATGAGAGATTGAATGGAATATATCATATGCACTGCACTGTAAACATGCTATAATTATCAACAACCAAGAATATAATACATTTGTGGTAGACATTTTTTTTTGGGGGGGAGGTTAAGTGATATTGGCAGTAGATTCAAAATGGAGAAAGGAAATGCCTCAGTTATCACATTTTTGAAAAGGGTTATCAGAATTTTTCAGATCTGGTGCTGAAACTGATGCTAGCATCAGAATCAGTTCACAGGGTGATTTTAATCTGATTCTGATACCAACAATTAAATGTACTTTCTAATAAAGAGACAAAATGAATTATAGTTGTATAGTAAAACTTGTTTATTATTACTGGTTCTTGTCTGATTATGAACAAATACAATATACATAATAGGATACACACAACAAGAGTTGTTGGATGAATAAATGTGTAGAAAGCTGACTAAAAGTCACATGAACTGTCCCTATGCAAAGCTAACTTGTCAAGCCACATGTACTGTCCACATGAAAGCCACATGTACTGTTCACATGGAAGCCACATGGACTCTCTTTTTGCAAAGCTAACTTGAGTCAAGCCACATGAAATGTCCCTATGCATTTACCACAGAAAGCTTACAAAGTCAAGCCACATGAACTGCCCCTATACGATATGCATATCACCAAAAGCTAACTCGAAGTTGAGCTACATGAACTGTCTATATGCATTTACCATAGAAAGTTAAACTTGAAGTCAAGTCACATGAACTATCCCTTATGCAAAGCTAACTTGAAGTCATGCCACAGGAAACGTTTACATGTTTTACCATAGAAAGCTAACTGTCCCTATGCATTTACTCAAGAAAGAACTAGTTGTCTTCACATGAACTGTCCCTAGATATTCATAGAAAGCTAACTAGACGTCAAATCAGATAAAATCTTTTTGATGCATTTACCATCAGACTTTGGGAAAAAAGTCCTTTAATTTCCACAGCAATGCAGTTTGTGAACTCTATCTCACAAACAGTAAAAATATCAAACTCTATCAAAAATAATCACAACAGAAGCATCGGCCAATCAATCTGAAAATACAAAAACGGACAAAAGCTGGCCAAAGCTATCTATTAAAATCACAAACAGTAAATAACTTGTGTTATTGACACGAGTAGATGAACCCCCCCAGAGGAGTGTTTCTATATAGTTTGTATTCTTTCACAGTGGCAGTGTTACATAAACGGGTTAACACTAAATCCTCTGCAGGGAAATATATTCATTGCACAATAAAGAACTCCCAAATCTGAAAAGTTACAAAAGATATATATACTTGAAAAATGTTTGTTTTGCCTAGTTTCTATAAAATCATTGTTGAAATAAACAGCTCTGCAGGTTCAATATTGATTTATTATCACAGGAGTTCACATTATTTTTTACCACACATTTTATCAAAGTTTTTTTTATTAATGGTAGTAATGTCAAGGTGGGAAACGGAAATACTTTTCAATGAATCTTATCTAAATCTTCACTTTTTTGAACAAGTCGGCAGACCATATTTTTTGACCAGTTTTGTAGCACTTTTATAAGTTATGCAAATATGACATTGGCACAACTAAACTGGATCCTAATATTGGAATAAAAATGGTGTCCATTACTAATGTTGATATTTGAATAATCGAAGTATGACACAGGGAAGTACAGAATTTCTCATCTCAGTGACAATCGACTAATAGATGTGCTGATGATGAAAATACCAAGGTGCAGGAAGTAGAATGACTTATATTTGTATGGATTACATTTTAAAATATAAATGTATTCTTATGCAACTGGAACCAATCATCACTTGTCTTCTATGTTCAAGGATTCTATCTATGCACTCCAAGTTACCATCAATTAAAATTTTTGCAAGTTTTCCAATGGGAAAAACACATTATACTGATACTGTTACTCGCAGTGTTGTACATTTGCTCTACAATTAGCAGTAACTTCAACACACGATGTGACATTATCTAACAAACTGTAGACTATTTTCATGCAATGTGTTTCAAACTGTACTACTTATCACCTTCAATTTTATATGTATATCTGCCAAAAAATTTATATTAAAATACGTAAATATTAAAACATCTTGGAGAAATCTTAAAACGATTGTCTTGATGGTCTGGGAAATGACACATCTATTAAACTAAAAGCTAAACTATGCCTTACAAATATTTTCAGTTTTCTGTGGTTTTGATAGTGAGCATCTAAAAATACATAATTTTTCATCAAACTGGTTGCCGTGGTGAATACACATTAGGTGCTGATTTGAAAGTTAGTGAAGTAATCTGCAGTAATATGATACATATTAATGAGTCAATTTTCAAACCAAAGTGATTGTCTGGAAATTTTTAATATAAAGTGAATATTTCCCACTCTTCATTTACAATTATATGGCATTTGTATCTAAATTTTGTATCATTTTTGGATAACACTTAAGTTAAACAACTCATTAGCTAACTGTTAAAGCAACCAATTTGTAGTTAAAATGTTCAAATGAACACTCATTTTTACTCATATACAGAATGATTGTTACTTAGCTTGCTTGCATTAAAGATAACTGGTCCTGACATAGAACACTGTTACACATTATGACGAATCCACAGAAACCTTGGGGTTACTAATAGAATTACAACTTAAATGACACAGTAATAAATGATATACAGTAATTAGAATTTGGAAGGCCTGCTTCAGATTTTTAAAAACTTTCTTTATGAAGGAACAGTCACACAGTGAAACCTGGATGACATATTTAACATATACCATGGTACTGATGCAAAATATAGTGAAGTAGCCACAGTCTCTTTGATCCATATTTCTTAATTATTATCATTTTGTTCAGTTTCAGCATTAATATTTGAATATTAAAATAATCCACTATTCAAGAAAAAATATCAAATTTAAATTCTGGAGACAAATTCATAATCTTTGCTCTAGTCTGCTGGACAGGATGTCTCCATACACCTATGTCCTACACTAGTTGCAGAACTGTCAGCTGGACAGGATGTTGTCATACACCTATGTCCTACACTAGTTGCAGAACTGTCAGCTGGACAGGATGTTGCCATACACCTATGTCCTACACTAGTTGCAGAACTGTCAGCTGGACAGGATGTTGCCATACACCTATGTACTACACTAGTTGCAGAACTGTCAGCTGGACAGGATGTTGCCATACACCTATGTACTACACTAGTTGCAGAACTTTCAGCTGGACAGGATGTTGCCATACACCTATGTCCTATACTAGTTGCAGAACTGTCAGCTGGACAGGATGTCGCCATACACCAATAGTGAATGTACACATGAAATTTCTCAGGGCAAGAACAGAAATTTTGTTTGCCTATAACTAATTTTTTCAAAACAGCTAGAGATATTATGCAAAAGTTACAGTGGAAGCCACATTAGTTGAAAGCTGCTAGAGATAGTTTTACTAGGTTATGGAAGATTATTTTACACATTTTTGTTGTTGTCGGCAGCTAGTTTACATCTCATGCACATGAATTTTGACACCACATTAAAGTTCTAAAACAAGAGTTTTACCCATCAAAATCACTGATTACAAACTAATATACCAGATACATACTATCTGTAGAGATATAGCTTTTACATGTAATAGATATAATATATATATATATGTATATGGACTTCTTCTTGTACTTCGGTTTTGAAAGGCAGCTAAAGTCCATGTGACTTAATATTTTACAATTTTCTAAAATTTTGTTTTGTAATAATTGAGCACATCTTGCCTAAACTCATGTGAATGAAAGCTATGAAAAACACATGCTTTAAGAGGAACACTTCATGAAATTTTCTTAAACTGTGGGTTCTGGAAAGTCATATCATGTTTCCACAAATTTTACATGATTGTCAAGAAATGCTGAATCTACTTCACATCTCTTGTTCTCACATTAGTCAACCATTACATCATGGGACTTAGCAGACATCCATATATATTAGCTGCACATTGAATATTCATGACTCCTGAGTGCTTACTGCCTTTGGATAAAGTCATGAATGTTAAGTGTTCATCTAATACATATGTATGTCTGCTAACTCCCATGAGGCAACAGTTGACTATTATTAGACCAATGAATGTGAAACATTTCAATTTTGGTACTCGGGCAAGATTTATATTATGCGAAATTGTGAAATGACTCCAGAACCCAAAGTTTATGAAAACATACATATTTCCTGGAGTCTTGTTTCCCTTTACGAAAAATAGTTTGCTTGACACATGTGAATAAACCTAAAATCTATCATTTATACATAATTCAAAAGTGAGAATTAAAAGCATGTAAAGGGATTCTACAAATTACCCAAATCTGCAATACAAAAGTTTGGCACGACAGGAATACTTGGTTCACCTACTTTATACAATTCTTTTCTACAATAAAAGTTGCAAAGGAAGGAAAAAATGCCTCCAAAAATACAATCAAAAACTGACTGAACATGAATTTGAGCTAGGCTCGTTGTACGGAAATACCCAAATTGATAAGTAAAGTTACATTTACGAAATAGAAATTGGAAATTATTTAAAAGGAAGGTAATTATTCGCCTTCAAGACAAACAACGAATAGCTTTATTTTTTTATAGCACCACACTCAAAAAATAAAATTCAGCCTCTAACTAGTGACAAATCAGCCTGCATAGTAGAATTAGTAGTGTATATTAGATGTACTTTGTGAAACGTGAAATATGTCAGCTATATACGTATTATCTTGAAGTACACATGCATAGAAAATCTTTTTACAAACGTTGGATTAGAAGTCATTACATTTCACTTTCAAATCCGTGCCGATTATCCAAACAAAAATTTTGACAACTCCTGCCTTGATATCGTTCAAAACATCAGGTGTTTTTTGTTCAAATCCCCTTCACAGAACTACTTGACCAACCATGTTATTTCTATAAAAGTGCACAGTTCATCAGTTCTAAAAATCATGCATTTATTTTCAAGTTGCTTGAAACCAGTATATATATATATTGGATTAATTGGTCTAAAACAGTAAACATCCAGTTGGTTCAAATTGGAATGATGTCAAATGGAATGACTTTCATTGTGAAAGTGTCATGATGTCACTTATGATTTGAACAGCCAGAAGCTTACACCTAGTTACCATGGCAACGAGCAGAACTGAAAGCGAATAACTGGTAATATGCATTTATTTATTTATATGTCCTATAATTCTATGAACTGACAGTTTGCCATAAGATAGCTTGTAGTTAGTTGTAACAGCACATTTAATATAGCTATACCATGGAGAGATAATGTTCCAAAAACTTTCGAAAGATTGATAATGACTATACAACTTGATGATTTGATAACTAAAGAATGAAAATCTTATAACTGTATATATTTGTACCACTGTTTGCACCAAAGCGCTCTTTTTTTTTTTATCTATATTAAATAGTCTTTACAATAGTGTCCACAATTGTGGCTCTGTATTGTATAATAGTTGCTCACAGAGCACAGCTAGTGACAGCTGTCTTGTGACCATTTACGACAAGTCAACATAGCGTTTTGAAAGTACATATGACACTGTCATTGTCACTGGTCGGACAGCTAAAAGTTTTGAAAAATAAGTAGTCTTTCTATGACAACACAAATGTCTCAGTTTAATAGCACAACCAGTCTTCTAGTTCTTCAGTTTTTAGACGATGCGGGTTTTCAAAATGTATGTGTAAAACTAAAGAATGCATTTGTTGTCACGGTTACTTTGATGTATGATACAGTAGTGTTGAAATGTTTCACAACGTATACAATATGTTCACGTTGCATCACTTTTATTTTACTTTTGGCCCATCATTTGCTGTGAAGCAAGCTGGGCACCTTCATCATACGTCAATAACTGAATACAGTTACTGTCATCGGCTAATTCTGGATAGCTGTCCACATCGTGAAAGAAATATCCATCATATTCATTGACATGCGTATTTTCTATCAAAGATGCTCTCTCCTCATCTGTCCATTGCCGCGATCCCGGTCTTCCATCCAAAATCACACTCCTTTCGTCATTCCAGGCTTGCGTTATAGCCGTCAGTTTTTTATGCCGTATCACACGCATTCTTTCATCCAACACGCTCGATCCGTATCGGATATTGAGTACACTGTATTTGCTATGTATTTTGATATCAATGGTGGCAAGCTGATTCATATGTCCAGGATAAATCGTATGAATAGTAACACTCAGCTCCTCATTCAGAACTATCTCTTCTTTTAGTTGTAAACCCCCCGACGAGCCAACCAGACTCAGATCACCGCTCATTGCCTTGCGTTCTTTCACAAAATAATGAGTGTCTTTTCCGTTATGTGTATAGTGTAATCTGTCAAGGATTTCTGATCCATTCAAGACTTTGGCAATTTTGGCAACTTGATTATTATATGGGTTGAGTAACTGAGTGACAACTTGTTTATTTATCACGTACAAGACGGCGCTGTCTCCAAAGATGGTAGAGCCAATGTTGGTGGGTAGAAGCGAAGACTGACTCATCAACGAGCTCTTTAATATTTGCTTCGTCGGCAACGTGAAGAATTGGCTGTTAAAGGAGTCTGCTAAGTTGG
Source organism: Glandiceps talaboti (assembly GCF_964340395.1). NCBI lineage: Eukaryota > Metazoa > Hemichordata > Enteropneusta > Spengelidae > Glandiceps > Glandiceps talaboti. The sequence goes on along the minus strand of NC_135556.1, from coordinate 9,019,141 downwards.
TAACCTCACTTTGTACAGTACTTAGCACCTGTAATGCAAGCAAATATTAAAATAATATAAAACATTTGTATGAGGATGTCATTCGGAAGTTGTACTAGCTGCTGCTGGAACGTTTGCGGAAACTATTTTGTGCAATATAATGACTATACTCAAATTATTCTAAACCTGAACAGTACTGAATCACCTGTGGGTAAACATGTTTGTGTAGCAGTACATGCAGTATGGTACAATAAATCCAATCAAAATTGATATTTGTATTCACACCCTAAAATCAGTGACTCCAAAGTGATCACAATTTCGGCTTGTTACACTGTAGTACTTTTGGCTGATCAACATGTACAATGTCTAATTATTGGTACTAACATTTTTAGTCAATAATATTGTTGGTCATCTACTTGAAAACATTATTCTCCAGTTTCAGATAGTGCAGCTTTACAAGCAACAACAACATGAAAAACATGTATTGATGTATAAATCACTGTTATGCAACTACAGTGCCAGGCTGAACAGCGCTGAACAGCACAGCACAGCACAGCACAGCACAGCACAGTACAGCACAGCATATAATTTGACATAATACCCAAATATTTTTCTTTGTTTATCTGAGGAAAATAAGAGTGACATAAGGGCCTTGTCACTATGAGTCAAAGACTAGGCTGTGATGAAACCCTTATGTCATGAGTATTTTCCCGCTAAATGAAGAAAAATACTGGCGAATTATACTATACCTACCACCCAAGGTTGGGCAGGGGGAGTAACGATGAATTCTTAACATTTGGACTAATATTTAAAGAACTGAAGAAATAATGAAGTAGACACAATGGATTGTTGAGATCCATGTTGTAGGAAAAACGGGGCTACAAATTCTATATTTTCTGTTCTTATGCATATATCTTGGCTTGTGCATGGAAAATCGGTTTCACTATCAATATCATGATCATTTCTTAGGCTTACCTCATTACTCAGACAATTATCAGAATATCTGTACGATTTCAAGTCTTCACGTACAATTCCTCCATCACAGTTGAGATTTGGAACCATTGTCTTGATGTCGTATCTTAACACAGGTAACCAGTCAGTCACTTCTACATGTCAAAGTTCACATTGGGAGAGAAAGCAAGGAAACGAGTGAGTGTAATTTGTAATCATGGGAAATACATGATAGTCATCTCCCATCAAAGGGGAACACCAGTCCAGGAAAATAAAAGGTATTTTCGTAAACTTTCGGTTCTGAAGAGTCAGTTCATGATTTCAAGATTACAAGGAAACACCAAATTAATTGAAACGCCATTTCACCTTCATTGTTCTACAGTCATCCTCGTGGAACCTAGCAGACATGCATATGTGTTAGATGAGCAATGGATACTCATGACTACCAACTCCTTACTATTAGTGCATTCAGTTAACTAGTCATGAATATTTTATTGTTCATCTGATACATATACACAACAGATAAGTCCCACAAGGCAAAGTAAACCACTGGCAGAACAATAGAATGTTTGAAAGGAACATGACTAACATCAAATTATTGTCTTTTGCTTATCAAGCAAAACCAACTGTTTTATAGGACACTGCTGACAAATAACAGATTAATGAGCATGCACTGATATATATCTAGAGAAAAACTTACCCATCATATAATTGAACTGTCCAATTTGTTCGTTGACAGGATTGTTTCCATTGAAAGCATACATATTTAAGATAGGATGTCTATTTGTCTGTGCAGCAAACACCCACATATCAAGTTGAGGTGTTATCCATTGTCCGATGGCTGGATCGTAGTCGCCTTGCTTGAAGTGGACCAATTTTGTTAAATGGTCATAAATACCCCCTCTGAATCCAATATGGAGTTTGAAATTTGGTTCCCCATCATGAACAATGTCGCCGTGTGGACTGTAGACGATTTGTTTGACAAGCGCCCTTCTTGAGTTAAAGACGGCGACGGGACTTCCGACCTGGTCTGTTGTGATGTAGAACTGCCTACTACCAATGGTAATGGCCATGAGAAAGCCTTCCAGGTCGTACGTAAGGGACCAAATTTCTTGACTTTCTTTATCATAGATGTGAGTAACCCGCCATGGGTGTTCTGTATGTCCATAGAAGTACTGTATTTGACTGCCTTCACTGTTGCCTTGAACAATACGTCTTCCTTTTCCGTCATAATGGTACCATGTCTCGTAGCTCCCTCTTTTGACGACACGAGTCAGCTGTCCATTAGAACCATAGTCGAAGATTTCCATTCCTCTTTGCAGTAAAAATCCATCATCCCCTATTTTATAGACATGCTGATCGTATTGTTTGATACGATCGCCACCATCGTGTCTCACAATATAGTCTTTCCCGTTGTACTTTACTGTTGCTAGGTTACCATTATTGTCATAGTAATATTTCCATGACAACCAATTGACTGCTACAGCTTCTATAATCTGTCCATTGCTGTCATAGTCAAACTTGATGGTGACTTCGTTATCTAGTGTCCTCATTTCTCGCTCTGATACCAGACTGACATTATTGTACTTGAGATTCATCTTGAAAACAACGATGTTATCGATGTCTAACTGGTAGATGATAAGTCGCCCGTACGGATCAAACTGCTTGGTCAGTTTCAGATCACCTTTAGTCATGACAACGGCATACCATTCCATCTGGATGACTGTGTAGTTGCAATATTGTAGTGGGTACAACATCTCTTCGTGGTAAGTATAGTTACAAAGTGGCAAACTATGACCGTCAAAGTCTGCCTGTATTGACGCCACATGAAAATTGTTGTTATGCGTGTACCGATACTCAACTCCTATGTAGCCATCCTCATTGATTCTCATGGTCTGTTCTTTCACTAACGGTCCGTGGTACTTATATCGCAACGCACTCTTCAGACTACCGTCTTTCACTTCGATACTTTTCAACTGTCCTTCAATTCTATAGAAATCGTACTTGATACTTGTCTTATCAAAGAAAACTTCGGACAGTCGCCCTTGGTTGTCGGCAATGCGTGTTACCCGTTTCCTGCTGGCCGGATAAAACGTTGACAATGCTACACCGTTGCTTAGGTAATCCTGAATCAGCCACTGTGTACCGTTGATGAAGTATATGTTTCTATAGTAACCAATGGAGCCAAGTCTTTCCATATTGTATGTTGTTTTGGTTGGTGTTGTGATCGTTGATAAATGGCCAGATTCGTAACCAAGGTGATATTCTTGACCCGCTGGAAAAATGACTGTCGTAGGCTGTAAGGGTAAACAAACAAACAGGTATGTTATAAAACAATTACAAAAACGAGCAGTTCAACAGACAATTAAATACTCACGAAATAATCTGAAACTTTGAAATGTATTTCAAAGTGAAAGCATGATTTAATTATGAAAATGATGCTATAATGATTTAAGGGGAAAGCCATTCCAGGAAATAATGATATTATGTTCATCCACAACAGCAAATTTTGTAAAGCAATATACCACCAAGTTACTAATGAAAATTTCTACTCCAGCAGTCAAAATATTAATTGGAAGCAAATCCCTAATGTTTGCTGATCGTGTCTCGTCATCATCTCGTCATCATCAGCACCAGGAATTTGCTACTTTGGGCTGTTGTCACATGTCTAGGCTACTACTCTGTGATAGTGATTTTGTGTGCGTGAACTCATTACTCATTGTGCATTCGTTTAATTTACATACAGGTATGCAATCATGTTTTTGTATTGGAGTCATGATGGGTGAATGGTTAGCGTGACCGGCTTGGAATCTACAGGTTGCAGGTTCGAGTCCTGTCGCTGCCTGCTGTTTGTTTCTGAGTGGCTTAAGTCCTCGGGAAAGATTTGAACCATGACTGTGCCTCAGTCAACCCAACTGTATAATTGGGGACCTGGTAGGATGTAGGTTGCAATGTGAAGGCTTTGCGCTGAAATGGCTGCAATGGATTGTATGCTCCCCGGGGAGTTGAGGAAGACTAAAGGGCCATTGTGCCATTCTGATCCGAGCCAGGGGTAATAATCGTAAAACGCTTTGAGCACGGCGTGGGAAAGCGCTATATAAGAAACCAACATTATTATTATTATTGCACCGCATTGCAAATAACCACTTGTATTATTAAGCAATAACTGGTACATATGTCAATCATGCTTAATGTGTGACATTTCACTTTATTTCAAATTAAAATATTTCGAAATCATATTTTACCTGTCTGTGATTAGTATATGAAAACCTCCATACACTGCCATCGCTAAAGTGTTTACTGACGACTCTACCCTGGTTATCATACTCAGTGTTCTCAAATAGGCTGCCTCGTTTCCATGACAACACTCTGCCTTCATAATTATAGTCAACGTGTACAGATTTCATCAGTTGGTTTTCGTGTAACGGTACCCACTCTGTGGGCAATCCATTACTGTTGTGCTCTATAAACAGTTGTGGAGAGTTGTCTGCATTCTGAAAAGTCTCTAGTCTTGTGAAGCGGTTGTATTCCAGTGTTAACACGTTCACACCATTGATCTGTTGAAAAAATAGAGATATGAAGTTATCCAACAACTGCTTTCTTCCATGTACTAATTCTGTCGTTCATGAAGACATACCGCAAGGAGCAGAAGTCTTGGTGACATGATATCTTTTTTGAAAGTACACAATGAACATAGGATCTCAGCTCAAACTTTCATTTTTACTCACCCTCAGTCTTCTTCCAACCACCTGTATTGTCCTCTGCTGTTTTGTACCCCCTCTCCTGACATAAAATCTCCATTCATATCGGTGTACATTTCCTGACGGTAGGCTAATCTTTCTCTTTGTTAACACTTTGCTACTTTCCTTCATGGTAGGGAAAACGCCTGACTCCAATTCCAATTCTACTGCGTTGGCAAACTTAATCAGTACAGTGTTGTCTTTGGCTACTGTGATGTTCATTCTCTTCTCCGCTATAGATAAAGACAATCAAATGCAGTACACTTATTACTGGTAACAATTGGAAATCATGGAATACACTGTGTGACGGTGTGTTAATCTGTGTATGAATGTGTGCAGGTGAATATGTGCATGAATGTGTCCATTTGAATAAATTTATGTGTGTAAATGTATATATGTGCATGTGAATGTATGTGCATGAGTGTGTGCATGAATGTGTATGTACGTATGTACATACATACGTACGTACGTATGTATGTATGTATGTATGTATGTATGTATGTATGTATGTATGTATGTATGTATGTATGTATGTATGTATGTATGTATGTATGTATGTATGTATGTATGTATGTATGTATGTATGTATGTCTGTCTATATGTATGTATGTATATATGTATACATGTATATATACATGTGCATGTGAATGTATGTGTATGAGTGTGTGCATATGAGTGTGTTGTAAATACTGTGTGTGTGTATGTGTGTGTGTCAATTATTGGACAACATCCATGAGTGAGACACCAACTGGCCTTACAACTTTATGCATAATTCACAGTGTGTGCATATTTAAGGAGATCAATTGTATGTTCATTTATGACGCTAAGTTCTCGTCTACAATTCTAAGTCTCACAGATATATGTGCTCAGCATGAAAAGGATCAATATCCATACTTTGCATCCATGAAACTCTTAAAAAGTTTCTTTTTCTGGTAACTTACCCAATATTTCTTGCATCTGTGTAATTTCTGAGTTGACCTCTGACACAACTAAGACTTTAGCTTGATTATTGGGCAATAGTTTGGTAGTTGCAGCGAAGATATCCACTTTAGATTTAAGAGTCAACTGATCGGCGTTTGGTTTGGCGATGGAAATGACACGTCCATATGCATCATACCTACAAGTATATAAAATACATTTAAAAATGTTGATCATATACCCAGTATCACTTCTTATGTAATTCAAGGGAGATAACATACATCAAACCCATACAATAATTTTCTGTATCAAGCTCTGGCACACTTTCTTTAAAGATGTCAAGTGGCGATATCATTAATATCAGTTTGCTCAGTGATCTGGCTTTGGTTTTTCTCTCACTATCTTTGCGGGGTTTTTTTTGCGAGTAAAATAATATAATTGCACTATCAATTTATAGTGAAATTTATCCTAGGTCTAAAAAAATAGTTGCTTAGCAGAGCTAATAAAATGTTGGTACACGATAAAAGAACAACCCCATTTAATTCTTATAAAGATAACACTAATGTGATGACCCAGGATTGAAACATGGGCCTTTAAACTTGTGCATTCATTCAACATACTTTAATGGAGTAAAAATTATAGAGAAAGCTTTAAATTTGTGGTTTTAAGTTGAACTGGCAATACAGATGAACCATAAGACACTTACCAGTACACTGCTGTAAGAATGCCCTCATCTGCCCTGGTTGCTAGGAGAGCACTGTTACCATGGTAAGTGAAGCTGGCAATGATATTTCCACTGGCAGACCTAACAGACTGGAGTAGACCATTAGAGTTGATGATGACATCATATTCTTCGTTGTTTGGAGTCATGATCGTTGTTCGATAACCGTCAGCATCTCTGTTTATTTTCAAAATGCGGCTGCTACTGTCAATGACTTGCTTCACTTCATTGTCATCAGTGTAAATAAAGCTAAAGACAGTTTCGTTGGTGACTGCCTCATTCGTCATAATATGTTTGCCTCTGTAGTTGAAGACATAGACCTCATGCTGTACGGCAGACTCAATGAAGTATTGCTTGCCGTGATTCCTTGATTCTGGTGTGCTAGCTTTGATAGCGCGTATCCGGATATTGCCTTGATCGGCTACATACACTGTGTCGTCAGGTCCAACTGTGACTGATATAGGTAGTGACAACATGGCATCCTCGGCCAGCATATCATCTCCGTTATAACAACTACAGTCATCTTCGTTACAGTCACAGTCGGATGTCTGTCCAGCAACATGCACTAATCTACCATCCACGGTTACTTTTCTTACTTGATGTATCCCATCGCTGGTTTTCGATTCAGTTATGTACAGTTCACCGCTAGACGAGAAGGCTATGGACCGTGCATTGATCAAGTTGGTGTCTCTGGCGGGAAAGTCAGTGGATTCACGGAAAATAGACTTAGCCTCGGCAGAGTCGTCAGTGCTCACTGTTGATTCCTTAGAAGGTGTTGATATACAGTGAACAGGTTGACCTGCTACTATGGTAACGTGTTTGTCAGGCGTCAATTTCAGAACTATGTTGTTGTCCAATACATAGAGAGACTGGTCAATAGGATTGATAGCAATATCTACAGGCCATTCCAGTTTCACCTGAGTAAATCAAGAACACATATTTCCATACATATAAACAAATTGAGTAGTTTTGTGTTTGATGATAAACATGTCCCATGTTCCATTTTTCTTGGAAGTTAGGTAATTTCTGTTACCACGATCTAAGGTTAGTAACCGTAAAATAGTGGATCAACCTTCAAAGCATTTAATAGGGAATACCACTCCAGGAAATAAAGGTATGTAATTTCCATAAACTTTACGTTCTGGATAGTCATTTATTTTATGTTATTTCAGAGAAACATCAAGTTGAAGTTGTGCTCTGTTTAGGAAATTTTTGCTGAATATTCGTGGTGTTTTCACTGAAGGTAATAAGCACTTAGGAGTCATGAATATTCATTGTTCACCTATTACATAGGTATTTGTGTGGCCTCCCATGAGCCAATGTTGCCCACATCAAAAATCTGCAAATGGAGCACATGACTTCAACTTGTTGTCAACATCCTTAACCTTGTAGAAAATGTCATTAACTGAACTGTAGAAGAAACAAGCCTTCATTGAATACATAGCCCCCCCCCCCCCCTACATTTCAACTTATTGCATTTTAACTTACTAATTCATAATCTGAATTTAATGACAAACATGGCGGCCATTCAGTTAAGCTATCACGAAAGTCATGCAATTAAAAGTGGTGTATCAATCAATCAATCAATCAAATTTTTATAGTGTCGCTATCCAGAGCAATGTTCTGTATGTGTACATACTGAACTACAGTTCCTGACATTTGTACCATGTTTGGTTAATATTGGCTCATGCATCTCAGAGATACAGGGCCATGGGCACGGACGCACAGAGGATGGACAGACCCCAACCATAGTACTCCCCCTCAGGTTTCACCCATTGGGGACTAACTAAATGTAAGTGAATCATGCATGTTGGGAAAGAAATAATATTACATGTTTTTTATTTGCTGGACACATTAATTGTATATTCATACATGAGAACATAACAGAGTTGCTGGGTAATACTTACGTCATCGAAAGTCATTGTTTCATCACACTTTAATGGTATCTGTCTATCAATTATACCATGATCCCCTAGATATGTAGAGATAATGCCATCAACAGTAATTTGTCTGATGACAAATCCATCAACAAAATAGATTGTGCCATCTTGGCTCACCGTCAGCCCTGATAAACAAACAAAAAAAAGTATGTGATATTAGGTCAGGTGATGTGAATGTTATCTTTGGTCAGGTGGCATGCATGTGGTCTCAGGTCAGGTGATGTGCATGTGATTTTTAAAAGACATTACAGAATTGAATGCGAAAGTGATGTTGCATCTTCCACAAGCAGGTGAATATGGAACAAAGCTGAGATTGATTTTATCTTAGCGATATTTCTGCTTTAATAAGGGACTAAGAAAAATTGCTTTCAAGAATCCTACTTCCCACGTTCTCTTTCAAAAGAGTTTTAAAAGTGTCAAATCTGGTTTTGAAGAAGTGTGCTGTACATTAGGTGAAGCATGATGGGAAACAAACATAAGTTAGAAGCTTCATATTGCTTAAAACAATAGCCTCAATATAAACTCTATGATGGAAATGAATATAAACATGAAAAAAGAAAATATTCTCCACTATTTATTTAACCACTTGATGGCTTACCTTTAGGACCTAATAATTTGGCTTCTCTGGCTTGACCGCCATCACCACAGTTGTTGCTGTCTAGTGGTAAACACTGACTTCCTGTACCCGCTACCAGTTGTTTGTTGTTGGTGATGTCAGAGGGTGACAACGTATAGGGTAGCTTAAGGATCTGACGAGTCTGACTATCTGACATGTATACAGAGCCATCCAGGGGACTAACTGCTAAGTAGTATTTCACATTTGGCAGATAACTGAAAATGAAAGAACAAAATGTAGAAAATGATAACATATTGTACAGTGTTACAGTTTGCCTGGACAGCTGTGACATTAGATTGTGAGATATGTCATTTTGTTCAGCCATATCAGGCTTCTTAAGCGAGTGCTGCCTGATAGCGTGTCACGAATGTCTGCATCTTACAGACTACTGTGACATAAATTATTTGACTGTAACAGTATGCAGTCTGTATTGTTTAGAAGCCGGATAGCGCTGGCCAACACAACATATCTTGCAATCTAAACCAGTACAGTGACATGGTTCTCATTACTCTGTAAGATACGAAGTGTCGTGCCACTGTATCAGTCAACACACTCACCTGTTGAGTGTTGACTGGTACAGAAACAGGACACATGGTATCTTGCAGGCTAGATTCTAGCCTACAATGCTAGTTTCTAGTTATAGCAACCTAGCTATCAATAAGAATTTGAGTATATACTGATAACAGTGGTACAAATAAATATATGCCGACACACTGTACTGACACATAATTAAATACAGCAGCTGCAAGACATATGTTATAATTTGGTGATTAATTATGATTTCAGAGACCCATACTTGGCAGATTTGACAAAACCAAAAGTACATATCACCAGTCTGTGTTGCTGAATCCAAACATAATTTGATGATCCACAGGTCAGTTTGGATTTCACACCCTGTCTCAGTGTTTTAATGTATTGCTTTGATTGTCCCCACCTATTTGGAGGTTTGTAATATAAGTAGTAATAATTGAACAAACATTTTTCGTCATCAGTTATTTTTGTGTGTAAATTTTTCTTTTATTTTCATGAATATCAAATGGAAATGCATTTCTTGCAATTGCTGTATCAGTTCATACATTTTACTGGTCACTGGATATAAAACGGACACATTTCTTTCCACTGCTGTACCAGGATACATACAATTTACTAGCCACCAGACATAAAACGGACACATTTCTTTCCACTGCTGTGCCAGGATACATACAATTTACTAGCAACTCAACATAAAACAGACACATTTCTTTCCAACGCTGTACCAGGATACATACAATTTACTAGCAACTCGACATAAAACAGACACATTTCTTTCCACTGCTGTACCAGTATACATACAATTTACTAGCAACTGGACAGCAAATGGAAACTCAATTCTTGAAATTGCTGTACTGGACACACGATTTATGGGCAACTGAACAGGACATCCACGAGACATATTACATACACTATTGTAATTATTCATAGATATACAATATTCATGCCACTGACAATCGCATAGCCCCTATCAGTACCAGACATAATATCTTCACTATCAAGCATTGATGTTTTGATGGACAGTAATAGGTAACACACTGGGAATGAACTGGACATTAAAGGTAAACACTGAGAACTTCATAATGTTTGGCACTGAGGGGCTCTCCATACAGTTGATATCATGAACTCCAAATAAATGATCCAGATTACAAGATATTGTGACATTACAGACAATAACCATCACTTGATCATTCAACTCTACTTGTTCTTGTTACGAGAAAGACAATAAATACATCTAATAAGACTTGTGTGATTCAGACAACAGGCATTGTAAAACAATAGTAGGTAGGTGGGCAGGATATATTTTCACTTCTTGATTTTGACATAGACGTCTCCAAAGTCTATGTGCAGACAGCACAATATTTATTTGTTATTTTGCATTTCATCTCAAATATTTTTATCAAAAATGAGGATCAGGGAAATCAGGCCAGCACATGTTATCTGAAGCACACATTTTTTCTTCCTTTTACATCTAGTACAATAAAATCACAAAACTAAACTTTTCTAAAATTCTAAGATTCTAAATAAACATTTTGTGACTTTATTATAGATTAGAACTCAGTCATCAGGTACAATGGTAGTGCCTTTTCATTTGACCCTTTCTACATGTGTATATACTTTGTGACTACAGTGCAGTGTTGTGATACACACACATTTACTAGTCATATTTGTACGGTGTTTTAAGACACAGCTAGAAACCACCAAAGTAGTTTGAAATATGTGTGTGTGGTACATTATAGTTGTGGGCAGGGACTGACTTGGTGAGTTATTAATTAACTAGCCAGGCAGGTAGTGAGTGAGTGAGTGAGTGAGTGAGTGAGTGAGTGAGTGAGTGAGTGAGTGTGTAAGTGAACTGAGAGATGGCAAAGCCAGTGGGTTATCAGGCACAAATCCGATGGGTTTAAGGCAATTCAACCAATCTGATCAATATTACGATGGAGGAAGTTCAATTTCCTGTCTTTGTCTGTTATGTATTTGCCTCTCTTTCAATCTTCAGCAGTGTCTGTTATATTTTGAGAAATGACCAGTAAGACGCAATTAGGGATCGGTGTTCTCGCTAAGGCTTATTTGCACAAAGTTTCCATCTGCTCTAGCAGTCAAATTTCATGTTTTGCGCAACTGTACATCCCAATAGGGATACTACAAATGGCTTTTGAATAAATAAAAGAAATCACCCCCTTTAATTGCATGCGTAATACTTCATACTATGCTGTAAGGTCTGATACTTGCTGACTTTAATGAAATCTGTGTTTTCCTCTAAGATTCTCCAAATTGCTTCTATTGTTGGCTATGGCCAGAACGTGAATGTCATAGACTAGAGAGAGAGAGGTAGTCACAGCAAGATTTGTGTAGGCAATTACAAACAGACAAAAACAGTATTGGGAGCACGAAATAAATCAAACCTCTTCCATCAATACATTATTATCAGATTCTAAGTGGCAGGTAGAGTTATTCATAGGCTAGAAGAAGACACACCATCAGTGCGTTGTCAGTGAATCATATATACATGCATTACATAGCTTTCTATAAGTTCTATGTATACTCTTACCAGGTTTTCATCTTTTGTTTTACATCTAAACAGATACAAATAATATCTACCATGCAATGATGCTGTTAACGCATAATAACATCCATGCAAACCTGTTCCCGTCAATATGTAGATGTCCTCTACCGCATGCTGTTATTCCGACTGAAAGTTTCGTCATTGTGGGGGTGCTTATGACAGCAGATATCTTGTGGAGAGCCCACAATGACGAATCGTTCATTCTGATGCTGTTATTCGTTCCCAACATTTACAATTTTGCAGTTTTTCAGCTAAAGTGTTATTAACATGCATCAAGCTATCGATATGAATAGATGCTATTATTCTTATTTTTTTTGGTTTACTGACATCAGAACGACGACACAAAACAAAAAAAAAGTTCCATATAAGAAATCCTGGTACAGGGTATCGAGAGAACCTTTGTGTTCGGTGAGTAATCACAGCACATTTACATATTAAGAGTATTTAGCACCTGGCAATGGATTGATATTGGTCAATGATTGACTCACCTCAATCTGTGGAATGGAGGCAGCGAAGGTCAAAGGTCAAAAGGGGAAAGCAAACAATTGAAAAAATGTAGTGTCATATTGATTGCAGTCTATAATCAAGAGTTGTGGATAGACCTAGACCTATACTGTGATATAACATTAACACCAAACACGCATACAATGTGGCAGTTTTCTGTCAGAATTTCAAACACATGGTGAAGGGAAATTTTTGCATTCTATACACATACATGAAATCTCATATTTTGTTCATAAGACTGTCTGCTTCATCAACCAGCCACCTTCGCCATAGTTAACATTACTCATTTTCCAACGGTACATTGTACTTAGTGGTATAAGAAATGATTTTAGTATGGTTAAAAAGTTCACAGTTCAGTTGTTTTTTTAAACCAGATTTGAATTTGAAAAGATATGTTCGTCAAGTAATGAAATGTAGGATATAAATATGTGACATGTGCGGGGTTTTAATTTTAGATCGAAGAACTGACACAAAGAATTGAAACTAAACCAGAACGTTACTCATGTCTGAAATGATGAATTCTGTGACTTTCTGTGTTAAGAAGAAGAACAATGTGTTTGTTTGTCATTAAAGTTTTTGCGACATCATGACAAATATCTCTGTAACTCCAGCACCACAACAAACCTCTTTCATCGCTAACAAATCTATCCTTTATTCAAAGGAGATTTATACCTTCTACAATATAGTCACACTAATGTCTGCAATACTTAAATTGCCACACAGTCCTACACAGTGCACTCTGTTAATTAATGGTATCACCTGTGTCATACATCTTTATGCATGCTGCCCATGCTACAGGCTTCATTGTCATGACAAGGTGGAATAATATGCAAATGATATGCAAATGACAGCCAATTTGTGTAACCAAATTATTGTGCTGTTGTTGTGATTAATATTAGTATTCATAAACAATTTGAATAACTGAATCCCAATTTACTGTTTCATTTGCTGTAATAAAGATATTTCATTAAAAAAAAGTCTAAACTTCATATGCAGAATTCTTGTTAATTTGACAACTCAAATGCTGAATATTTCTTCTTGTATAAACCTTGAGACTAACTGTTACCTTTGCTTCTTTTACTCTTACACACGTAATCATATTTAAGATCAAAATGATGAGCCATACATCGAAGTCATACCTTGGTCTCGATTGTGACCTTCTCCCATTCTTTCAGACACATGTACACATACAACTATACCCTACAGCAGGACTGATGTAAAAATATGAACACACTGCATAAAAAACCTTATCAAAATGAAAAAAAGTACATCTAAGTCCGATCTTGGCAATTTTCCCAAATATGTGGCGATTTTGACCCTTTCCATTATACCTACTACATAACCGACATAAAATATGAACACACTAGAAAAACCTACTCAAAATGTCGAACATTACATTTGCCATAACCCTGGTCTCCAATTTTGGCTTCCCACTCCACACACAATACTTACTGTAGATGTAAAATACTGCTAACATTGCCGTCGGGTTGTATTTTCCTGATAAAGTTGTAATCACCTACAAAGACACTACCATCTGGTGAACTAGCCACAGCTACAGGTGCTAGTAGTTTACTACTTCTAGCTTTGCCATCACACTGTGGACAGTCCATATTTCTTCTTTTACCATTACCTAATACAGTATTGATGATCGGTGGTATCTCTTCGGGAACTCTGATATCGGTGCCATCACCTTTGTGCACTGTGCCTGAGGGTACATGGAATAGAAATATGGGCCGTTACTTGTGTTACATGCCTCAATAAAAACATCAGAGAAACTTGCTGGGAAAGTGAAGTTTATATTACATATATAAACATTCACATCTGCCCGATAGATGTCTGCTGATTTGGATCACAGACACCATATGGAGCGAGGGTTTGGATGTACAGGATGTAACTGTCAGTAAAAGGAAATGAAGTGATCTGATTGGATGCAACAACACTTTGTTGCACAACAGCAATCACACAGATCCAGACATGAGAAGAGTGCCCTCAATGGCTGACACCTTTCAGTCTGTTCAGTATTTGAAGGTGATGATTTTATTTCACCAATGACGGGTAAAGGTCAAAAATACAAACAGTTGCACTTACCTTGTTTAACATTGTAGCCATGATGTACGTTGATTCTCCAACCAGCTAAGTCTGTAGTGGTCATATCATGTCCCCTTAACTTGGCGGTTTTTCTATCCCATACAATAGTGTTACAGTCTTTGTATTCATACCCAACAGACACTGAACAAGAAGTTGATAAAGAGAGAAAACATGTCAGACTGATTGGGTGTTGTGTTCATGTTGAAGAGTATAGCCACTCGTCGCACTTTGTAAATTCTTGAATAGTCACAAGAGTATAGCAGTGCAACAGAAATAACAACAACTTTAAGTTATTATCAATGTATAACCCTGAAGAACATATAATTTTCCAGAAATATACTTTTAAACTTTTGAATCTGAAAGCTAGTGCTACCGTCCACATGTAATATAACTAACCTGTTGCTAGAGCAGTACCGTACACTTTTTCTCCATACGCATTCAGTTTATCCCATGCATAGATGTACTGTAGGTCTGGTCCTGCTTCCAAACTCTCTGTGAATATTTGTCCTTTCACTGTTACTTTTATGTGAACTTTTTTCAAGTTCTCTATCTGTTGTGGTGGTGTAAGTTGAAGATGAAGCAGAGATTTGTACCCGGCAACCTTGTTGCTATAGTAGACAAAACTGATGCTGGTTCCTGGGATGGGCACCTCTTCGTGGACAGCCTTGCAAAGAAAGATATAATTGTTTAAACACAGAAGAAGAGGGTATACAAGAAATTCACGAGTTCGTAAAATTTAAGCAATTGAGAACAGAAGAAATTGAACTATTTCAATTAACCAAGAACATTATCAAAATGTACCTTGAAACATTTCAAAAGGTGGTTTTCATAGTACATGACAGAACGGAATGATTTTGGTCCATAATGTCAGCTGTCAAATAGCGCCCCCAGTGGCCAAACTACAAGATCTTTTGTCTTTATAACTGGATTTATGATGATGAATTACCTGTGTATCAGCCAGTATACAGTCGCCACAAGAACCCTTATCTCCAGATGGCATAGTTAGGAATACCACAGCAGGTCTTGGGAAGAGTTGCACATCACAGTACGACTCTCTAACTTCATGTGTTACCATGGTTATATCATCCATGACGACAAATTCATTCCAAGGTACAAAAATACTCTTTGTGACAGGTTGAAATGGACCTCTGCTGAACTGAAGACTAACGGAACCTCCACCCTTTACCAGTATATCGAACCTAGTAAAACAAATTATTTGTAGTTGATTTGCATGTGACTTTGTATACAGTATCTAATTTGTAACATGTTGTGTACTTTGGTTGCTTATGTATAAGTTAGTGTTTTTTTGTGTAGTTATTATGTTTTGAAACACACTTGAAAGATTAAAATATTGACACTTTCTGTTCTCACCAAGTCATATCTGGTATGAATTCATGGTCATTATACTTTGTACCAAATAAATGTCATCAATCAATCAATTGATGCACTGGTGTAATTAGATGTTAATCCCCAATATTCATTTGGCCAAGGAAAATATGAGTGACCTAAGGGGCCTTTGTCACTGCGATTTGCTAGACGAGTAGTGTCACCCCTTAGGTCACAAGTATTTTACAGCTAAATGAAGAAAATTATTGGGGAATAACATAATTATACCAGTGCCAGTAATATCAGAGAAAAATCAGAGAAAATAATGGCAATTTTGAATGTTTTGACTGATATTTTGAATACAGTAGACCCAGTGATGTAGACACGCATTGTCGTGACATAGAAGTACCAGAGGATATATTACATATTTTTTGGTCAACTTGGCTCGTGCATGGTATAATATGTCATGAAATGTCATTTTTATGTTTAATATATAGTTTCTTGGTGACATTGCTATCAGTTGCTGGACTTGTTTTACCATGTTTTGGTAGATGGAAAAAATATACATGTCAAATGTTTCACATTGTGTGTCATTTTTGAGAAAATGATGACACAGACAGACAGACAGACAGACAATATAACCATAACTACCCCCACCTAATGGGAGATAAATGAAACAAAACTTAACAAACTAAAACATAAAGTTACAGACAATCTATTTAAACTAGTAGTTTACTTACATGCCGTCTCTCCTGGTCAGCGTAGATCCAAACAATGGAAGGTATTGTATTCTGACTGCAACTCCAATGAGTGGACTTCCATCATGTGTCATTACTTTACCCCTAACCACAGATATCTTATGTAGACTGTAGATATAATAACAAAAATTAATATCAAACCATCCTTTTTTTAACTACCTTGTTTTTCTACAAAATTATTCTAGTTTTACTTTTTGGGAAATCTATAGTTAAACGTGACACTCACTGCATAACATAACAACACACTGTATATTTGGTGAAAGAAGTTACATGAATGTGTATACATACTATCAAACTACCTCAGTCTATTATTAAAATTCTATAAATCTCAAAAAAAGAGCTAAATTTTTCATAATACTTTAAGCACATCATAGCACTTTTATTACGACAACACTTACCCATCGGCAAAGACTATAGGCATTGGATTCAGTTGTACTTCGTCAGTCAGGAATCTGACGTGTTCAAAGAACGGTGCCATAGGAGACACTGCTCCACGCTGCTGAATAAGGTAAACTGGAGAAGTAACACTTCTACACAAACCACCTGATATACATTGTATTGAGGTACAACAATCGGGATCCTCGCAATCGGTCAGTCCGTCTTGGTCATTGTCTCGGCGGTCATTACAGCGGTCCTCCACTCCAACTTGGCAGCCCTCTCCTCTCCACAAGTGCCGACAGAAACATCCCCATTTATTGTCAATCCAACTACACTCACCATGGCCATTGCAGGCATTGGGACAAGCCTCTGTAATACACAAATTCACATTGCAGGCAGACAGGAAATGACAGATAAATGTGATTTAATTTCCTGCCAGATTTTACCACCATCCCCCCCTTGCTGGATATCCCAAAATGCAAGGTTTTCCCACCATCCCTTGCAGGAAATCCAAAAAATGTAAAAATGCAAGGTTTTCCTACCATCCCTTGCAGGAAATCCTCAAAAATGTAAAGTTTTCCCACAAACCCTTGCAGGAAATCCAAAAAAATGGCAGAAAATATGTTAAGTAGGGTTCTTCACAAGCTTTCAAAGTTGAATATGTTACCAAGGTGCTATTTCATATTTAAGTTGATCAATACAAGTATACTGCAGGCACAAATAAGCCTGACTGGACATTTCCTTTGAAACACTTATCAACTCTACAAATACTTACCAATAGTACACTGTTTTCCGTTCCATCCAGGCTGACATTTACATTCACCTTCGACACATGCTCCATGGTCTGGATCACATGATGGTTGACAATACGGTGTCATACAGTCGTCTCCTGTCCAGCCTTCCTGACAGACACAGCGATTCATCCTGCATTCCTCATGATGTACACAGTCACTGTCACTGTAACACACAGCTGATGGAATAATACAACACAATACTTATGTACACATTCAGGTAGTCATGAATATTAAGTGTGCATCTAATACATATGTATGTCTGCCAAGTCCAATGATGCAATGGTGGACCACTATGAGAACAATGGAGGTGAAGAAGGGATTAAATTACTGTTTCTTGGTACCATGTGATATTTATGTGATGTGAAATCATGAAATGACTCCCTGGGCCCAATGTTTATGAAAATACCTTCGTTTCCTGGAGTGACATTCCCCCTTAATTAACATTCACTTGCCTGTAGTCTGTGTCACCCCGGTTGCCATGCCAACAGTGACACTATTTACATATAGTGAGTTAAGACTCACTTTGATTAGTCTTTCCCACCCCAGTCACCATTGCAACATTATGTAAATGTAGCAAGCTATAAAGACTCACATTGACTGCAGTCTTTAATACCGTCACCATGGCAACTATATGAAGTAAACACAGTGAATAAGCCTCACCTTGGCTGCAGTCTTTGCCACCCCAGTCTCCATGGCAAACACACACAGCAGCAATAGTGTCATAGTAACCATGGCCACTACATCTTTGAACTGTTGGTTGTTCAGGTCTCTCTTCTCCATCTTCCCTTCCATCAGTCTCTTCAGCGGTTGGCATGGCAACAGAAGGGCAGATGATGCCGTTGTTTTCTGGTGATGGTGCAGGTATATCTTGACTACAGGTCTCCCCTCGCCATCCTTGGTTGCAATGGCAGACTCCGTCTACACAGATACCATGGCTACTACATGATGGTTCCATGCAGTCAACTGGAATTAGGGCAATGTAAGAAGGAATGATGGTTAGAATGGCAAGGAATCTACAAATTACTGGTTCAAGCCTCACTGTTGTTGTTTGTTTCTGAATGGTTCAAGTTCTTGGGGCAAGATTTGAACCACACTTGTGCCCTAGTCAACCCAGCTGTATTAAACTGGGTACCTGGTGGGATATAGGTTGCAATGTGGATGGTTTAATCCTATGCAGTCAAAGAGGCTGCCATGGATTGTATTCTCCCCAGGGGAGTTGAGGAAGTATAAAGGGGCTGTTGTACTGCTATAGATCCCTGCCAGGGGTAATAATTGTGGATTCAAATCACCATTATGACCTAGTCAACCCAGCTGTATAATTGGGTACCTGGCAGGATAGAGGTAACATGTGGATACTTTAATCCCATGTACCTACAGAAACTGTAATGGATTATTTGTTCCCCAGGGAGTTGAGGGAGTAGAAAGGGTTCTTGTGTTGATATGGAAACGAGAATAATCCTTATATATAATCCTTATGGCTCCACTGATAAGAAAAATGTGAGAACCTTGGATTGAAACCCTGGCCTTTAAAACAAAAGACTGAACCCCTCAACCTTTAAAGTGGCACAAGCTGTGTTTATAAGCCTTTCCCCCAAGTGAAAATATTCACATAATAACCTACATTAAACTATTTTACAATGATTTTGATGTCGATGCATCCTTTCTATAACATTACAATTGTCTTCTGGTGTTGGTAAAACAGTGGATTGCATGGTAGGGATTTCTTGAACTTTTTTTGATTTGTATGATAAATTACGTCATCAAATCGTGTATGTGTTACATCTTAATACCAGGTTTGAGTTCAGTCAATTGCACATGATGGTTAAGTGTGCTTCAGTATTAAGTACAATACTGTGAGTACCTTATAAACAGTGTTTTATTTAAGGGCGGTAAGTAGGTAAAATCTACCTGGGTTCCCACATCATTTTACCGGGGTTCCCCACCTAAACTATGATACATTGCATGGGAAGCACTACCAGTTTTACCTCTTTCCCCCTTTCTGTTACCGGGGTTCCCAAACCTTAGCAAAAACACTGATAAATATACAGCATAAACTACGCCCAAATACGTATAAACTCGATGTGACCAGCTTGTGCACCTTTAAAAACATTCAAAGACTATAACTTACCTAATTCACAGGACTCTCCTTGAAATCCTCGCTGACACATACACTTTCCATCATAGCATGTCCCATGGTTACTACAGTTTGCTGAGATGCACTCATTGTCTGGTGTGTCACATTCAAATCCTTTCCAGCCATTATCGCATTGACAAGAACCACTTTCATAGAAACCATGACCACTGCATATCACTGGACACACAGCTACAACAAAATAAAAAAAACAAAGGTTATTAGTGTAAAAAATGAATTTGAAGTTTGATCAAGGACATTTTACAATTGCTATAAGTCAGCACAATGTACAATAAATGATGTCAAGTTAGAATAGGTTGAAAGGAAAACCAGGTACATCTTTTGGCAAGTTATCAAATTTGATGTACTTTGATAGCAACTCATGGATGTCACAACTTTTCGTTTCACTCTTGAAAAAGCCCTTTCATAGTCAAGTCTCTCAGTTACACTGTCATGCCAGTATGTCAAGTCAGATAGCCAAGTCTCTGGGCTATACTGTCAAGCCAGTATGTCAAGTCAGATAGCCAAGTCTCTGGGCTTTACTGTCAAGCCAGTATGTCAAGTCAGATAGCCAAGTCTCTGGGCTATACTGTCAAACCAGTATGTCAAGTCAGATAGTAAAGTCTGTGGGCTAAACTGTCAAACCAGTATGTCAAGTCAGATAGCCAAGTCTTTTGGCTATACTGTCAAGCCAGTATGTCATGTCAGATAGCCAAGTCTCTGGGCTATACTGTCAAACCAGTATGTCAAGTCAGATAGCCAAGTCTCTGGGCTATACTGTCAAACCAGTATGTCAAGTCAGATAGCCAAGTCTCTGGGCTATACTGTCAAACCAGTATGTCAAGTCAGATAGCCAAGTCTCTGGGCTATACTGTCAAGCCAATATGTCATGTCAGATAGCCAAGTCTGTGGGCTATACTGTCAAGCCAGTATGTCAAGTCAGAGAGCCAAGTCTCTGGGCTATACTGTCAAGTCAGTATATCAATTCAGATAGTCAAGTCTGTGGGCTATACTGTCAAGTCAGATAGCCATAGCCAGTATCTCAATTCAGATACAAATGTAGCCAAGTCTCTGGGCTATACTGTCAAGTCAGTATGTCAAGTCAGATAGCCAAGTCTGTGGGCTATACTGTCAAGTCAGTATATCAATTCAGATAGTCAAGTCTGTGGGCTATACTGTCAAGTCAGATAGCCATAGCCAGTATCTCAATTCAGATACAAATGTAGCCAAGTCTGTGGGCTATACTGTCAAGTCAGTATGTCAGGTCAGGTCAGATAGCCAAGTCTCTGGGCTATACTGTCAAGTCAGTATGTCAAGTCAGATAACCAAGTCTCTGGCTTATACTGTCAAGCAAGTGTGTCAAGTCAGATAACCAAGTCTATGGACTATACTGTCAAACCAGTATGTCAAGTGACATACCTATAACTAACTCAGATACTAGTTGCCAAGTCCCCGGGCTGTACTGTCAAGTCAGACAAGCAAGTCTCTGGGCCCTTACTAATAAGTATCTCTCTATTAAAGTTAAATGACATTTCATCTAAATATCATTCTAGTATCAATGAATAAATAAATGCTTTGAGTGTAGATTGCAAACATTTGGATCAAATATTTAGCACTAAAGGTTATCTTCAACTGTCTAGCAATCATAAGAGATGAAACAACAGCAATAACAGACATAGAGGGCGCTGTCTACAAGAAACAGCAATAGACCAGACATGTAACTTTTTTTGATTATCTTTAATGGTGTGCAATCATGCATAAATTTCAAAAGCTATTAGTGTTGCTGGACATAGAATTTACATAAAGTAATGGCACATCAGAATAGTTGATTATCCAATTCAAAGGGGAACAAAGTTGAGACTGATTCCACAGAGAAGTCACTGCTGCAAAATACTGCATTGTGGGCCTCTCTAAAACATAGCTATGAAATTGGCTAATAAATTGGCTTAGGAGAAGACCTGCTGCATGCTGGGGTGGGGCAAGGGACTGTGGGAATTAAACAAAGTTTTTATTTCAGTTCATATTTCAAATGTTAGACTTGTTAGGGACTGAAAATCAAATCTTAAGAATGATCTGTCTACCTTTGATTAAGGAAATGGTCATTTTTTTTTTAAAATTTGAAATACATTACCAAGGTCTGCAGCTATCTGCTCTTCTATTTTGTGTTTTGTATAAAATTAAGTTCTTCAACAGATCAAAGGAAGTAAACAAAGTCAGGAGTTTTACTCCTCTTCTATGTTTGCCCTGACAATACTGATGATGAAAATACTCCTTTGACCTAATTTCACATTTTGTCTTCTCCTCTTGTCGAATGTGCAATTGCTAAAACTTTTCTGTCAAATTTTAAACTGTGTAATCACCCTATCTGTCTGTGGCTGGAAGACATTTATAGTATTCCACTCAAAGAACAAGAATATCAATTAAAAACATGTTATCAAATAGTGATATGGTGGTGATAGTGCAAGGTACTGTAGCCACAAGATATAAACTGGTCTCATATGAGCAATCTGCAAGTGCGCCACCAATAATTTCTGACAAAATTCTTTTGTTTTTCACTCACTGCGCTTTGACGAATACAATAAGAAATACATCAGATCCTAAACTATCATTATATTACTTAACAAATGAGTTCTTTATAAAGGTACAATATGACTCCTAAGTGACTATTCCCTACTATGTAAAGCATTCCTCATGAATATTCATTGTTCAACCATGAATATATAATTTCTGCTAATTACCATATGATACACTGGCCCATACACACTGACACATTTTACCGTTGCATGGATACAAGGATTATACATCACTAGGTGATTATAGACTTACTTATAGAGCAATCATCACCAGTATAGGCTGGGTAACAGACACATGACCCATTGATACATCTTCCATGATTCTTACTACAGTCTTTGTTGCCACAGTTCGTGTCGGGTTCATCTGGACCTAGAAACCAAAGGATAATAAATAATATTGATCACTGATTTGTCACTGTCACAACCATTGATAGTTTAGTTTGTGTCACCGTCACATATCACTAGTAGTGACTGTCACATATTTTATAGTTTATGTCGCTATGCACCACTGTTGTTATTGTCACTCATGTCACAATAAGTTAGTTATGGTCACAATACGTCACTGCCACAGTAACAGTTAGTTACTATCACAATAAGTTAGTTACTGTAACAATAACTGTCAGTCACAATACATTAGATACTGTCACAATAAGAGTCACAATAAGTTAGTTATTGTCATGACAACAACCAGTCGCTGTCACAATAAGTTGCTGTCACAATAAGTCAGTCACAATAACAGTTACTATCACGATAAGTTACTGTCACAATAACAGTTACTATCACAATAACAGTCACTGTCACAATAAGTCACTGGTACAGAAATGCTACTGTTATTGATGTCACTGTCACAGAAATGTTGTTGCCACACACAAAATGTCATTGTTGATGCCAGTGTAACTGTGTTCTCAATTTCAGTAAATCCTATGACTGCCATGTTTTACCATAAACACATCAATGTAAAACTAGACAGAAACTCAAGTTTGTATGTTTTTTTTCAGACCTTACACTAAAACGCAATGTGTTGGGGATTTTTTGCATGATTCAGGTACTACAAGTCTCTACGGAATAAACTTCAACAAATTACCTTCTAGCCGAGTACATCACATACAGCTATCTCACACTTTCCATTACAGGCAGTAAATAAGTAAAATCTATCTACATTTCCAGGGCATGTTACATGACGGTCATCTCCACACAATATCATTAAATCGACGTGAGACTATGAAACCGTTGCATGAACTCCCCTCTCAGTTTTGAGACCTTGGGTAAAAGTACTAAGTCTACTAATTATGAACCGCATACAAATCTAGGGATTAGAGGCAGGCAATGTCAGATTGGTTCAGCCATTGCTGAATGCTCTAGTTAACTGATTCAATGTACTGTAGTTCAAATCCTGGCTGATATTTTCAGAGTCTGGTGACCTATAAATGACATGTTCTAATGACTTGAACAATTTTTGGATATATGTAAGACCCTGTACTAATGATACAAAATATCTATTCAAGTGAAAAATACAGTCTTCCAAAAAATAGTCTATTTTGCAAATACTATATTTTTTTCACTCTCTCTCTGTTTTTCAAATATTTGCCATGGTGAGAAAATTGTAATTTACCATGATAAATAAATAAGTGTTTTGGCAATGTCCTTCATGGCATTAGAGCTACATCTGAATGACGTGGCAAACTTTGGGAAATTTGAACGATTAAAAATGACCTAATATATGTGAAATTATTTGGAAACACTGTATGGTACTATGGTTGTGAAGAGTCAATATTATGCTTATGAACTGGCATACATGTAGGGCCAATATTACATTTATATTGACTGGTAACACAAGTGAATATTATGTTAGACATTGTAATACTGACTGGTAACCGAAGTCAATATTGTATTTATTAACTGATGTATCTGAAGGGTAAAAATAACATATTAACTGGTAACCGAGTCAATATTTGTTTTTATTAACTCATGCATCTGAAGGGTCAATATAACACAAACTGGTACCTGAAGTCAATATTGTTTATTAACTGGTCTATCCAAAGGATTAATATATTATATATTGACTGTTCACTGAAGTCAATATTGTATTTATCAACTGGTGTATCTGGAGAGTTAATATTACATATTGACTGGTAACTGAAGTCAATATTATGTTTATTAACTGGTATATCCAAAGGGTTAATATTACATATTCACTGTTCACTGAAGTCAATATTATGTCTATCAACTGGTGTCTCTGTAGGGTCAACAGGGGGTTATTACAACAACTATATTTGGTATAAATGCAGTTCAAACACATCAGTATTCTATACAATGTTCCGTAAAAATCACGACTCAATTACCTTGATGCGTCGTCGTCGTCATAGAAATCTTCTCAGGAAAGAGTCCATCATTGTAAATCCCGATATGCCACTGTCCAGCCAGCATGTACTCTACAAACGTTTCATACTTTGTTGCCATCACAGATCTCCTCTCTCTCGTCTCTTCCTTTCCTTGCATATCCATATCGGAATGTGACTTGTCACTGCTGTACCTTAAGTCCCTCTTGTACACTCCTTGCAATTCATTTGTATCAACCTGGACCGGTAGTCTGTCAGGGTGGGCACTATAGCTAAGTCCCTGACTTCTTGTTCTACGTCCATGGTCTACGTCACTGTCTGTTTGTTCAGTGCTATCATCGTTACGGAACACCTGTATGTAGTCAAAGTTTGAGTGGCTGGGTGCACTGTCTTTCCTTGCATACAACACCAGGTGAGAGTCTTTTGGCACAGAAATGTTAAATTCTACAAATTTAGCTGCTAGGACATATAAAAGTGTTCTTGAAAATTCCTTAGGAGGAATAGTAGTTTTCACAGTCTGTCCGATTACAAAACTGGGTGGTCTTGTAGGCGACTTTGTTGGGAAAACTGTGAAAAGGAAGGAGAAATATGACTGTTATGTGTGGTATGGTATATTTTACACCTATAGCGTATCAAGTCAAATTGTTCTTTCATCTCAACAAGAAGGTAACAACAATAGTTGTAGTGCGGACCAGACAAAAAGCTGAAACAATAGTTACACAAGAATGAATGGTTCTGGTCTCTGAGTTTGAGCTAAAGTGGCCATATGGATGAGCAGTGGGTATTTATTTTGAATTTTTACAATTTTATCATGGCTTCATACTTGGAAAATCAATGTGAAACAACATATACCAAGTCTTTGTTTGTAACACAATAAATTGCAAAAGATTAATAAATGCGTAAAATCTTTGTTATTCTACGTACAACAGCAAATGTTTTATGCATTTTATTTTAGCTTTTTTACAACGTACTGACTCTGAGTTACAAACACAGACTTGGTCAATGTTGTTTCACACTGATTTTTCAAGTTGAGGAAGCTACAATTAATAAAATTATTTTATAAAAAAAAAAATCCACAATAAATACCCAATCTTCATCCATATGGTCACTTTTGACATAAAATATTGCTGCATGCTCACAGTCAGAAAAGTCATGGAAAAGAATCACAAATATTTAACCAACTTTTGGTTTTGGATGATTTTCAATATTTTCAGACTTTCAATAACACTATTTTTTGTTTAACAATGTCATAATGACTCAATGATGAATTCTAATTAATAAATCTAACACATATTTACAACACATTTTGTGTTAACTACATGTTTGATAGGCACAGTCAAACCAGAAATTTTACATGGGCTTGCGCTAATATGTCAATATAATTATTTGGGTAAAATTCATTTGCTATGCAAAATAACAGTATAGTACGTGGGACTTTGAATCAATCAGCATATTCATGTGCTAAATATGAAGACTAACAACGCTAGGTTCTACTGGAATAAATTAACTAAAATGCCACTATAGGTTCATACAATATCAGTTGTACAACATTTGAGACCTGTAGTGTTTTCAAAGTTGAAAGCCAAGTAGATGACTGTATGTCAAATTTAAGGTCCATAGTTTTCAGTATATTAAACCCTTTATTGAAACTTCATAGATGTATTAAAGCCACATTGTTTTTTTGTGTGTGGGTGGACAGGGTATATATGTGTGTGTATGTGTGTGTGTGTGTGTGTGTGTGTGTGTGTGTGTGTGTGTGTGTGTGTGTGTACATGCACACGTATGTGTGCACGTGGATGGATAAATTTATGTGTGTGTATGTATGTATGTATGTATGTATGTATGTATGTATGTATGTATGTATGTATGTATGTATGTATGTATGTATGTATGTATGTATGTATGTATGTATGTGTGTGTGTATGTGTGTGTGTGTATGTGTGTATGTATGTATGTATGTATGTATGCATGCATGCATGCATGCATGCATGCATGCATGCATGCATGCATGTATGTATGTATGTATGTATGTATGTATGTATGTATGTATGGATGTATGTATGTATGTATGTATGTATGTATGTATAAATTATGATATGGATGAACAATTACATAAATAATGTACATACGAAGTAAAAATAATTGAAAGAGCAAAATTATCATAGAAGACTCTGAAGAGTTATAGAAAAGATGAAACTTTGAACTCATTCATATTCTACCTATTAATAGTGTGCTTACTACCATATACATGGTGTATTGTCTGATGGAGCATACCTGGTGCTAGAGTACCAACCGGTTACCATGGTGATATTTGATATAATACACAGTGATGTCAAAGTGGAGAATCTCGCTCTAAATAACTATCAACATCCATTATGGCTTCTAAATTCAATTATTGCACATATCTGAGTAAATATTGATAAACGAACATCATCCTTCTTATCTGATATTGTGTTATTGACAGTGATATATGTGTGAGTCATCTTCTACTGGTATCAAGTTGTAGTAGTAGGGGGTCTTATCTTAAACCACAGTTAGGAGGGCCTTGCCTCAAACCACTCTACTAAGGGGCCTTAGCTAACCTTTTCAGCCAGCTAATATAAAGACTAACAAGAATATGAAGCACATCAAGCCCCCTCCTTCGTCAAGCAGCTGATCTCTCTATGAGTTTTTATATGATCAAATTGTTTCTTTTTTTCTTTGAATTTGAGTTGAGATCTCTTCAAACATTTTCTTTCTGTATTTTATGCGTGAGACTACAAATTTTAGTCTGCTACACATATTGAGATATTTGAAGATGGAGAGAAGTCACAACACATACTACAGTGACTGAATCTTGCATTTATCTCCAAAGTTTAACATGCTAATTTTGACATCTATATGCAATTCAGCTGAACATCCACCTACAAAAGTTACGCTGCAACTCAAAAAACGTGGAAATGTGTATTGATATAGGATATAAACATAAAAACCTTCAAAAGATGCATTTCAAGTGTTGCTGCAAGAAGATGTATACTGAAAGTTTACAGAGAGCGTACGACAGGTGACAAAATCCATGAAAGACTGTTTGTATCATTTACAGTCCTATCCTAAACTATTTCCAGTCAGAAAATTCAAAGATACCTGAACTTATTTTAGTAACCCCCAGTTTTGTTATGACCCCAAATGTTTTAAACCTTGGGTCCCAAGGATCCTAAAAAATCCAAATTGATATAAAATCCAGAAAGTTGTACAGTTCTATGCCAACACAAACAAAAATTCAAGCAAAAATGATGAAGGTCAACATGCTAACAATATGACAGAGATTATTTCTAGATTTGCATTTCAATAATGACCCCAGAATTTCAAGCCCCTGGGTCCCAAGGACCCTCAAAAATCCACACTAATAACCCTGAAAGTCGTACAATTCCATGGCAACAACTATAACAACCATTCAGGCAAAAAAAATGAAAATGGTCAACATGCTAACAATATGACAGAGATGTTCTGTTGGAAATACAGTAAGAAGTGATGACAAAATTCATAAAATGATCCAGAGATAGTCTGGGCTTGTAAAATATTATGTATGTGATTTAGGATGGAACCCACCTGTATGTAATGGGTTTTTTGTGTCTAAACTGTTTGATGTGGAATCTGGCCGACCACTGTCACTTTCTAATTGACCAGGTTGGTCCTTCATTCTCCAATTCACGTCTAATGCTCTCATAGCTAAAAAACAAAACAAAAATGTCCTTGTCAGACGGGAACTAATCGTCCCCATGGGGACAGAGTGTGTTTATGTAGAGCGGTATTTGCCTGTCAGGGTGGCTGTGTATTTATATTGGGAAAGCTGTGTGTGTTTAGACTAAGATGTAAGAAAGCCATGTGGTATGTTGTTCACCCAGCCGTACATCCTAACACAATACATGGACATCAAAAGTCTGCGGTGAAAAAGTAACACTACGAAAAGAGAAACTTGTCCAGAAAAAAAACTACTACTACTACTAGTGAAAACTACCACCACCACCACCACCACCACCACTACCATTGCAAAAACTACCATGACATTGAAAAATGATTACATGCGAATGATGATTTGTTAATATGAATTAGTAATATTAATAATAATCAATATGATATTGGAAGTGCAGCTGAATATGTAGTAAGTATTGATATGGCGATAGCTAAGCATTCGGTCACCTTGTTTCAGTTTTGATCTATTTTGTGTGTTTATCTTCTAGGCATTGTTTGCTGTTGTCAAGTTTCATCAATTTCATATCTTTTATCTTCTAGGTAAGTTTGCTGTTGTCAAAGTTCGATCTGCGTTTGATCTTTTATAGGAATAATATTCAAGTTTGGTATGAATTTAATAGTCCAGATAGGGTTTCACAATTTATTCTGTGTTTGTTCAGGTGGGTTGTCAACTATCAAGTTTGACCAGTGTTTGGCTTTAATAGTCCTAGTTTTAATAGTCAAGTTTGACCAGTATTCGGTCTATGCTGGTTTTAATGATCAAGTTTGACCCATAACAGTCAGTTTGACCTGTGCTTGGTTTACACTGGTTTTAATAATCAAGTTTGACCTGTCTCTGGTTTATGTTGGTTTTAATAATCAAGTTTGACCTGTGTTTGGTTTATGTTGGTTTTAATAGTACAGTCTGACCAGTGTTTGGTTTTTGTTGGTTTTAATAATAAAGTTTGACCCATGTCAGGTTAACACTGGTTTTAATAATCACATTTTCACAGTGTAATCACCTGCACTTGGCCGGTGGGCTTGAAATGCAATAAATTGAACCTTGAACCTTAATAATCAAGTTTGACCTGTGTTTGGTTTACACTGGTTTTAATAATCAAATTTGATCTGTGTTTGGTTAACACTGGTTTTAATAATCAAGTTTGACCTGTATTTGGTTTAGGCTAGTTTCAAATATCAAGTTTAGCTGGTTTTGATCATAACATTTGACAAAAGGTTTGGTGTAATCTAGCTGAGAATGAAAAAGTCTGACAAAGTAATTACTTAGTATGGATGAGACTGGTCAAGTTTAATACACACATTGATTACACATAAAAGACCAATTTAAGCTGTACTTGTATTTGAAAGGACTACACTCTGCTCTAATACTATACAACGGTCTCTATAATTGGATACAATACATTAATATAGCTAACAATAGTCCAATAGAAAGGCAGCTAATATAAGGCATTGTGTATAGTCATACAGCTGTTACTTGGGGTATTGCATACATACATACATTCAATAATTGATACAGTGTAGCAATGGCGCTGTCACTCAAACTATACAAATTAGATACAATGTAAAAATTTAACTCAATAATATTACATTGAAAGATATATTTAATATTAGCTAACAATGGCATTAATCACTTGTATTGTGTTTGAAATATTCATTGTTGAAGTAATGTAGCAATATAATTTGTCACTATCAGTACTACAGCTTGGCAGTGAAATACCAGACACAATGTAGCAATATTGATGTAAAATGTTTTTCACTGGTACTCTGCTGTATTTACTAGTTGAAACAATGTAGCAATGTAATTTCCACTAGTACAATTACCTAGATATTGAATATTAGTTACAATGTAGCAATAAAGCTATACACTATCCAGATTCTTATCAGAGATACCGATTGTCATGGTTATCAGTAGAAACAATGTAGAAATGTAATTCTCACTAGTACTCTTACATAGATATATTGACTATTGGTTACAATGTAGCAAAAAAGCTACACAATATCTAGATTGTTCTCATAAGTAGGCACATTTACAACTTATAGAAACAATGTAGCAATAAATGCTTGAACTTGTTCATTGTGTATTGTAGGTTTGTCTTTTTTCGGTTCTATTGTTTTATAATGCTGTGTTTGTGTGTATTTAAAAAAAATTATGTTGTTTTAGCTAATATGGGATGTTTTGAGCGCTGTTGCATTCTTTCTTTTTCCCAACATAAAGTTTACTACTACTACTAATAATACAACTATACAATATCTAGAATTGGATCACTACTACTATGCAATATATTTACTCATATATATAATACAGCACACCAATATATCTGTATAATATCCAGATTATTGTCATTGGTACTATGCAATATATTTACTCATATATATACAACATAGCCATATATCTGTATAATATTCAGATATTTGTCATTAGTACTATGCAATATTTACTGGTTATAAAAATGTAGCAATACAGCTGCAAGATTCAAGATTTGTGTACATGGCACTGTCATAATATTTACACGATACAATGTAGCAAACATAGCTATGAAATGTCCAAATAATTGTTATTACTAAAGTACTATGCCTTTATATTTTACTTGTAGAAACTATGTAGCAATATGGCTGTACAATATTTAGATTTTGTCACAACTACTATGCCTTGATATTTGCTAGTAGAAACAATGTAGCAATTTAGCTACGAAATATCAAGATATTTGTCATTAGTACTATGCCTTGATATTTCACTTGTGGCAACAATGTAGCAATATAGCAGTGCAATTCTAGACTTTGTTACAAATATTATGCAATGATATTTTAATTCACAGGAACAATCACCTGAACTACAAATTTTTTTAATGTGCCAAAATTAGTGAAAATTTTCAGGGTTATGATATTAAGCCTACTTAAAACCTGTTATCAGTAATGATAAGTTGTCTTTTTCTCTAAACTACTGAGAAGCTACTGCAAAGTGACTTAGTTATCAAAACATATTGGCTTTCCCCTGGACTTCACTGCACATTAAGGGGTAGAAAATTGCTGACATTCCAATACACATTAGAGGATGGATAGGTGTGTCTGCGATGCTTTTACCGCACAAATGTATATATTTAGTGTGTCTTTTGTGAAAGGAATACACTCTTAACAGAGCAGTTGCCATCATCAGGCATGTTTCTGTCAACCTCCTGGGATTTCCCAAATGTACCATTCCTTCAGTCATCTTGAAATGTTTTCGAGAAAATTCACAAATGTAAGGGGCTAAACGAAGGGCAATGCATGTATACCTCACATAGATACACAACTGTAGCAAAACAAAATACTGAAACTTTCTGTTCGGGCTATAGAAAGAAATAATGATTGTCGGTGAAAGAACAATCATCTTCCCCCATGAGGTATTACAAACATGAATCATAATACCTTGGGCTTAAAATTGAAATTTCATTTTTTTAAAAAACCAAATCTGTTTGGCTGTATTGAGTAGTTATATTGGGGCATGGCAAAGCAATTATTCTTTCGATTTAGAACATCAAAATGTAAATTATACAATGGAAAGGAGTGCATGTCGGCCCTGTCAGTGTGTTAGGCTAATCACTTTGTAAGAACTAACAGTTGCTGCATGACTGAACAATGCACTTACACAAACTTACTATTAACCGCAAATGTAAAGCCAACATACGCTCAAACAAGCAGTCTAACAAACAACATGCCCATTTACATTTAGATGTTGTTTTTTGTGGAGACCAAGGACCATCGCAATCAAGTTTCACACAAAAGAAAAAAAAGTGAATTAGGAACTGTCAGGTCAGAGATGATGACGATGTTGAATAGTTTGCATACTGACTACTTTGGTCTTTTTTTTTTACTTTGTAAGCCGATTACGGTGACTCATAGCGATCACATGAAAAGCCCTGTATAATACACAGCTATTTTAAGATCAGAAAGTTTTACAATTAAAAACCAATAAGTGATTAATTTCACGACTACGAATTTCTCATTTGCGATAGACGTAATACATCAAACTGTAGTACCAAATAAAACTTTGGTTCAAACACAAACTTGAACTTTTAAATTTTTTTTTAATTTTCAATTTTACATCAAAACTGTCATAAAGTCCTTTTTTTAAATAAAGTCATAATTAGCATTTAAACTTTTTTTGATGGGCTCATTACTCCAGTTAGGAAATTGAATGATGTGACTAGACGTTCATTAAAATGGCTGCTTTTTGGGTGAGGGAGTGGTTTAAACATGCTAACAAGAAAATGGTACAATTTATTTATTGAGTTAACATCAAATCAAAGTGAAATTTTTCCCATCATAATTCTTTATCATTCTAAGTTAGAGCTGCAAATACATCGATTTCTATATCAGAACTTATTAAGTTTTTCATCAAATGATAACGAATTAAACAGTGGGAAAAAACTGGAAATAATCTTGAAAATCATGAGTATGCTTTCCTTATGACATCATCAGGCAGGTTATTACATCAATTTCTACATCAAGAATTTATGAAGTTTTTGTTATCAAATGATAAAATTAAAACGATATTTATTAAAAATCTCTCATAAATTATACAGCACTTTTCCAGCTCGTGTACCAGGCTCATGTTAGTTCACCTTTTTCAGCCACCCCTTTTTCCCACATCCTAGCGTAACAAAAAGCCCTCAATACACAACACCTGGGGTCTCCGTGTCCTGCGACAACACACACTCAATCAGATTAATCACCGTATTCTGAAAACGTCATCCTACGCTTCAGATTATTTCAACCAGAAAATATAGTTCCACGTAGCAAATTTAACAAAATGCATTTTCATGTAACGGTTTGAGTTATTTATTGCTGAAGGCAATTTACAAGACAAAATATCAATTCCTAACATACTTGTGATCAGATAACACGGATATGAGACGTACATTAAAGATGGCTGCTGTCCATTGGTATTCAGTGCTAGAGACGCTCTAAATATTGATATCCCAGCATGGATATGAACTCAGATGATAGCCACGATAAGTACATAGCTAATGGCTTCGATCATAAATAAAACACAATAAAATCTCATCATGACATGACCCTACTTTTGACTTGTTCAAATTTATACCAATTTGTACATTAATGTATCTCTTGCATTCCCTTGTCTTCGCTCTCTTTCGCTCTCTCTCTCTTTTTCTCGCTCGTATTTTTATTATTGCTCACATTTGGCTGAAAAGCGATTACCACGTTATGGGCCATCTGTGCTTATAAATATGAAAATAATATTTGCATTAAAATATCGACAGCAATTTCGTTTCTACTTGTCCGTTCTTTACATCATTATCTCTTGAATAGTTTGTGGCTGTTCTCCTATTATGTCCGGAATTGAAAAACGTTAATTTCATTTTTATATGTTTACTGATAGTGTTATCATATCTCAAACAGACATGCTGTAGTAACTTGGGATCTATTCATGAATTTCTGTTTTTCCCCAGGAAATCCCCCGAGGATTGTCAACTTAGAATATGAAGGAAAATGTTGACGTCAAAATTGCTGTTTAATGTTTAGAGTGCCGAGGAGATAAAATCTTCCCGCGTTCCAAATGTATTTTTTTTACTGTGGTTTCTCTTTTGTAAACCTATCAAGTGGGTCTAAATGTTACCAGATTTCTGGATCAAGTTCCATAATGTGGGCAAAAATTACTAACTGTGTTGGAAACTGTAAGTTTTACCAGATATCTGCCTGCTCTAAAATTCTATCATTCAGGTAAAAAGTATTAACCCATGTAAGAAAACTCAATTTTACCAGATTTCCACTTTTTTCTTGACATATTTCTTCAATTTGAGTGAAAATGCTTTTTGCACATTTAGCAAGCTTTCCACATTTCTCTCCTAAAGTTTGACCAAAAATACTGACTATGTAAGAAAACTGGAAATTTCACTATATTTCCATGTTCCTGTTACCATAAATCTACAATCTGAAGAAAAAAATATCCTTGTAAAATTAAGCAAACCATAAATTTTACTAGTTATCCACTTTTTAGACAATTCTATAATCTTGGCAAAAAATACAGATACTCTGATACAAATTAACCCACTGCATAATCACATCAAGTTCTTCTTTGGGGTCACAACCCTGACTAGTTCTTATGAGGCTGTTCTGCAAAGCCTGAGTAAAACATCCAGAAACATTTTACTCTATTTTATTCTATATGTTCAAATGAAACTGCTTACCGTATGTTAGTGCATGCACGCACGTGTGTGTGTGTGTGTGTGTGTGTGTGTGTGTGTGTGTGTGTGTGTGTGTGTGTGTGTGTGTGTGTATGTATGTATGTATGTATGTATGTATGTATGTATGTATGTATGTATGTATGCATGTATTCATGCATACAGGCATGTATATAAGAACTTCATGGCCCTAGCCAGAAATTTGCTTTGTAGTTCTCTACATTATCTATTTTTGACTCATTTTACTTTTTTATTTGATATTTTGTACATTTGTAGATAAGTTTAGAATATTTTGTAAGCCCTATAATTTCTGGCAATAAAGTCATTATTATAAGTTATTATTACTGATACGTACGGAAAGGGCAGATTTCTTCCCTCTGTAAAAAAGGGTTCAAGCCCCCCCCCCCCCCCCCCATGACTGACAAAACCACACTGTAGTAAAGGACACTTTCACAATAAAACTGTTCATTGTACAGTAACTAAGTGTCTTCATTGTCACCTCCTTATTTATTATTCATACTTTATTTTAGCAAAGTTTTGGCTGAGTTTAGTCTCTCTGTATTCATATTTTGAAAGCCAAAATTCCCAACTACTCAAACGCATATGATTTCTTTTATCAAACTGTCTATTAGAGCCTCTATAACTCAAGGAAAAAGATCAAACGTCTCAGGTGAAAGTACATGACTGTACTATAAGTCATTTGAGTTGCCATCAATGATTTAACATCAAGGAGCAACTGTGGTCGTAAAATGTGTTGGTTTATAATCTGTACATAGAACAATTATCCGGTAGATGTAAAGAGTTAACCTGCATAGGATCTGGATATGTTGTCAACAAACATCACATTGTACTTGTTGCATGCACGACATTGCATGTACACATGCAGAGTGCACGGTTTCATCACACGAATTGCCATACTCAGTGTTTGTATGGTTTGTAACAGTGTAGTCACTGAGTTGTACGGTTTGTAACAGTGTGATACACTGATTTGTACGATTTGTAACAGTGTAGTCACTGAATTGTATGGTTTGTAACAGTTTAGTCGCTGATTTCTATGAATTGTAACAGCATAGTCACTGAATTGTATGATTTGTAACAGTGTAGTCACTGAATTGCTGGTTTGTAACAGTGTAGTCACTGAATTGTACGGTTTGTAACAGTGTAGTCACTGAATTCTACGAATTGTAACAGTGTAGTCACTGAATTGTATGGTTTGTAACAGTGTAGTCACTGAATTGTCTGGTTTGTAACAGTGTAGTCACTGAATTGTATGGTTTGTAACAGTGTAGTCACTGAATTGTATGGTTTGTAACAGTGTAGTCACTGAATTGTATGGTTTGTAACACGTAACATGCTGAATTGTACGGTTTGTAACAGTGTAGTACACTAAATTGTCCATGTTATCATCATTTAAGTTGGCCACATATTATTCCATATACAAGCAAGTTTATTCTCAAACACAGTTCGATATTACCAAATTTTGAAATGGTAATGTGACAGGAAATGTTTTCAAAGCGTCACTGCTGAGATATTATGACTAACATAATATCACTACATTTGACAGTGTGTAAAAACACAGCATATAACACAAAAGAACAGTGTATCATCAAGGGAAACCATTACATCTTCACGTCACCATGGAAACACTATAGAATGTCACAGTTATTTTGCACTAACTGGGCACCCCTGGTAATCTGAGAGAATGCTAAATGACATTGCAATAAACATGAAAGGACAATAAACTACACTTGTATGATGACAGAAAATCACAAATATACATTACTATGGTAACACAAAAAAAATACCATGGCAACAGCTCAGAGCACCATGGCAAAATGATCAACTACAATGTAATATACTACAAAAGGCAATGTAATCATAAACATGAAAGGACAATATGATATATACTTGTATGACGAGATCAAGTCAAAACTACATATTACCATGGTAACACACAAAAATGCCATGGCAACAGGACTGAATATCTTGGCAAAAATGCTACACGACACAGACAATATGACAAGGATGAAAGAACAGCATGGTACATTTTGTTTGCGCTAGAATACATAAACTAAGTAGAACCATGGAAAAATGTCATATTCAGTTCCCTGGACACATGATAAAGCACCATGGCGACAGAGTAAAACATCAATATTCTACAACTAAACAGGAAACGACAGATTGCTACAAAATATGATAACATGTCGCAACTTTGTGATAGTTCACTGAATGACAGAATACCATGCCGACGTGATGTGACACTATACAAAGATGATTAACTAGCACAGTACGACAAGATAAGAACACAACCCATCATTCTAACTTTTAAATAGACATTGAAACATCCTTTTGCTCGTCCTTTGTTCTCAAAAACCAGATTAGGGAACGGTTGGATACTTAATATTTTGTCTGTCTACACTTGATTTGTATGGGATCGCCAACTGTTAATTCATTGTTAATTCCACTGTCACTGAAAGTTAATACAATTAATGAAGCAGAAATCTGTTTAGAAACTTGAAAGGATGTGTTAGTTTTGCTGATAGCTGCCATACAGACCTGTACTAACCCAATTATTTCAATGTTTTTTATTGTCCCTGGTGACCCATTTGTTTCAGACTATTGAAATAGGTAAATTGCAGTATTCTGGATTAATCTTAGTAATCCTCTCAAGACAGGCCATAGTGATGTGACGACACAACTGTCGAAAGTTACCATTTTATGACGGATATACAGCGCCTGAAATATTGTGATTGTTGATTGATAACTGAATAACAATTTATTTTCAATCCATGAGATGAGTAATTCTGAACAAAAATCGCAGCCGACGAATCGTTATTGTGAAGCCGCAACGGTCAAATGTTACCATTTTATTGTGAAAATATACACTGACAAAGTGCCTCAAATATTTAAATTGGTGTTATTTAGCACCTTAGAGAATTGTAGTTTGATTTCACACACAATGGTATCGTGAGGACAAAACTGTCAAACGTTACAATTTTCATCATGAATACGTACAGAGTGCACACTAACACAATACTGTATTGTTGATGCTTAGTGAAATACAAAATTACTTTGAATTCACAAGGTGAGTAATTCTAAGAAAAAGATTCGCCAAAAAAAAAAAAATCACAATTGTGAAGACGTAACTGTCAAATGTTACAATTTTAGTATGAATTATGTACAGCGTCAAGCACTGACACAATACTGGAAGTGTTGTTGTTAAGCTCAATGGAAAATTGCTTTGAATTCATGAGGCGAGTATAAATTGTGAGAAAAAAGGAAAGTCCCCCAAAAAAGCAGTATTGAGGACACAATTATCAAATTATATAATTTCTTCATGGATACGTACGATGACAAAGTACCCCAAATATTGTAAGTGTGGTTGTTAAGATATATAGAAAATTGCTTTGAATTCATGAGGCATGTAATTCTGCAAAAAAAAAAAACACACCAAAAGCTGTAGCCGTGCTTTGAAAGCACAATACCACTAATCAGTCTTCTGGGCTTGCCTCGGGTTCATCTTTCAAACAAAATCCTACATTGATTGGTTATTTCCTTTTCAGTTCAACCTAACCTTTTCTATACTGCAACAAATATGACATATATATATGCAGCTCCCAGATATAAAGTGATAAACTTTTAATTTTAGAATATTATTAGCTTTAAAATTATGGACAATACTCTGCAACTTTATCTGGTAAATATTTAATATATTCTACTATATCTATGGAGCTGTGAGCAATCAAAGACAGTGATGTGTGAGGTCGGGAGGTCTAACTCTACTGTGTTTCAATCCTCTCAGCCCCAGGACCTGCGATATGGGTGTGAGCTACTTATATGTATTCATCACGCGTGCTAACAATGAACGCATAATTGGTTTTGGCAGCACTATCACATTGCATGTTATCATTTTCACAAATTCCATTATTAGGAGAAGGCATGAGTATTGTAGTATTCCCATTAGGTCAGACCTTTTTTTTTTTTTGCACATTGCTTGTTTGGATGATACTGTGGGTAGTTAGACGATGAAGTGTAAATTATCTGGTTTTTTAGTATTCATATTTTGGGTGTGAGATGAGCTCTCTGTAAACACCCTGCTCACTTGTGGTAGCCCTGTTAGCTCCTTTTTTTTTGGAGGGGGGGGGGGGTTGTTTTGAGTACGGATAATAGCATGGCTGCTAGACAAATGAAGTATAAATTGTCTACTTTTTTAATATTCATACTTTGGGTGTGAGATGAACTCCCTGTAAACATTCATTGCCTCTCCACTTTGCTCACTCGTGAGATCCATTCTTTGTGATTTTTTCCCCCTTCAAATTTCAGTCATTTATATTTGATATTTTGGGTGCTAGATAATGTCCCCATAAATACTCATTCCCCAACCTTTGCTCACTTGTGGTAGTATCTCTGCTATAATATTCAAATTCCAGGTATACAGATATCTATTTTGGGAATCCGCTTTTCAATGAAAAAACACATGCAATGATAAAGATAATGCTCTCCTTTTCTGTTCGGGTTGTCTAATTTACAGCTTGCCACTGCCACGATTCAAAACATCAAAACATTTCACAGAACAGTCTGCCAAACAGCTCAGTACAAAAAGAGCATTGTGTATGCATGAATGTATTCACAGCTCAGTTTGCATGCTTCTTTTTTTATGATCAAAGCATTATGAATGAGATGTTAGATAAATTTACACATCAAAATGGGTGATTTTGTCCGTCAATGTCATCAAAAGCATACAATAGACTTGCAGATGAATAGATAGGAATTTCATAAAACTGCAGTCAAGCAAGACGTACGGAATAGTGATGAATTTTCAGCTTAAATAAATAGCTTTACAAAATGAGAACAGAATAGAATATGCCATTTGAAAAGTGTCTCCTACAAACTAATTAAGCCAGAATATCTCTGTGACATGACACACGAGATAAAAACTGCCATTTTGGAAAACTGAAAGCGATTACAACCTGGGACAATTCTAAACGTTACCGTAGCGACAAAATGCATATCTTTTACTGGTGGTTATTGTATATCAATGGCAAGAAAAATACATGGGGTCATAGTTATTCATATATTTGAAATATAGTGAACCCTTATTACTAAAGTCAAACCTGGGTAAATAACAATTTTGGCAAATCTAGTTGTAGGAAACACTGTAGTGGCTGGACCATTTGAATATCATGGTGAAACAGACACTGCTAGTCATTTCAGGACAAAATAGTGAGACATTGCTGCTAGTCATTTGATGACAAAATAGTAAAACAGACACTGCTAGTCATTTCATGACAAAATGGTGAAATAGACACTGCTAGTCATTTCATGACAAAATAGTGAAACAGACACTGCTTGTCATTTCATGACAAAATAGTGAAAAAGACACTGCTAGTCATTTCAGGACAAAATAGTGAAACAGACACTGCTAGTCATTTCAGGACAAAATAGTGAAACAGACACTGCTTGTCATTTCATGACAAAATAGTGAAATAGACACTGCTAGTCATTTTATGACAAAATGGTGAAACAGACACTGCTAGTCATTTCATGACAAAATGGTGAAACAGACACTGCTAGTTATTTCATGACAAAATGGTGAAACAGACACTGCTAGTCATTTCATGACAAAATAGTGAAACAGACACTGCTAGTTATTTCATGACAAAATGGTGAAATAGACACTGCTAGTTATTTCATGACAAAATGGTGAAACAGACACTGCTAGTCATTTCATGACAAAATAGTGAAACAGACACTGCTAGTTATTTCACGACAAAATGGTGAAATAGACACTGCTAGTTATTTCATGACAAAATGGTGAAACAGACACTGCTAGTCATTTCATGACAAAATAGTGAAACAGACACTGCTAGTTATTTCATGACAAAATGGTGAAACAGACACTGCTCGTCATTTCATGACAAAATAGTGAAACAGACACTGCTAGTTATTTCATGACAAAATAGTGAAATAGACACTGCTCGTAATTTCATGACAAAATGGTGAAATAGACACTGCTCGTTTTTTCATGACAAAATGGTGAAACAGACACTTCTAGTTATTGCATGACAAAATGGTGAAATAGACACTTCTAGTTATTGCATGACAAAATGGTGAAATAGACACTGCTAGTTATTTCATGACAAAATAGTGAATAGGCACTGCTAGTTATTGCATGACAAAATGGTGAAATAGACACTGCTAGTCATTTCATGACAAAATAGTGAATAGACACTGCTAGTTATTTCATGACAAAATAGTGAGACAGACACTGCTAGTCATTTCATAACAAAATGGTGAAACAGACACTGCTAGTCATTTCATAACAAAATGGTGAAACAGACACTGCTAGTTATTTCAGGACAAAATGGTGAAATAGACACTGCTAGTTATTTCATGACAAAATAGTGAAACAAACTGCTAGTCATTTCATTACAAAATGGTGAAACAGACACTGCTAGTTATTTCATGACAAATAGTGAAACAAACTGCTAGTCATTTCATGACAAAATGGTGAAACAGACACTGCTAGTTATTTCATTACAAAATGGTGAAATAGACACTGCTAGTTATTTCATGACAAAATAGTGAAACAAACTGCTAGCCATTTCAGGACAAAATGCTAGTCATTTCAGTAGTGATGAAATTTGCACTTCCAATTTCCAATTTTAGAAACATAGCAACATACAAAACCGTCGACTTGTGAGTACCGAGGCAAGAGACACATAAAATCCCTAAGACTTAAAAAGAACGGTTTATTTTCTTTACGGCAATGATTGCATTTCTATTTATACCCCGTTTGTCTGTGTTTTCTCCAAGTCTGAATTGAACCTTGGGATAAGCAAAGATAGAAAGTAAACCCATTTAATACGAAAGTGATGGAGATAGATTAACTTTTAGAATTTTCTATTCCAGTCTAGTAAACCTCCATATACATTGATTTACTCTTTGATATCTTTAAAACATTGCATTGGGGGAAAATCAACGTTTTCCAAGATAATCGGCATTTCATGACAAAAATTTGAGTATTTTCAGTGCTGATCGCACTAAGCTTCATCTCCTTTTGTTTGCCACATTCAAGAACAATTTCTTATTCTAGCCGTCATTTCTGGCTATTAAGGGATTCTTTTCCTGTATACGTGAACTCATTGCAGAATTCGGGCTATTATGTACTAGAATGAGGAGTTCAAATAAGTTGAAGGAGACTGTAAAACCGACAGCATAATGAAAGGGTAGACAATTTTATCACCCCTTTTTTTCCTTGGTTATTTTCTACTTTAATTAGTGAATAACATATTTTAATTATTCTACTGAATAAAAGGTAACCATTACATATTCGCACAGACAGAAAACCAACATGTGTTTTATGAAATATTGACAATTTTTAAAACTCAATTTAAATTTTAAAAAAAAATCTTATTTAATGAACAATTAGTTTTATAATTTGCCTATCTAACAAAAGGTTGCATAGACTGAAACCAACAAGTGTAATGACAGGAAGATTCTGTGATTTTTTTGGTTGTTTCTAAATTTGATTGGAAAAACAACTTGCCTATTAGCCTACCAAATAACAGGTACATAGGTAACCATTATGTATTTGCATAGACTGGAACCTGCAAGTGTAATGATAGGAAGATTCCGTGATTTTTTCTTTGGTTGTTTCTAAATTTTATTGGGAAAATGCAACTTGTGTATTAGCTTACCAAATAACAGGTGCATACGTAACCATTATGTATGAGACACAAATGATTTACATGCAATAAAAGTTTTTTTTTAAAAGTCACAATTCTCAGAAAGTAAAGTATGAGGTCCAAGTGTTATAACATAGTATATAATATCTCAAATAATCATGAATATGCATGAGGCAGTCAAACATTTCTAACTGTATTAAAATTGATGTACCTGTCCATAGACCCTCGTGGGGGGATCTATGACCTGTCTATGGATTTTACCATATAACAGTTCTAGCCTATGCCTGTACATTACAACAGTAACATATGTTATCATGTTTTTTTTTTATGAAATACTAAATTGTATTTTTACAATAATTCTTTACCAAATATATAATACAGTTGAATTTTGAATTCTAAATTTACAACGATAGTTTCACATTTCTGTCTCACATAGATTGTGTGTATATTTTCTTCATATTAGTGGAGTTTTCTTGGACCAGAACATACAGTGCAGGGGTCATGCACTGTGCCTCTTCCGTTGTGTATGTGTGTTGGGGTACTTTTTGCAATTAAAAGTTTGATACTAAAAATCAATAGTTTTTGATACTAAAATTCAAAAGTTTTTTATACTAAAATTCAAAAGTTTTTGTGTTTTTTTTCCAAGCATCATGTGCCATCAACACATATATATTGGTTTGATGTGTTCTCTTGTACCGAATTGCTTCTCTTTCTGTGTTGTTGCTTAGTAACCATTCCGTTGTAGGGGACCCTCTTACTTGCACAAGTGATGACTACTGTATTTTATCATGGCTTTAGTGAGCAGCAATGGACAGAAAGTGAAGCGAATTGGTACAAGAGAACAGATCAAGCCAAGACGTACCTTGAGATTATACAAGCAAGCTTGACAAAAACACACATTTTTGAATTTTAGTGTTGAATTATTGTTTGTAAAAAGTGCCCCAACACATATATACGCAACCGAAGAAGTGCAGCGCATGACCACTGCACTGTACCTTGTGATGTCTGAAC
Organism: Glandiceps talaboti; assembly: GCF_964340395.1. Lineage (NCBI taxonomy): Eukaryota > Metazoa > Hemichordata > Enteropneusta > Spengelidae > Glandiceps > Glandiceps talaboti. The sequence goes on along the minus strand of NC_135556.1, from coordinate 8,975,678 downwards.
TTTACGTAATTGTTCACGCGTTTTCTGCAAAAAGCTATCCTATTAGATCTGTGCTCTGGTCATTTCTGTCTCATAAAAAATAGAGGTAACATTTTCATCACTTCCATCGACATTTCTGCAGACAAAACGAGAATAACACTGCAAGAATCATGAGAGAATGACACTGCTAATGTCCGTCTGTCTACCTCCCCCTGAATACCCGTGAAAGGTCATATAAAAGGTCGTGTACGTTCCAAGTCAGAACACTTTGGTTCTATCCTCCCACTCTTTATCTGATTTTCCATCATTGCCTGACTGCTTCCAGCTAACTTACAGGTTTTTAGGTCAAGGGACTTGGGGGAATTGGCAAATTACAATAGAAGGTGAAGAGTTATGTTACAAAGATAAGGGTCTTATGGAAAAATTAGGGAATTAGTCAGAGGCAGTGACTGATTGTGAGGCATTAACATCCATCATCATGAATTCAACATAGGCCAATGCACTGAGGAGTCTCACACAATAAAAGCTCATTACGGGTCTCAGATCTTCTTTTTCCCCGATTCTTTTGTCTCTGCCTTATCCTATTTTCTGTTTTTTCCTTCTGGTGCTAATCTTGCTTCTTTAGTGAATTCTGTTTGCTTTCCATGATATAAATTTTTGATATTTTTGTCCTTTTCACAATTTAACGTTTGATTCATAAAAATTATCCTGACGTGAAATAATCAATGATCTGATTGAAAAAAAAACCCTACAACTAGGATTAACATGAGTCTAACTCTCTAAATTAGTATGCACCCTGGGGGGGGGGGGGGGGGGGGGGGAGAGAAGAAATCTCTAAATTAGAAATCTTACAATTCTGTTGTTACTTTGTTCAAGAAGACTTAAACCCATTCTAAATCAAAATCAAGAAAAAAAATGAAGGGTCACCATGCAAATTTTTGAGCAAGAGGTCAAAATGACGTCCAAATCAAGAATCCAATATGGCCGCCAAATGTTGTGTTAACTCTATGGGAAAGTACAAAATTCATTTGAAAACAAGATTGTGAACCCTCAGATTTATTTTACTATATCAAAAGGACCAGGAACAAGCTTTTATATATCAAAGATTAGTGAGACTTGGAAAAGTTTAATTTTCAGCGAAATTGGTCCCGGAGGCGCACTCTACCTTGAAAGCTACCGATTTTTCTCTAAGCTTTACAATTCAATACAATCAATTGTAAGACTGATTCAGTTACAGAGTGTGTGTGTTTTTGATTAAAATGGAGGTGGAATCCAATGTAATTTATCTGACAAGTATGTTGTTGTATGGTGTTTCCGATTTCTGGCGCATAGCACAAGTAAACTGATTGCAAATGTTGCCAATGGTGAACTTGATTAGTGATAGTGAGGCTCTCTACTCATTTCATCTATTTTGTTAGTATCAGATTAATATGTTAAAGGGGAACAGTCCAGAATTTTAACAGATTGTCTTGGTAATTGATGAGCTTTTTATTTGTAAAATTCAGTAATTTGCACTAGTTGCTACAGCACTCTTAATCAGGAAAAACTGACTGTCGTAACTAAGAACTGTCATTTAGACAAAATGTAAACTTGTTAGACATGTAATTTTTTTCCTCTCAGGAATTACATCATTGATGTAATGTTCATCTTTGATGTAATTTTGTTCCTCTAAAATATAACATCATTGATGTTATTTTTTTTACTCTAAAATATTACATCATTGATGTAATTTTGCTACTATAAAATATTACATCTTTGATGTAATTTTGCTACTCTAAAATATTACATCTTTGGTGTAATTTTTTTACTCTAAAATATTACATCATCAAATTATTTCTACATATTGACGACAGTTCAGAACTATATTAGTGGCTCTGATTTCAGAATCACTTATTTATAGATTCCAGTCACTAGCTATCACAATTATGCAGAAATTACCAAGAAAACCTTCAAAATTCCAGACTGGGTACCTTTAAAGCAATATTTCATATAGAACGGACTCACCTATAAAGTACGCCACTGCCGTTGCCAGTATGAGGGTGACAAACATAAACAGCACAGCTAGACATTTCCAATGACATACTTTCCCCAGTGTTGTTTCTTTCTTCTTCTGTTGCTTGGCCAACTGTACTTTGGCACTGGGTCTGAAATCGTTGTGGAGTGCTCTGGTAAATGGTGGAAGTTGCACAGTTGTGGCCATTGCATTGGGATAGTCAAAGTGATGTCTGTGAAGAGAAGTGAGAGGCAGATGGCAGAGGATGAGAGTTAAGCCATGGAGGTTAACAGCAATGGAAAATTAGCACACAGTGTGAAGTGAAAGGCTTATCTACGACAGTACTTGTCTTCATTGTCAATGATTAATTTTCTACAATTATTATAGTTAGTCAAACCCCTCTACTAAGCTTTGACAGCCCATTATTTGAAACAATAGAAATTAGTGAGTAATGCCCGCTTGCCAAATTTATGAGATGGAAGAGAAAAGTGACAGCCTTTTGTTACATTGCCCAAAGTTCTCTAATTTGAGATAGAAGAGAATTGTCAGTGTTTTGTTCTTTAAAGTTCCCTTAATTGATCGAAGAGATTTCTCAGTGTTTCTCTGTATAACCCAAAGTTCTCTAAGTTTAGATAGACAAGAATTCTTAGAGTTTTGTTATATGGCCTAAAGTTTTCTAAATTTGAGATAATAGATTTCTGACGGCATTTTGTTATATGGCCTCAAATTTTCTCACTTGTGATTGATGAGAAATTACGAGTATCTTGTTATATGGCCCAAATTCCTCTCATATGCATGATGCAATGCAAGTTGTGGTATGAACTGGAAGGAGGGGTAGAGTATGGGGTGCTTCTTGTGAAAGCTGACGAAGAAATCACAGCATGTACACAAATGAAATCTGTATGCGGTGTGTAGTAGAAACTTGAGAGAGAAACAAATAGCACTCCCTTAGAAGTATGCTTTTATACCTTTGTGAAATGTTTTGTCTACATTCCAAATTGCATTGTTCTCAGTTGCCATGTTTTGTTTGCTTGCCATGGTACAGTTGATCTTTTAAACAACGAATTGAGCTTAAAATGCCGACTTCTCAATAATGTTACAATTTCCCTTCCATAAATCCATTAATACTAGGCTGAATAGCTGCCAGCAGTGTAGATAAGAAGTACTAGGTGTCAAAAACAGGTAGGAACCTGCCATGTTTTACCTTATTTTCATAATGTGACACACAGGAATGTCCTGCCGACTGATTGGAAAATTTCCACCTGGCACGAAACTTATCTACATCACTGCTTCAACAAATTTTAACAAAAAGTAGCGGTGCATCAAAACCTCATACAGCTATGCAAATCAGGTATTTGTGTGTTTCAAGGCCTGATACACGAGACAACGCAGCAATGCAAAGCTAGAGTTGAAATAACTTTGTTATAATATCAAGCTGCAGAGCAAAGGAGATGTTAAATTAGATATTTGTAAAAAAAAAATTCTGCACAGAACACAGGATAAATGGCCACATTTGGTTAAAGAGAGATGGTGTGTAATTTTGACTAAAAGCCTCCAATTACCAGAGTACCATGATGATTCCTTAATGTATCATGCCAACACATAAGATGAGAAAGATAAATCACAACCTAGCTTACATCTGACTTTTTGACAATATTTATGGGTATACTTCCAAATTTGATTTTGGCAGACCTCAGCATTGTAAAAAATACACTACAGTACATGACATGATTTTCAAACCTAAGGACATCCATATTTGATTTTAGATAACTTTACTGAAGTCAATTTATTTTTATAGGTTGAAAATCTAAAGTAGATTGAAGGTAGTCTTTTCCTGTGGTGAAATTTAGAGTCAAAAGTTGTTTTGGTATATATACACCCACATCACATTTTAGCAGAACTTGAATAGTGTGGTACTGCTACAGGGTACAATTCTCAAAACCTACGGACATCCAAATTTGATGGCGTTACCAGACTTTAGTGTTGCAGGGTATTATTCTCAAATGTAAGGATACTTAAATTTGATTTTAGCAGACATTACTGTGGGCACAATTTTGAAACGTAAGGACATCCAAATTTGATGTTAGCAGACTTTAGTCTGGTATTGCTACAGGGTACAATTCTCAAACATTAGGGCATCCAAATTTGATTTTTAGCAAACCCTACTTTGGTATAGGCACATGGTGTGAATTTTAAACTTATTTGATTTTAGCTACCATAGTGTTGGCACACTTTTTTGAACTGATGATTAAAGTTCAAATTTTCATTGGTGAACAAATTTCAAACTTAATTTTAGCAGACCTCACTGATTCAAAAACTGAAAGTTAGATAAAGTCACTATAGGTAGGAAATCTAAATTTGATTTAGCAGAATTTTCTGAACTCAATGTAAAAGTGATAATTTTTATGGGTATGTCAAAACTCAATTTCCGCACTGTATAGTGAATTCTAAATAAAAGTGACAATTTTCATAGATGGGCGATCTAAATTTGACATACACAGTCTTTCCTGAACTGAAAGTGACAATTTTTATGTCTCAGCCATCAAAACTCGATTTCCGCGGACTTGAGTGCACTTGTATAAATTTTATGACTAAGGACAGTGATTTGATTATACCTTGTGGGTGTCCTCGTCAGTAGACACACATCACAACATATTGTTGTGCCAACAACACAGCAAGGACAGATGCAGATCAAATCGTGAAAAGTCACTCTAAAACTGGGAATCAATATCTCCTCCTATAATCTGCTATGGAAATCAACTTTCTTTATTTCCCTCTACTAAGCTTTGTCAGTCAGTTGTTTTTATTGGATCGTCTGTCTACAGCGGGTTGTAAGGCCAGCCAAAGAGTCAAAACAGCTTAATTAAGGTTTTCCCTGAGTGGTCTTCCATCTCTGTACGCTTCATACACTTTCACAAATAATGGGGAGCCGGCCTTATTGACGTTGATTTGGTCGGCGCTCCTAAGCCCCCACCCATTCATACAATACATGTGACCGCTCTTGTGGAAAACTTCAAAAAAATAACTCTAAAGAAATCCGCAATTGTATTGACCGCTACAAACACAAAGACAACATTGTGGGGCTGACTGTATTTAACACAATTGGAACAGCCACTGCTTCACCTTAAAGTCAAATTAGGTTTATTCTCCGTTAATTGCTTTTTAACATGTTAGCCCTTCAGGCTTGACACATTTAATTATGTTAAATTGACACGAGTTAATGAAAACGACAGAAACATTAAACTGTAAAACTCCAGGGATGAACCTTTAAGGTAATAATTAAGTTATATCATACTCAACAATAAATACTGAACATCAGAGTGAATTCAGTGCGGTTGAACCTTATTTCTACGGCAACCATAATAGCATGGATATAGTCTGTTAAAAATGTCCAGTTATCTACTTCAATATCGCATCTAACCATGGAACATAATTCATTTTTTTTTTTGCATGCAAAGTTGACGTGCATCAAATTTGTCAAAAATCTTGTCATGATGATCCAAAGTCCTATTAGAGTAATGCTAGTAATCCAATAATAACAGATGATGGCTGTAACAACAGTTCTCCTAAGACGAACATTTACAGACGTAAACTTGTATATCTTGAATTTATCAGACAAATCTTAAATAAACAAGGTACATACCTCAACATTTTTTCTCTCTCCTCTAAACTATTAACTTAAAGATTATTTAATTTAATGTTCTCACTTAGTATTTCCCACTTTTAAATTACAAAACACTCTTTTTAAAATGAACAGACAGAGTTTCTGTTTCATAGGTAAAATTAAATTGTGGTCAAAATAAACTTCAAAAAGTTTTCAAGATTTTCCATTTGCTGTTACAAGAGTTCTACAACCTGTGCAAAAAAAAAAAAACTAAAAGAAAATTTCTTTTCCAAACTTTAATAAAACATTTCAAAATTAGCTTGGTCGCTACAATATTTTCATTTTACGTGTAGGCTGAAGTTTTCATATCTACACTTATATTAAATGTACGGGATCTGTGAGCAAACTACAGAAAATTATGGCAGTACCCTTTTTTGTTCATTTTAATATTTCTCAACTATAATATCAACTCAGTAGTAACTCATATGTTGTGTATCAACTTTTATGAACTTGAGCTTCTGTATTAGTCATCAGTTTATATCATCAAATTCAGCCATTCATTTCTTCTGATGTCATAATTTATACAAAGTGACTACATTAATTGACACAATCATAATTGACAGCGATATAAAGGACTACATTTGTTGCGTGTGAAATTCATGAAAACATACCTGTCTTCTTTCTGCATACTGCTACGTCCTCCTTGTAACGATTGAATGCTTTGGTAGGGTCTCTGCTCTGTTTGGGGCAAACCCATTGTATCAGTAGGGGTGTCAGGTAACGCCTGTGGTGTTGGTGGTGTTGGTGGTGATGGTGCAGACGCTCCCAGAACTGGTGCTGGAGGTGGTAAAATTGGCGGAAGCGATGCCGCAGCCTGTTCAACCTCTGAGATTACTGATGTGTTATAAAGTGATGGGTTCCTCTCGGGTAGTGGTGGAGGTGGTGGATCAAACCGAGGCAAAGAACTGGTGCCGGCTGATGAACGACTAGACACTGTCGCTGGTCGGATTGGTATCGAGCAATTCAACGTTTTACTTGTACTTGGTAATGTACTTGTATTGCTTAGTGCACTGCCATTGACAGGTGTGGTAGCTGAAAAACAACATAAAAAAAAATGAAAAAATTACTGTAAAATACGACTATTTTGACATATAAAAGTCACTTTCACAGTCTAGTAGTAACAAAATGAACACAAACCTCATGTTGGCATGTATATATATATAAAACAGGAGACTGAGACCACCTCAACAGAAATGCAATTTCCAGTGTCCATTTGTACTCGTACACGACACAGTACTATATACCTGATACATCCAGAACTGATTCAATCAAAGATATACACGTACTGAATACCAATACATGATATATATACCTCAATACAAACTGACAAAATCCACTACAAGCTTTTGTCAATCTGATTTTCTTATTCAAAAGTGGGCAATGCTAACAAAAGGGAAATACAAAATGGATTTGATCAACCTTAAACTGTATAAATCTCTCTAAATAGTGGTGCAGACATGTGTTAATACAAAGAAATGGGGTCAGCATACTACACCACACAAAATAATTACAAAATGGTCATGTAACCATGGCAACTTCGCCGAAGTGAAAATCCGCAGATGTGTCAAATGATGCAATTTGACAAAATACACAACACCACACGGGTTAGCACCTGCCATTCTGTTAATTACCAATATCATTACGGTGATGAAATTAGAGATTTTACGAATTCCTGCCTTGGTAGGCTTTATTACCATGGTGGTAGTTACATGGGGTGAATCTTGACATTTTGATTTATATAATCTTTAGTCCAGAGGCTGAGAATCAATCTACTTACATATTGGCTAATTTGATAGGTCTGTGTTTGCATAGAATTAGTGTTTCTCAAATGTGACACCTTCCAGTGATATATGGCTTATAAGGGGTATTATTTAGATCAGCCTGTGTACAATGCACTGATTCAGTAACTTGAACGACACGGATTTCACTAATCCCATGGATATCGTATCGTTGTCTGTTGCTGGAATGAAATCATCTCACTGCTGCTGGTACCTCGTACACCTCTCATTGATCAAACGGCGGTACACACTGTCTACGCTTTGGTCAATGTTCTGTAAGTTGAACGATGTTGGATTTCGCTAATCCCAGGGATATAATTCAGCACAGTTGTCTGTTGCCGGAATGAAATCATCTCATTGCTGGTACGTTGTACATCTCTCATTGATCAAAGCGGCGGTATATATATACATGACTGTCTGCGTTTGGTCAAAGGCAGAGTCTCGTCAATCATGTTATTACAAAAGTCTGGAAACTAATTGACCTGCCTGGTGTACCATTCACTAAATTTGAATCAATTGATTGAAGTGGGATGAAGCTCTGTGTGTGTGTGTACACAATAATGAAACTATGTTACGGAAAGGTTTAGGTAATTTATTAGGGTGGTATAAAAAGTACACAGATTTGATGTACTTGACCTCAACCATGTCAAATCAATAGACAAATTTATCTCAATTATTTTGTAATGTTTGGCATCGTGTTAATTTGCATCTCAGCTGGTTTCTCATTCCTTGGCTAATTCAAAATAATAGAGAACTCGGCCATCAAATTTAGATCCCGATACAATCACATTTTTTTTTCTCACCTTGTTGTATATAGGGATTTCAGTTTATACAACGTTCACTCATTTGTTGTATTTTAACCTAAATTGGGATGCAAACATCTAGATCCCAGCTGTATCACTTGAACATGTTTAACGTGTCTCAACGAGATGTACGAGTGACGTCAGACGTGTGTACTATACCCCTGATGATGTTCATGAGACATCAGTGAAAAAATTTACGATTTGCTTCCAAAAATGTTATTTGTACACACTAATATGAGTTGCACACCTTACTATGTGTTTTATTTTTTGCTTTTTTAAAAAATTTAATTCTGTGAATTGTAAAAGGACAATATACTCTGGTTGAATCTGTCCTATTTAAAAACACAAAAGGCCATCTCATGTTGGCAGCGAAGATTTATTCAGCCCTTGGTATTACAAACACGTGGGTTGTCAAATTTTTAATCATGATATGTGCTCAGCACTGTTGTATGATTTAACTCCCTAGCACTTGGTAAGTTCAACTCATCATGATTTCACCCCCTAGCGCTTGATAAATTTGTATGTCAGGTAGTTTGCACTCCTAGACCAAGGTAAAGTTTCTCTACAGGAGATTTAACCCTCTAATGCTTGGTACTGTTCTAGTTCAAGTGTAGTTGATTGGATCACCTAGCACCCGATATTGGGTGTCTGTTTGCTGAAATTATCAGACATTCAGTGTCTGCTACAATTTTACTGAGATTATCAGACATTCAGTGTCTGTTACCAGTTTCTCTCCGAGATTATCAGACATTCAGTGTGTGAGTAGTTTCTCTCTGAGATTATCAGACATTCAGTGTTTGTTACCATGAGATTATCAGACATTGTGTGTTAGGGACGACATCGAAATCAAAAGCATCGTAATTACGCGTCGCTACAAGTAAAGACTAGTAACTACTAGTAGTTACGATGTACTACGGTGAATATTCATAAGTCTCAACGCATATTCATGTACTTTAGGTTGTAGACAATAAAAAGTAAACACCTATTGTCCGTTATTCATGAGCCCAAACTACGACCATTTACGCGTAGTCTTCATCGTGAAAAAAATAACGAAACAAAAAGATTTTCTTTCCTGTGCGCAAATCAGTTTCACACTTACTTTTTTCAATGTTATTCATTCGATGCCTTCTAAGTTCTATGGCATTCGTACAGTCGGCTAGTAAGTCAACTAAGTGTTTCAGATATATTCAGATGTTTACCTAATATGTCTTGCCTAAAAATACCTTGAAGAAGAATTTTTATTCGAAACGTCGGATTTTACATCTATTTATTCGGACTGCCTCACAAGTTCCTTATGCACTTCTCGGCTGGTCAACAAACATGTCGACCATTTTCGTCTGGCTGCTGAACGGTGCATTGATCGTGTTAGATTCTAGTCGCAGGATTCGTCAGTCGAAATCGAACATTGTCCACAAAAACAAATTAAAAACTAAAGCTTGTCTCGCATTAATATATCGTTTGATTTGATTGATTTAGAAGTCACCTAAAAACGTTTTGTTTCTTCAAAATTTTGAGGAAAAACGTCATTTATATAACGAAATTTCGGGCTACGAATAATTGAATACGTTCATCACTTGCGTCTCTATGTTTATATATCTACTGACATCATGCATCACGCCACGTGTTGCCGAACATTGCGATTTCTCAACTCAACCCCATCATTTAGGAATGTTACTGTACTGAGAAACATAAAAAATTAGTTGTTGTTTTAGAATATATAAAACAAATCCCGTTATTCGATGATATAAAAGTCAAAACTGCACTTCCGCAACCCGGAAATTCAACAGCATTTCTTGGCCCTACCATGGCGCGCCAAGCGTGAGCTTGTAAGTTGTACTGTTAGTTTGTACTGAATATTGAAACTTTGATTTCGTGCATATCTTATTGGTTTTTTTTAATGAATATCGCCCATGAACTTGCACTCATAAAAACATGTGCAGTACTAGTTTCATCAGCACATTACTGGCTGAGTACGTGGTTTTCTTTGACGATCGAAAATTATGACAAACTACGATCAACTACGATAGAAGACGATGTCATCATTGGAAACATGGAAGGTGAGAATCACTATCTATTGTGTGTTGGCGATAAAAAATTACGTGTATCTACGCGTAAAGACGACATCGTTAAGGGAAACAAAGAAATGTAAACTTATTATCTATTGTCAGTTATTCATGAACCTGAACACCTCATTATTTCCCGTTTCTCGTAGTACATCGTAGCTACTAGTAGTTACTAGTCTTTACTCGTAGCGACGCGTAATTACGATGCTTTTGATTTCGATGACGCCCCTTAGTAGTTTCATTCTGAGATTATCAGACATTCAATGTCTGTTAGTAGTTTCTCTCTGAGATAATCAGACATTCAGTGTGTTAGTAGTTTCTCTGAGATAATCATTCAGTGTGTTCGTAGTTTCTCTCTGAGATTATCAGACAGTGTGTGTTAGTAGTTTCTCTGAGATTATCAGACATTCAGTGTGTGTTAGTAGTTTCTCTGAGATTATCAGACATTCAGTGTGTTAGCAGTTTCGCTCTGAGATTATCAGACATTCAATGTTAGTAGTTTCTCTGGGATTATCAGATATTCAGTGTGTAGGTAATTTCATTCTGAGATTATAACACATTCAGTGTCTGTTAGCAGTTTCTCTCCGAGATTATCAGACAGTGTGTGTTAGTAGTTTGTCTCTAACATTATCAGACATTCAATGTCTGTTACCAGTTTTTTGAGCTTGAAATTAACAGACATTCTGAGTCTGTTCACAGTACACTCTAAGAGTATAAACCATTCTGAGTCTATTAGCAGTTCTTTGAGATTATCAGGCACTCAGCATCTATTCAACATTTTCACTCTTAGATTATCAGACACTGCATCGGTTAACAGGTTCTCTCCATGAGTGCCTGACCTTCCATGTTTATTAACAATTCATATTTGATATTTGTCAGACCCCAACATGTCCGTAGGCAATTGGCACGAAAAGAAGAAAAAACCAAACATCGCTTAGACCCTGCCGGGTATTTAGTTGTTAAGTGTAATAAACTATAGATACGTCGTTGTGACTGTATCCATGGCTGATGAATAAAACACAAAGTTGGTGACTTTGCATAGAATAAAGATTACAAAACATCCCTCATTGAGTGGTATGGTTGATTTATTTATTAATAGTATACGGATCAAATTTTGGGGTATAATGCATCCTCTGGGATCCAACCCTCGCCATGCATCCTAGCCAGACTGTGTTCAAAAAGACAGACAGGCCTTCATGTATAAATGACAGGAATAAAATGAAATGAGAACCAAGATTATGGATGAAAGATAGTATCGTAAAAGCTTTGTATTGCTGTTACATTATGTGGATATAGCATGTGGTGTTTGTTGATGCTGACAGTGGGGATGTGTGTGTGTGTGTGTGTGTGTGTGTGTGTGTGTGTGTGTGTGTGTGTGTGTGTGTGTGTGTGTATGTATGTATGTATGTATGTCTGTCTGTCTATATGTATGTATGTATGTATGTATGTCTGTCTGTCTGTCTGTCTGTCTGTCTGTCTGTGTATGTATGTATGTATGTATGTATGTATGTATGTATGTATGTATGTATGTAGGTACGTACGTACGTGTGTATGTATGTATGTATGTATGTATGTATGTATGTATGTACGTACGTACGTACGTACGTATGTATGTACATACGTATATACCCATATGCACTGTAGCTAAATAAATATTTGCTATGTTTTATCAATCTCTTTCAAATTGTACAGGGGTCTAATTTCATGACTTTAATTAGGATGCAATGAAACATATACAAATGACTAGGTCTAGTATTACAAGTTTGTTAAACTATGGACTATTAAAGTAACATTAAAATCCAATCATGGATTAATAACTTTCTAGTTAAACCAACTATTTGTCCAAAATATGATGTTTTCAATCACAAGAAGTAATTCTCAGTGTATAGACTATTTCAACTGCACAGTGAGGTTTTTATCACAGACCACTTGAACGGTGCACGCCAAATGTCACTGATAGTACAGCCATGAATATAACTGCTGGGATTCTTCTGTTGACCTTTAGAGGCCATTACTGACCACTGGAAATACACTTAGAATATCAAAACGTTCACACATCATTTGGACTCTGTGATCGTTCCTGGGATAAACACTTTACAGCTTAACGATTGTTCTAGGATAACCTGTTAATAGCTCTCTTGGGGTCACTACTAATTGCCTTATTGGGGCATAAAATGACCTTATGGTTGGCCTGGCAGCTCTGCAGGGCTTGGCACCATCACTTGGACTTTCTGATCATTGTTGGATAAACTGTTTTATAGCTCTCTACGGGTTATTCTAAATCACCTTACTGGGACAAGAGATGATCTGATTGTTGACTTGTCTACACAGTCTAGAATTTTTATCATTTAGACTGTCTGATTCTACTGGATAAACAGTCAATAACTCTCTAGAAGTCATACTAAATTGCTTCCCTGGGACGTAAAATGACCCGATGGTTGACCCAGCTCTAAAGTATAAAATTATGAACATTCACACCCTTTGATTGTTTCAGAATAAACTGTTTACAGCTCTCTATGGTTTACTTCTGGGATATAAAAATGACCCGATGGTTGACCCAGCGATTTGCTAAAGAATCTTGTGGGAAATCTAACGTTTTTTTGGAGATGAAGCTGAAAAAAAATCAATACTGACCTGATGTGAACCCTAAAGAATAGAAAACAGCAATTTGTAAAATTGCCACGAAATTAAAAAAAAAAAAATCAATCACTACAGAAAAAGGTGAAACTATGTAAGACTTTACAGCTGCCTTTTGTACTCAATTTACGACAAAAAATCTAAATGTATGCACCTTCAGCCAGGTACCTTGCTTACTCTTTATCAATGAAATCAAATTGATTCCCTTCTCAGAATCAAAATGTCAATTTTATCTCCAAATTAATCAGAAAATAAAATTTTGCAGATGTAACCGAAAGATGAACTCTCCTAGTGGTCAATTCTCAGAGAATATCTCAAAATATTGATGCAATTAGACAGATTTCCTTGAAGTAAAAAAAAAAATTAAATTGACCAAAAAAACGAATATATAATGATCTATTTACCTGCAGAACTGTATATTTAATAATTAGGAAACATTAAAGCAATCAAATGGGGGTGGTTTTGAGAAAATGTCTAAATTACTAGTATTTGCTTTGACCCAAATACATAAACAGAAAATTGCTCCAAAAAATGTCAAAGTCGTTATCAGAATGAACACATCTGAATTCACTTTAAACAATGTCATAGCATAGTAACTAATTCAAATCACAGCTCTCAAAGAAATTACCAAATTTACAGTGAATGGACCGAACACGATGATTTACAATTCTAATTTGGAGTGCCAATTGTTATTGTAACCATATACTTGTACCTGTGTGGTTTTTTTTACCTGCAGTGAAGCCTACTGAATTCAAATGCCCTGATATTTATCTGCATCATTCTTCAACTATTCTCTCCAAAGTGACACTTTGTATGGAACGTTGAAGCTATCAATAACTATGCCTAATCATTGATTGTGACAATTCTGCCTCTGACTGGTTTTTCATTAATGACATTGTCTCCCATATGTTGTGCTGCCCACGTTGCTATCATTTAATGCAGTTGCATCACGACCCGAGTGGAAAAAAAAGAAGAAAAAAAAGAGTTCATGCACTTTTCTGGGCTTCATATCCAATCACCCACGACATTTTCTACATTAGAATTCTGCATCCACACTGCTTATTGCTATCAACGCTTTATAGTTCTATCATGTTAACCCTTGGTACATGTATTAACATACTTTTTACACTGACCATATCTTTATTTCACGGTTCATAGCATTTACTGGCAGGACAGATTGTCAGAATGCATATATGCATTATGTATAGGTACTAATTTCATCACCAAAATTCCTACTTAATTTCATAGTTACAGATGAACATTTCTACTCACAGAGTCAAAAATTTTTTTCAGAAATAAATCCTGAATTTGACTGCTATGAATAGAAATGTACGTATCTAACTTTGAACCAAACAGTTCATGAACATTCATTCTTATAGAAATGTCACATGAGTGCAAAAGCGTTAAAAAATTTCACATTTTCTGATAATTGTACCAAGCTGTGTAGTAGTACTACTACAGCTTATGGCAGACTTCAGCTGGTAAAACTATCTGATAACGCTGTAAAGAGAGATTTTATACAGGATAAGTGAACCTATGTTAATCTTAGAGAGCAAGCCACAAAACCATTTCCAATGGTCAATTACAGTCAGATGATATCCGTTAACAAGAATCATATCTAGTACGAAATGAGATATTACAATAAAATACATATTATGGGTACGAAATGAGATATTACAATAAAATACATATTATGGGTATGGAATGAGATATTACAATGAAATACATATTATCTCAAGTATAATACAGGATATTTCAAATACTATTAGGACAATTTTATTTTCAAATTGGAAACAAAACTGTTAAATAAAACACAAGGGATTTGCTATGAAAATGTATAAATAGTATCTGAAGTGCAATATAAATGGTGATTTCAGATGAAATGCAAGACATATCCAATGTAATATGGCCATTTAAAATGAAATATAAGGTATTTCCAATGCAATATGGCCATTCAAATGAAATACAAGAGGCATTTTCCAATGCAATATGGCCATTTCAAATGTAATACAAGAGGTATTTTCAATGTAATATGGCCATTTCAAATGTAATACAAGAGGTATTTTCAATGTAATATGGCCATTTCAAATGTAATACAAGAGGTATTTCCAATGCAATATGGCCATTTCAAATGTAATACAAGAGGTATTTTCAATGCAATATGGCCATTTAAAATGAAATGAGGTATTTCCAATGCATTATGGCCATTCCAATGAAATACAAGTGGTATTTCCAATGTAATATGGCCATTTCAAATGTAATACAAGAGGTATTTCCAATGCAATATGGCCATTTCAAATGTAATACAAGAGGTATTTTCAATGCAATATGGCCATTTAAAATGAAATGAGGTATTTCCAATGCATTATGGCCATTCCAATGAAATACAAGTGGTATTTCCAATGCAATATGGCCATTTCAAATGTAAT
Source organism: Glandiceps talaboti (assembly GCF_964340395.1). Lineage (NCBI taxonomy): Eukaryota > Metazoa > Hemichordata > Enteropneusta > Spengelidae > Glandiceps > Glandiceps talaboti. The sequence continues at coordinate 8,960,332 of NC_135556.1, read as the reverse complement.
ACAAGAGGTATTTTCAATGTAATATGGCCATTTCAAATGAAATACAAGAGGCATTTTCCAATGCAATATGGCCATTTCAAATGTAATACAAGAGGTATTTTCAATGTAATATGGCCATTTCAAATGTAATACAAGAGGTATTTTCAATGTAATATGGCCATTTCAAATGTAATACAAGAGGTATTTCCAATGCAATATGGCCATTTCAAATGTAATACAAGAGGTATTTTCAATGCAATATGGCCATTTCAAATGAAATGAGGTATTTCCAATGCATTATGGCCATTCCAATGAAATACAAGTGGTATTTCCAATGTAATATGGCCATTTCAAATGAAATGCGAGAGGTATTTCCAATGTAATATGGCCATTTAAAATGAAATACAAGTGGTATTTCCAATGTAATATGGCCATTTCAAATGAAATGCGAGAGGTATTTCCAATGTAATATGGCCATTTAAAATGAAATACAAGTGGTATTTCCAATGTAATATGGCCATTTCAAATGAAATGCGAGAGGTATTTCCAATGAATTATGGCATTTCAAATGAAAGATAAGGTATTTCCAATGTATTATTTTCAAATATAATAATACAAGGCAATTCGAATGCAATATGGTCATTTACAACAAAATACATGGCAATTCCTGTGCAATGCAATGCAATGCAATGCAAGGCATTTCAAATGAAATACAATGGCCAATGTATCACAGGGGCATTTTTCTCTGATGAATCGAATAACACAATTCGGTATATATTTCGACAGATTCAAGTCTGATAAGTGTAGTTACAATTATACCTGTAGTAAATAGACATTGATTAAGAAGTCGCCGGGTTAGAGACTTAAGTCTTTCCAATAACGATGTATTAGTAATCCCATTTCTGAGAAAAAATTGCAAAGTTCGTCATGCGTACAAGAATCTAATTCCAAATGTTTAATACATTTACGTTCTTCAATAGAATAATAGCAAAAAGCACCATTATACAGACTGCACAAGAACAGTAACTTGTACATTAATTGCTAAGCAGTGGAAGAGTGAAGTAAATGAAATGTGAAGTCACCATGGTAACAAGACTGCAAACCTTGACCTGTCTGCCAATGACCTTTGAACTTGTAGGTCATAAGATTTGACTAATATCAGGTAGCCTTGAGCGGAATTAACACGTTTTGAGTATTAATCTTCTGATGAATTCTCATGTGTTGTCATTAACTGAGATAACACTGACGAGAATTTGCAATTTCCAATTAATCACTACAAATTGACAAAAAGTGAATGAATTTTCCTAAATATGCAGTGTGGTCTAAAAATCCATTTTTTTTTGGCTGATGGGATCCCCAAAGATGAATACTCCTGAGTAAATATACATTCCAGCTGCTTTAGTACAGAACCGCTATAAGTACAGTCTAAAAATTGATGTAAAGAGGGATGGAGAAGAAAACTTGAATGTACCCTCTTTCAAAAAAAATCAAAAACAAATTCAAGAATTATCAGCATGCAAACAAATAGAAAAGAAACTAAAAGTCAAGGATTTGTCCCAAATTTATCAATATTTTCATGACCATCAAACTGTTCATAAAACAACATAGAAGACTGGTGATTTTCTTGAAGTCAAAATGGTATACATCCTTCTTTATACATATACATCTCAGAAACATGTGATTTGCCAAACATATACGACGTTGCGATACAGAATATCACATCTAGTGACTGCCTCGCACTATCCTTCACTAAAATCTGAATAATTTACCAAAGAATCCACTGCCACGTTACTCTTTCTTGAGGAACAGCTGTGTGCAACTTTGTTCTCTCTTACCTGATGTTGAACTTGGCACATAGAAATTTCCGGAAGTGGTTTGGACTAAAAAGTTGGGCTCGAAATCATCTTCACTTTGTTGTGAGATGCGACATTTGCCGCGACATGCACCTTTCGGTAGCAGTCGTCTCTCACTTCCATTTAAGCTCGGACCTGCCGTAGAATTAAGTATATTGTATAGACTCCAGTGAAATTTAACTCACACACAAAAGAATTTTGTCACTTTGATTTCCATATCATGCTGTATTGAACACATGCAAAGCTCTCCAGGAGACGGAGAAATCATTATCACATTAACTGCGGAACGTGTTATATTTTAGAGTAGTTTAGAAATATAAGAAGTGATTTTTTTAGAATACAATGCAACGTGCCACGACAAGTCATATTTAGGTTAACCTATAGTCAAATCCATTTACACTGCTAAGGAATCTAAGTTGGGGGTGAGATGGGAGAAGTGAAAATCTGTCTTTGTGCTTGTAGAAAATTATTCTACTAGTCACTTATTACATTGAAAGAAATGGGATGGCTTTTAAGCTTGGTAATAGAATGATGGTAAATGACATGACAGAATCCGATACCTTAGATGAGATGGAGTGATTTTTGATGTAACTTAGTAATGCTGTATATATGGAGGGGGCAAGACTACTTACAAGGAGTTTGATTTTCTACAATGGTTAGCCTACGGAGGATTCTGACTGTTGCCATTTCTCACTCTTTATGGATGATGAAAGATTGACATAGTAGATTTCATGTTCTTTCACGCTAACATTATTTTCTCATCATTTTCGTACGCTAACATAGTTTTCTCATTTTTTTCGTAAACCACAAACATATCCACCATAAAAGCTTGGCTATGATGAGCCTTAATTGAGAATCATACTCCATCAGCCTGTTCTTACAAGATCTTGGAACACTTCTAGTTGAAAGCAGGAAGAAGTGGATACTCCATTATTCCATTATCAGAAGGTCTTTCGCAGATGGGGTTACTTTTTTCTCTCTTTTGACAAAAAATTTATACAAATCCATAAACTGATATCACTTTTAGAATTTGGATCTAAAATAAAACCGAGATGCACTAAAAATATTTTTTAAATGTCAAGTTGTTTTTTTTTGCTGAACAACAATTTTGCAGGAAAGTATTCACAAAGTATAAAATACGACGAATTGATTACAAAAAGATCCATTTGAGGATGAGTAACTTTTTAGATCAAAATGTTGACTAGAATTTGTAGCATGGATTATTTTTAAAAGAGCTGAGTCTGTAACTTATGACCTTTGACATAAATGTCCTCGCTGTGCACCCTCGGAGCAATGTGACCTTTTATCACCTTTGTTTCATAATGAACTACACTAATTGTGTTTCAACTTCTAAAACATGACAAATCAGGTAAAAAACTGGTGGTGCCCTCAAAAGTGACATTGCAACATAATATTTTAGTTACCAATAAATTTGAAAAGAATAATGTACTGTTGCTGCTTTTTTCTGGAATGTTTAAAAATCTTTAGCATATACCGATGACTCAAAGTTTTTTAAATTAAAGTGTACACTACACTGTTGGTTTTGTATATTGACTTTCGTCAAAAATGGGAGGTTAGTTACAGACCGTGTCACTTTAATCATAGCTAGCGTTAAGATGAACAAAAAAGTTACAGAAAATCAAGTAACTTTGGTCAAATTAATTTGAAGGGATGCTATTTTGAAATAAGTTTGGCAGACAGGGTCATTTTAGACAAAATTTAAGTCATTCATCAATGACCTTTTTTTCTAAATTAAACAGTCACCATTTTGAAATAAGTTTGGCCGATTTAATTCATTGATCCATGATTTTTTTTTCTAAATTAAGATCTTAAATAAAGTACACCCAAAATGAAAGACAATTTTGTCTCTCTTCTGTACTTTGTCGGTTTGTCCAAATAGGAGAGCTGAAGCTGGCTGAATGTTTTTGGTTGTGATGCACCAAATAAGGGAACAAAATCAAGACTTTTTGTCGTAATATTAATACTATGAAAGTGTTGCTAATGAAAAATGGAAGCAGAGTCTGACTACAAGATGTATTTTGTGATGCACCAAAAAGTTTTAACAAAATCAATATTCAGTATTGAATTTAACTTTTGTTCCAGACAAATATTTGAAAATTTTACCTCAAATCTGTGGAAAATTTCAGGTAAAATTTTTCAAAATTGAGTTTGGAACAAAAAATAAATTCAGTACTATGTTTTACCAAAACAGATTGAATTGACTTGAATTTTTTCCACCAGAGAAGAAAAATATATACACAAACTTTGAATGGTACAGAAAGAACATTTCTGGTGAGGACCATGGAAATAGTTCTCAAGGAATAAATCAAGGTCCATGGACCAGACATGCAAATAAATCGGACAAATTTGGGTTGGTACAAGTTTCACAATATGAATTTCCATTCGAAAAAAATCACTATTTTTTGTTAAAGAATGTTGTGAGGAAATGATTGCTCTGCAATGATGAACCTTAGCTTCATGATGCCTCTGTTTTTTCTCACAATAAACAGTACAGCTGAAATGACGAGTGAATTGTTATTATCTAAACTAAACCAATATTGTAAAAAAAAAGTTATCCCCTTTATCATTTCACTACACTGGTAGTGAGCATGGTACAATCCAGTTAGCAGATGTCTTATATCTGTTACACTTCCTGAGAGTGCTCTGTAGCCATGGCAACAACAGTATTGAATATCCCTAATCAGGTTGATTTGTAGGTTCGTAGCAGTCGGTAATGTAGCATTCTTTGTGTTGCTATGCTTTCTGCCGACATGCACGTACAATATGTGACGCATACAGTCAATCTATGCTTTGACTCCATCTCAATTAAATTGTAGTTCTTTCCTGTTTGGCACAATTGCACCCGTTTCTTTTGACAGCGACAGACACCGATATAGATTCTACTTTCGCTTAGAACCTATTCACCATGACGATAACAATTACACTTAACGCCACAAAAAGGCACACATCATTTTAGTTCAAATTGCAAAATATGGATAACAACATAACTTTGATATTCACAATAGCTATGCTGTCAGCATGGGACACAATTCATTGCAACAATGTAGCCAAAATAATAGCCATAATAGCCACTGTCAATGCCAACCCCCCTTTATTATTACAACAATAATTAATGTATCCAAAATAACACTGACATTGTCAATGTAAGATGTACTATTGCAACAATGTATTCAAAATAATAGCCATAACATCCACACTGTCAATGCCCATCCTATCTATTACTACAACAAAAGAACTCCTACATTGTCAATATAGGATGTATTATTGCAACAATGTATCCAAAATAACAACTACATTCTCAATGTAAGGGTATTATTGCAACAGTGTATTCAAAATAATGATTACATTGTCAATGTAAGATGTATTATTACAACAGTGTATTCAAAATAATAGCTACAGTGCTAATATAGGATGTATTATTGCAACAATGTATCCAAACTAAATGATGCAGTGTCATGTGATGGTGGTAACCAATCAGAGCATACTTTCAAATATCCACTAAGTTCATACACATTTAAATCACACAGGCATGTAAGTGGATATTATTTAACCACATTATGTTCTACTGCTTGCTAAATAAATAATTCAGGGCATCTACTCTTCCTATATCTTGTTCTAATAGAACAATAGTGGCAATACAGAGAGCTTGATACATCAGGATTTGCAAGTGACTTTGACATTTTGAAAGACCAGGAAGGTGTAAGTCTCATGGGAGCATCTTCCCTTGAGACAAAGTGTGCACAGTGTGTTATACATGTTTAAAGGGAAATCTCTCCCAAAGTAAATGAATATGATGCACACAGCGAAGTCACCGACATCTACTAATGGAAACCCAGGTTATGATATATGGCGGAATACTTTCAGGGGAATTTTTTTTTTCATAGAACTTTATACTCTTGTTTTCATCTAGATTTCATTTGTCAATATTTGACATCGACAGATACAAGGACACAACAGTTCAATGTATGTATACTACAGTTTCATTTCAGATTTATCCTCACATCTCTTATTTCAGAAACATCAGCAAGAAAAATAATGGAAAATTGCCATTCAATCAAACTTAAAAGTACATTCTCCTGATTTGTGTGTGTGTGTGTGTGTGTGTGTGTGTGTGTGGATACAGTCACTCTGTTTAACAATTTTAAGGTCAAGAATGTCTTTATCTTAAAAGTATTCAGTTTTACTAAATGTTGAGGTCTCGCATTGTGCCATCAGTTTTATCAATTTTTGTCTTCATTTCAAAACAAATACAGTCATTCTCCAGGCTTTTTCTTTACAGAACAGCATTGGCATTTAAAACAAACAAACAAACAAACAAACAAACAAACAAACAAACAAACAAACAAACAAACGCAGTTACACAGTTCTATCAATGTCAAGGTCTACTAAGTCTTAATTTCAAAATTGATTCAGTCATTCTCCATGCCTGTTCTTTTTACAGTACAGCCTTGTCTTGTCTTGTCTTGTACAGCACTTTAAAAAACCTTGTCATGTGTAAACACAGTCTGTCTACAGGCATGATAATTTAGAGACTCCATCTTTTAACACCGTCTTACCAAATGTACTGGCACTTTCAAAATCAAATTATCATGCCCAGAAAACTTTAGACATGTACAGAAATACTCCTGAAAAGTCCTGTGTATAAGAATACGTTTAACACTTGTACTTGCCTTTATAATTCAGTACACTATAAATCAAAATACATGTACATGAGTTTAATATGAACAGTATGCCCTCTATATTGGCAACTTGATGTGATGCCACAGACACAAGACAATTTCTCGTAACTCACCAAAATTTATTGTTTCAATGACCCCTAATACTTAAGGCAGCAACGCATAAGAAAACCCACTTTTTATCATTTTATCCAACATTAACAATTTTTGGTCTTCCATAGTGAGCTACGGGCGAAAACTGTATGATGATGTAGGGTTTGGTCTTGAGATTTTATACTGCTAGACTAGGTTTGATAATCTTTTTTATATTTGGTTTCTGATAGTATCAACGGTACAAAATCACAAATATTGTTTTTTTTCTTGTGTTTTATCATTTTCCAAATAAATTATGACAGAAGTCTACAAGAAGTACATATTGCATAGACCCTACATGATATTGTTACCTTATGAAAAGCTGTCGGCAACTTTCAATCGGCTGGTTTCTCAACCCATATATATTGTCTTACTTACTGATCGAACATGAGATCATATTGGCCTGGGGACTTTTCCATCCTCATTTGAATCATATCTTTATTAATTTCAGTATGAATATAATATAAAGTACGTCAGCCATTGGCATTCTGCTAATCAAATAAAACCGCCTCAAAGAGTTTTCACAATACATTGCCAAATTTGCTAATCAGGTTTGCTTGATTAAAAATGTCACCTTCAAACTACAATGAGCGAATGACTGAATGACCGCAAATTTATACGGCTCCGTAGTCTAGTAATTATTTTCAATATTCTGTTCAAAACTGTCTTCAAGATTCCATACTCTGATTCTTGTTTTCAATATTCTTTTCACATCTATCAATGAATTACTTGAAAATGTTTCTTTTATAGTTACATAAGTATCGGTCGACAGACTTTTTATAGTAATTCAGCACCACGTTCATACATTTTGTAGTTTTCAAAATCATGTAAAAGTATACCTTTGTTTTCAATATATGTGGTACGAGACCTGCAAGGGTATACTGTAAACCTGCATATTTTCACGACTAGAAAATTTTGCGATTTTACAGTCTTCATGTAGTTCACAAAGATTAATTTTCACTTATAACCATACTGGTACATTGCATTATGCAGAAATATATATTTTTTTAAATCTTACGTGAACATTTCCAGGTTTACAGTATATAGCCTGTTATAGCCTATTCAATATTCATTAATTAATACAATTTGTAGTTGTCTTCACATAATTCTCTGTCTGTCTGTCTGTCGCTCTCTCTCTCTGTCTGTCTGCCTGTCTCTTTCTCTCTGTGTCTTTGTGTCTGTGTCTCTCTCTCTGTCCGTCTCTCACTCTGCCTCTCTCTCCCTTGTGAAGCCTGATATGTATTTTTTATCAAATGAATTGCTCATCTCTACATAATGCCCAGTTCAAGCTATTACATTTTGCAGTAAACTTTTGAAACAATTCTCACATTTTCTGCTTGAAAATCGAAAGGTTATCAAAAATGTCCAGGAGTTTGATGCATATGATCGTAATATATGAACTACCTTGCCATATTCTTGCTTACATATTTCAATACATTACTAAATTTTTCAAAGCCAGGGTAAAAGGTAAAAGTACTCCCAGTGCCCAAGGTTTGTGATTGGTGCATTCTTTAATTAGCATATTAATGATTTAAGATTTGTGTGACCACTTCAAATGAAACACTGCCTCAGGACATTATCCCGTTAATACAACAAATTCTGATGCCTTGCGGTCATTCTCAAAACTTATTTGTGAAGAGAACACCTATTTACTTATTAACATGATTGCATCTGACTTCCTTCCAGCAACTCATTTACTATGCTTTACAAATCTCAGACAGAAATCTTCCCTTATGTGTATACTTCGAATAATAGTTCATTTGTTCCAGTAAACCAACTACCAGTCTACCTGTCTCCAAAAATGGAGGGGCATCTCTCACAGTTTCCTCTAAGTTCTACACCTAATACTCAACAAATATGACACTTATACATAAAGGACACTGAACAGATGAATTGCATTTTCATTACGACATCAAGGTAGTTAAATATTAATTTTTAATAACTTTCAACACACGACGCAGGAAATTTCAAAACTCTATGCCTTTTGATTCAGATGTTTTGAGTGTTATGCATATTTAATTAAGTAATTTGCATATTTTATTAATTTGCATACTCATTTGCTAATTTGCATGAAGGTTGGATGAAATCTCTCTACAATTACATTGAACTTCACAATAAATTCTGACAAGTCATGTCCATGTACAATACATGTGTACAATTTAAAACTCAATATCCAAATCTCATTGACCATCATTTTCCTTTAAAGAAAATTACCTTTTTACGACAACAAATAACATCCTTTAAAGACTCAAAATCTGAAGATATGTCTATAGATTGACTTCACAGAGTCTAATGGCAGCTAATATTATGTATCCTAATGTGTCCGTTATCAGATGTTCAGCCCATCTCCTGTTTTCAGTATTCAACATGAAAGGAAAACGAGAAAATTCCTAATAGGAAAACTATCTATGCAAGATATTAATGTTAATATTCCTTATGATGATTCATATTAAAGATGGAGCCATTTATCAGCTCTGCTGTGCTATAGTCAAACTGTTCATGATTGCTAAAATAACTAATATTCACCAGTGCTGCTGTGTAACATTTTAACTGTTAAATATTGCTAAAATATGTAATATTCTTTGCGATGTTTTAGTTTAAGTTTGAAAGATTGTTAATAAATATAATATTCACCAGCTCTGCTAGGTTTTAGAGTAACTATTAAATATTGCTAACAAATGTAATATTCACCAGCTCTGCTATGTTTTAGTTTAAGTATTAAATATTGCTAATATACGTAATATTCACCAGCTCTGCTATGTATTAGTTTAACTATTAAATATTGTTAATAAATGTAATTAATATTCACCAGCTCTGCTGTGTTTTAGTTAACCCATTAAAGATTGCTAACAAATGTAATATTCACCAGCTCTGCTGTGTTTTAGTTTACCCATTAAAGATTGTTAATATACGTAATATTCACCAGCTCTCCTGTGTTACGGTCAAGGTTCCTAGCCTTGTCAATTACAGTGTGTGTCCGTTGTGTTTAAATTAACTACATAACCTGCTGGATTCAGTTAGTGGCTTCTTGAAACATAACGATGTCAACTGTTATTGACCTTGTGGAAGATAAACCGGCCAACTGTTATAGATGTAGTGCAATATAAAATGTTGTTGACTTTTAATACTGTAATATAAACAGTTCTTGGCTTATTGGAATATAAATTGTTATTGACTTACTGAAATATAACCTGTTAATGATTTATTGGAATATAACCTGTTAACGATTTATTGGAATATAAACTGTTAACGATTTATTGGAATATAAACTGTTATTGACTTATTGAAATATAACCTGTTATTGACTTACTGAAATATAATCTGTTCATGATTTATTGGAATATAAACTGTTATTGATTTATTGGAATATAACCTGTTAATGATTTATTGGAATATAAACTGTTATTGACTTATTGGAATATAAACTGTTATTGACTTATTGAAATGTAATCTGTTCATGATTTATTGGAATATAAACTGTTATTGATTTATTGGAATATAACCTGTTAATGATTTATTGGAATATAAACTGTTATTGACTTATTGGAATATAAACTGTTATTGACTTATTGGAATATAAACTGTTATTGACTTATTAGAATGTAAACTGTTATTGACTTATTGGAATATAACCTGTTAATGATTTATTGGAATATAAAATGTTATTGACTTATTGGAATATAACCTGTTATTGACTTATTGGAATATAAACTTTTATTGACTTATTGGAATATAACCTGTAACTGATTTATTGGAATATAAAATGTTATTGACGTATTGGAATATAAACTGTTATTGACTTATTGGAATATAAACTGTTATTGACTTATTGGAATATAAACTGTTATTGACTTATTGGAATATAAACTGTTATTGACTTATTGGAATATAAACTGTTATTGACTTATTGGAATATAAACTGTTATTGACTTATTGGAATATAAAATGTTATTGACGTATTGGAATATATGAACTGTTATTGATTTAATGGAATATATGAACTTTTATTGACGTATTGGAATATAACCTGTTATTGACTTATTAGAATATAAACTGTTATTGCTTAGTGGAAGACAACCTGTTACTGATTTATTGGAACATAAACTGTTATTGCCTCATTGGAATATAAAGTGTCATTAACTGTTATTGACCTATTGAAATATCTGTTATTGACTACTAGTATTAGATTATAAACTGTTATTGACTTATTGGAATATAAACTGGCCTTATTGATTTATTTGAATATAAACTGTTATTGACTTATTTGAACATAAACTGTCGTTATTGTTATTGACTTATTGGAATATGAACTGTTATTGACTTATTGGAATATAAACTGGCCTTATTGACTTATTTCAACTAAAACTGTTATTGACTCATTTGAATATAAACTGTTATTAACTTATTTGAACATAAACTGTTATTATTGTTATTGACTTATTGGAATATGAACTGTTATTGACTTATGGAATGTATTATTGGAAACAGTTGACTGATTTCATGGAATATATCAATAAAAGAGTGGCATTGATATGTAAAAGTGTTATTGATCTATTTGAATATATAAATAAATGAAAGTGTTATTGACATAATAATAGAATATATCAATGAAGGAGGATAATAGACTTATTGACTAATGTAAGGGTGTTATTGACTTGCTTGACTATATGGCTGGAAACTGTTATTGACTTATTGGAATACATTGACCTGGCTTCATTTGTACTCATATTCGGTTATTGTAATATTAAAGTGACATTATGTTGTGTGATTTGCCAACGTCCATACTAAACAGTCTAAGATGCTGCCATGCATACAGTACGTGTACACTGATGTACATTAGACAACCTGATAGGAGACTTCTGAGAATGCCAAATGCTAAAACAGGCCATTTCAAGCTATTTGAATAAAACAATGGCAGATTCACTTCCCCTGTATATCGCTAAAATTACACATTTCCTTGCAATTAATACATCCCAAATCTCTTAACAGAAACTTAAAATTCCTCCCGTTGTTATCAAAAAGCAAGATTAGTTTGCATGCATCATTCACTTGATGATAGAGAGAGATTAAGGAATTAATACATACGGCTATCGTTGTGGCCCCACATAAAATACGACATTCTGCATCGCGTTTCCTTAGCTCTTCCTTCGCACTACCTCTACGAAGCACTGAATGTGTTAGGGCAATTAACTGATAATACACGCATGACAAGTGGAGTACCAGAAAAATCAATTATATTGAAGAGTATACTTTACACTTGTTTTTAATTACACTGCACGATTTTCTTTTTTTTTGACATTTACAGAATACTTTCAAAGTCATTCAAGTTCAGTTCTTGATTTTAATAATGTAATTGCTATTCTGAAAAGAGACAGTGATGTGGAAAATTTTCGCCAGTCAACCAAAGAGTGAGAAATTGTGAACATTCAGGAATGGATGTTTGTTATTTTGACAACAAGAAGACATACACACACACGATAGACAAACTGCGACATATATTTACCCGTTTCTTGCTGATCACTTGAGTCTCTTCCTTCGTGTTCTGTTTCTGTTAACGTCAGACTGCTTCGACTGCTCAGACTATGCACAGTGCTGTTGGAGTGAGTGTCCCAGGGTTTATTCTGCAAAAGCAAATCAGGCAACCATAGAAGTTAACATTACTGGGTAATGTTAGCAGCAGCCGATCAGCTTAATGGATTATTTTACTTGTAACTCCTGCGTCATCCCAGTGAATGTCCTAAATGAGCTCGAATTCATAAGCTGAATAAGTTGATTTTTCCATTGTGTTAAGTGGTCTATCTGATTACCGACAACTATCACACCCTAGCTTACATCAAAAATAAAGTAGACAGTATTTTGTATTGTACACTCTACTAATGAAATATTTATGAAATTATCGTGGTATGATTGACATTCAACTTTCACATGCAAACGAAACGTCCATGACATTGATGTGGCCTTTTTTCAGACTATGTTAGAAACTGCATGATAGAGTTTCCCAGGGGACATGCAAAGGTCGACTTGGGTGAAATAAAAGTGACGTTTTGACAAAATATCTAATATTCGAACTAACGTTACAAATATTTGACGTCTAAATTTGATGGACTGAACTGAGAAAACCTTCATTGCTGTAATTTTAATTCTATCAATACATCAAACCAATATAGATTTGATCTTACTGACGTATACTAAACCCACTCAAAATATTTGAATAGGAAACTCACCCCGTTTTCACAGAATTTTATAAAAACACACACTATACTCTAAATATCACAGCGCTGACATTTAAAATCTCAATTAGGATTACGGTGCACCGTTTTCCCTTATCATTTTATCACAAAAAAGGAACACATAAAATGTTTCCTGCCGAAAGAAAAATAAATTAACGTTCCTAAACCCCCAGCGGTAGACTTTCTTTTTTTTCATATTCCCGGAGGTGTCAGCTGCAGAGAGCTTTAATGCAGGCATACATATTTGTTTGAATTATAATGAAAGTTCCACCCTAAACAATATCCAATGATTAGAATTCAATCAGACGGTCGTGTCATTACCAATTATCTTGAAAAAATCACATAGAATAAGGGTCTGAACGCAAGATTGTTTCTTTTGTTGACAACCAAAGTCTGAATATGTAACATAGATCATGTGAGCAATCAGTTGGGTACAAAGAGACCATTAGTGATTTTCTGTCGTTGTGTTGTGGGTTTGATTAGGACTGTTTGGTTATTGACTGGAAACGAATCAATAGGCGGAACGACAGGCAAGGCGGCAAATCAACGCTAATCCCCTCCACCAATAGCTTTACTTGTAATCCCTACTTGATCAATCATTTCATTTGGAAATTGCTAAACCAGAATTGAGGTGAATACAAATCTACTGACATGTGGATGAATATTTATGCTTGTCGTTTTTATAGCTGGTACAGAAAAAACAATGGCTGGTGAACTCTCAAAAAATAAGTGCATCAATTCTGTCATAATTTGACTAGAGATTTCATCACTTTTGTGTAACAGTAAGAGGAGTCCTTTTCTTTCTTTTTTCTTCTTCTGGTGAACTGGGATCATGAGCTTTACATGCATAATTTAGAAACACATGATATCTGATATCTTATACTTGGAAAGATGGCACTTCTCAGAAAAAGGATAGTGCGAGGTGTTTTATTTACATATACGTAGGGGACTATCAAATAACCTGTGTAGATTTTCAGAAATAGGTGCATGGGCAAAGAATTTTTATTCAAAATTTCAACGATTTTACTAATTCTTAGGGACTGTTTTTATCTGCAACTTTTGCACACTGGGTAGATAAATAGTGGGTAGATAGAGGGAGGAAGATAGGTGGGTAGGTAGGAAGGTAGGTATTAGGAAGGTTGGTGGGTGAGTAGGTAGGTCGGTTTTTAGGTAGGGAGGGTGGAAGGAGGGTAGGTAGGTAGGTGGCTGGGTAGATATGCAGGTACAAAGGTAGGTAAGTAGGTGGGTACATTGCAGGCAAGATGGAAGGTTGGTTGGTAGGTAGGTAGGTAGGTAGGTTTTTAGGTAGGAAGGATGTAAAGCAGGCTGGATGAGTAGGTAGGTAGGCCTACGCAGGCAGGTAGGTTGGTGGAGGGAAGAGTTAGGTGGGTGGATGGGTAGGTAAATACATTGCAGGCAGGTTGGTAGTAAGGAAGGCAGGTAGGTTGGTAAGGTTTGTAGATGGGTTTTTCTGTTTGGCTTTTGCTTATATACGTTCAACTGTTTTCAATACTCCTTATACAACCAACTGCAGTCATCCTTAGTACTCTGGTACAGTACACACTTAGTCACCGTATCAAATTACTACGCAACTATTTTTGTATGATTTATTGCTCAATCTTCCATTGCTACACATTATTTTTCACACATCTACCTGGGTGCTATACAATGGGAACACAGGATGTTCACATCCATACACACTTTTTTTTTTAGCTTGACCTTATTCTAGTAAAACAAGTCCGATCTTCACTGATGGAGAGGTGACATCCAGTATATGTGCATGCACAATTAATTTCCAAGTTGATAAGATATTGGATGACATTCACATTTTTTGTGAATTAACAACGTCTGATGACAATTTATGATTAATATTCATGATAAGAAATGATTCAGATGATTTCTGGTGATATGATGAATCAGAACAAAACTTATCTTTAGGTGGGATTCCTTTCTTTAGACATAGATGCAGACTTTTGACAATTCTAAAATTTGGAATTTTTGCACGGAGTACTTCAGATTAATTATCTTACCTTGAGGTAATTGTCCACCACTTTGAGGAGCTGCTCTGAACTTATGCCTTCACCTTCACTTTCTACATCCCCTTCAGACGCATAGCTAAAATAACTACCTCTGTTGTCATGGTAACCATACCCATTATCTCGATCTGTATCTTCTGCGGGAGTCACATCTGTTAAGCAATCCGTTGCTATGTAAGAAACAGAGTGCCGGAGAATTCCGGAGCAAAGGAGTCCAATAAACTGAAAGCTTTGGGATAAGGTTTTGGGAAAGGCATATACATATATACATACATACATACATGCATGCATGCATGCATACACACATACATACATACATACATACATACACACACACACACACACACACACACACACACACACACACACACACACACACACACACACGCACGCACGCACGCACGCACGCACGAACACACACTCACACATACATACATACACATACACACATACATACATACATACATACACATACATAAACATACACACATACATACATACATACATACATACACACATATACACACAAGACATACATACATACATACATACATACATACATACATACATACATATATGCAGTGCTTGCCTAGCAGACAGGGGTAAGCTATATATCAGTGTCACCGAGTCATGCACTAATTGAATTAAACAAGAAAGCAATAAAACTGACAAAATGAGTAATTTTGCCATTATGTCATTTCTCTAATGTTTCCTATAACATGCTACAATGTAGGAAACACCTACACGATTCAGGAAACAGCGGCAAGCAAAATCTCACATCAAATACGCGAAATTAAAAACAGCATGGCAGCTTTGAGAGGGGAGGATTAGGTAAGAAGGAAGCACAAAGATTACAGAGACAACAAAAATATGATAATGACACACAAATTCGGCACCTGAGATTGCCAGAGTCTAAACAGATTACATTTTGTACTATTATCAATTGATGGCTCTAATATCCAAAAACCTAGTCAGGCATGGCGCATAGTGATATCATTAAATATTTACCAAAGGGACCATCCATCATAAACGTCACAAACTCCTTTCAGATTTGACTCCCTCTTTGTTTTCAGCGTTATGATCTTATCAAAACAAGCTGTCAATCAAACTTCTGTCGCCAGAAAGCCACTCAATTACGATGTCAGGCTGGCTGGTTCCCCTACATCAAAACCACCAGAAAGCCACTCAACTACGAAGTCTGAGAGGCAATGGTTTCTCCTTTATCACTCTTCCAACAATACTGCTTCAAGCGATGTCTGAACTGAATTGACTGATTTTTAACAGTATTTCTGTACCAAAATCCTAGTAAATTCCACAAGATAAAGTACGATCTTTCAAAGAGTCAGACAGACAAGAAATGAAGCTGTACGATTCTATGAATATATCAACATCAGTCGAAGTCTAACTGGAATTCTCTGCAACACTGCGACTGCTAGTCGTGATACAAACCCTCTGTAGGTCACTGACTTTGCCTCTCCCTCAAACATCACATGCATAATATCTTCCGGCTACAACAGTCACCATAGTACCCCTACAGCAGTCCATCAAAACAAAGTATCAGACTATATCTGGCAAAAAACTTGTACCAGACAAATCTGAACTGTATACTGCTACAAGGCCGACTGATTTATATAGCCGAACACACTGATGCACAGCGAACGACTACAGTATTAATAGCCCTAAATACAGCTTAATATGAAAGCTGACCCAAACCACCGGGGACAGCACCAACTGTCCCTGTGCCATTTGCCAGCATGCATTATAATCACTGAAATATAGTCTGTGAATTTGGACATGAATTTTAATGTCTACACTCAAAGGGTACTGCTGGCAAAGTGTCAAAACTTGCTGACTTGGGGGATTTTGGTAAACTTGCAGTTCATGTCATTGTCAGTCCAAACAACATGTGCAAAGTACCTGGTCACGCTGTGTGAGTTTTGACCATCACAATATTCATTTAGAATACCAGGTAAGTTAAAATTCACCAAAGTTTTCCACTTTTGGTGATTTATATACAAACATTTTGGCATCTAAATGGACTACTTCCCTACCACTTATTCGTAGCAACATACTGTGTACGAAGTTGCTTCATCATCAACTTGTTCACAGAGAGAACAAGGGTAAAGTATTCCATTTTAGTGAAGCATATGTACTAAATTGTAATCACATATTGTTATTCATTCCTAGCAACATATTACATCTCTTCATTAATTATGAAGTTGTTCAAAGGAAGAACAAAGTTGAAGAATTTCATTTCGTGAAGGCATGCACTAAATTATAACAACATATTGCTATTCATTTGTAGCAACATGCTATGGATTAATTAAATCTCTTCATTACGAACGAAGTTAAAGTATTCCATTTTAATAGTGCAAAGCAGTCACTAAATGACAACTCTATATTGTTAGGTAGTCAGAGAGTCTCAATGCTGGCCTCAATTGCAGACTGTCTGAGCAAAAAGCACAGCTGATGGCATTTGCAATACCTTTAGAGGTGCCACAGGCAATGTCCTGAAATCAAGTTACAGCATAGTACAACTGCCAACATTAGAGCATGGACGAACAGAACCTGGTACAAACAGGGAAAGTAAACAATTCAATTGGATTAATAATACTTGGGCTCAGCATGTTGGAAGTACAGAGACTTGTATTATATTCCATTATTTGATGAGAAGAGTTGTATGACCACTTCACATAATAGTTCACGTTTACAAAACAATTTCCAGTTCCCCTGGAAATTCATGTACATGTAAAAGAGGCCATAAAACTGTCCCTATCAAATCATGGTTTGTAATACAAGCCTCTGCTGTTCCAACATGCTGAGTCAAGTGTTACTAATCCAATTCATTTGTTTACTTTCCCTGTTTGTAACAGGATCCGCTGTCCATGCTCTGGTGTTGGCAGGTGTAGCTGTTAGTAGAGCAGTTGAGGCTTCACTGTATTTCAAAGGTGTGTAGAAGAATGAGTGATTTACGTGAGTGTTCTCTTGAACGGTATTAGTTGTAGGAAGGCAATACTGTTGTGATGGGGATAAAACTGATGACGTGAACGTTTCGTTATATTGTTGTTGTACGACAACAAATACCTCACTCACCTGTGGATAAAGTATCCTCCTCGGGATGAGCTCTACCATTCTTGAGAGCACTTTTAACTTCGCATTCATAGGCTTTCAAAGTTTCATCTGAGCTGTACGATGATCCTGGTGCTGCGGTGGGTGTCGCTAGACTTTCAATCTGATCTTCATCAGCTGACGAGGCGCTACAACGTGCTTGAGCTTGACGTTCACGACGTGTTCGCATCGCTGATGTCTTGCTCTTCCCTCGTCCCCTGGTATCCATCTTCCTTCTTGTGTATATTTACTCTCTCATTTAGATGGATGATGACTTACAACATTTAATAATCTGCAGAATGAAAGAGACACGTAGTATGCTATTAGCCGGGCAAATCCAGTCATGACAAAGTGGGAATAACTATGCAAACAAAATACACGATTTTATCTGTCATGTTTACAATAGGTGAATTATAAGTAATACCTCCAAAGGAATTCTCAACCTGAGCAGAAAAATGACGAGCTGAAGTTGAATATTTTCAATTCATACATTTATTTCATACCTCTCTGTAAATCTTACTTTGTCGGAGAATTCATTCAGACAGCTCTCTAAATCTATAATATAGATATCTTCTATCTTTATTTCACCCAGCAGTCAACAATATCATTAGCATGTTTTCAATTTACACATTTTTTTACCACTCTACAAAATCTCGCTTTTTTATTGTTGAAAGTAATCTACTGACAGGCTTTTTTTAATCCAATATATCGATTTTACAATAAGTTAGCTGTTATTATTTCATCCAGCATCAACACTGCTATTATCATTAACATGTTTCCCCAAATCACTCCCAAATGTCTAATTGCCAAACATCATTCGTCATCCAAACTTCCAATCAAACCAAAACTCTCATATACAGATATGGTTGTTAAGATGTCTTTGGAGAATAAAGATGTCTCTGTGTCATTATTAGATATTGAGAAAAATAGAATTTCAAACTAAAATTGATTTTTGGGCTAAGTATGTAAATTTACATATTTCATTACCCATGACTAATCCCACTTCAGATATGAACTGAAAATCTTCCCTTGGATTATAATAAAGCTTTGGTTTAGTAAGCTCATACAAATTAAGTCTCCTCCACATCAGGACAGAAAAATGAGAATTTTACATATAGTAGTTGTAAACTATGGTGTATGCTATTTAGTTTGGTCATTTACATGTGGTATAAAATTGTATTCTTTTCATGAATAATGAACTAAATCAGCAGGCTATGTTATTTGGATATACAAACATTTGGATATGATAGAATTCCACTCAAATTTAACAAACGTGTTTGAGAACAAGGATGCAAATGGCATAAATAGCTGAAAATATGCAAATAAGATGATCACAATGCATAAACTAATTTACTATGCATAAAATTAGATTAAACATATGCAAACAAGCTAATCAAAATGCATAAACTTAGGTAGCTTGCGTAAACAATTTAAAAATGAACAGAATAGTACATTGCACTGTCTGAATACAACTTGTAGTATTCCTATCCACTTTCATTTAATTTCTGGCTAATATTTGTCATATAGTGTGTGAAATCCAATATTTAATAATTACTATCGAAATATTGATATGCCTCAGCGTCCTCTTCCCAACTAGAATGCCTCATATCAATTTATACTTCATTCATCAAAATTATGGTTACAATTCAGCAAGAAAATTGATAAGTAAACAAAAATCCTATTAAATATTCTGACGTTAATGTTGTCTAATTGGTAAACCTATGTACAAGTTTTGTTCCACTCTTTGAATAGTTATTTGTTCTATCAACTTTCTTTTGAGGCATTATTTTATTGGTGGTTCATTATATTTTTTGTGTGTGCGTAGCTCTTAGAAAATATATATCTATGGCGGTATCTGTCTCTACATCAGTCAGGGTAATTGTCAACATATCACAATACCGTAGTTGTTGCCATTTGTGAGAGTAATTGTCTATATCTGTCCGGGTAATTGTCGCTACATCTATCAGGGTAGTTGTCTCTACATCTATCAGGGTAGTTGTCCGCATATCAGAATAGTTGTCTATCTGTGAGAGTAATTATCTCTACATCTGTCAGGGTAGTTGTCTATATCTGTCAGGGTAATTGTCTCTACATCTGTCAGGGTAATTGTCTCTACATCTGTCAGGGTAATTGTCTATATCTGTCAGGGTAATTGTCTCTATATCTGTCAGGGTAATTGTCTATATCTGTCAGGGTAATTGTCTATATCTGTCAGGGTAATTGTCTATATCTGTCAGGGTAATTGTCTCTACATCTGTCAGGGTAATTGTCTCTACATCTGTCAGGGTAATTGTCTCTACATCTGTCAGGGTAATTGTCTATATCTGTCAGGGTAATTCTCTACATCTGTCAGGGTAATTGTCTATATCTGTCAGGGTAATTGTCTCTACATCTGTCAGGGTAGTTCTCTATATCTGTCAGGGTAATTCTCTATATCTGTCAGGGTAATTGTCTATATCTGTCAGGGTAATTGTCTATATCTGTCAGGGTAATTGTCTCTACATCTGTCAGGGTAGTTCTCTATATCTGTCAGGGTAATTGTCTCTACATCTGTCAGGGTAGTTCTCTATATCTGTCAGGGTAATTATCTCTATATCTGTCAGGGTAATTGTCTCTACATCTGTCAGGGTAATTGTCTCTACATCTGTCAGGGTAGTTCTCTATATCTGTCAGGGTAATTGTCTCTACATCTGTCAGGGTAGTTGTCTGCATATCAGAATAGTTGTCCATCTGTGAGAATAGTTGTCTCTACATCTGCTATAGCATTTGTCATTACATGTCAGGGTAGTCGTCTGCATCTGTGAAGGTAATTGCCTCTACATCTGTCTGCAGAAGTATAAACTGTCTCTACAAGTGACAACAGAATCCTACATTTCATACCATAGTCTATCCAGAGATAGTACACTGTCTCTATATTCTATAGAGTAGCTTTGATTTCTTTTACATATCAAGAATATATAGGAAGGGAATTTTAAAGCTGCCAATTATCATGAAAGTTTAATAACATCCCTGATATTACAAAAAATCGATGGATCTTACTCTTAGGCAATTTAGTAACTAGACTAGAGGGAATATTCATTCATCACTGACAACCCTGTTCCTCTATACTCTCTCATATATGTAAGTCACTAGTTCAAGCAATATCCTGTAATCGCTACACAACATGAACAGTCGTTGTCGTACAGTGACCTTAACTTAGATGTAGACATCCCAAAATATCACAGATATAACGCCGCCGAATTGTATCATTTCTTGTACAATATTGTAAAACTCAGAGCATATGATTTGGAATCCCTGGGGAGGAATTTATTGTTTTATTAACGCTATCACACTGTAATCATCCAGCCATTACCAAAAACAAATATGACTATGAGCAAATAAATCTTTAATTAAAAACTCTCCATTTAGCAATCTAAATTCGCCATCAATGATAATTCATACCAATCCATCTAGCACTTTACGATTTGGTTTCCAGTGCAAATGGACAATATTAACCACTAAATCATTAATTAACAGACCAAAATTACCTGTGTTATAATCTAAATAAAGGGAACTTGGATTGTCATTAGGAATTCTTTAATATCCTGTAGTGATATTATTTATGAATTGCAGCTCCATTACTCGCCAGCTCCCGACTACAAACATAGTGTTTACACGACTGGCTTTATTGAAATGGAGTGAATGTGTGCCTTGAGGGTAGGATTACTATAGCTATGCCAGTGACTTTCTGACTGGTCACATACCAACACTGCCCCAAACAGAGGCGGTAATCTTACTAAGTATTTCAATCTTTCTATTCTATACAAACATGCCGGTTTTATATTTCCGACCAGCCTATCTGTTCCAGTTTATATAGTTTTGCAGTCAGGCTCCCATCACAGGTTTTCGTAAAAGTTCTCTACCCGGGTAGGACAGAGACTTTTGGCTATCTGGCTTGGCGATGTTGAGTCAGGCTGTTGAGCCAGATACTGGGCTACTATTCTCAGAAAACAAGAAAAAGACCATAGTACCAAATCTGAGTCAACACATGCATGTAACCCTTGGCTTGTACGAAAAATAATGAAACTCTACAAAAATAACTATCGTTATATTCAATATACACAGTCCTCGTTCAAGTTGCTATGAAGTAGACTCAACACCCACAGAACATGCCCACACAGTGATAATTAAATTATTTACAAAGACAAAACCAACCTTGTATAAAAGAACACCAGTGCTTGAAGTGCTATTTTTTGCCTGCAGAATACCACAAAATCAGGTTTTCAAGACAAAGCATGTAACTTCCGCCTGACTGCTCAAAACATAAATTGTGTAACTTCTCTTGCACATTTGTTACGCTTTACTAGATATACAAAAACATTAACTTCTACTTTCATAGACAACGTTATACAATAATTATGCACTGTGGCAGACTCAGTTGTACAGTAGGGCATAATTTATATAATCTGGATCTGTATACTTTTTATTATACATCAATCTACACGTTGTTTTTTTTTCTAGTACTTGAAAAAAAACCCCATCTCAGTCAATAAGTGATCCATTTTCCAAAAAAAAAAAAATTAAAAAGAAATTAATCCAACAAAATACAATTTTCTATAGTATATAAATTTCAGTTTGTGTATGTCTGTGAAAACTCTCGACTCACAGCTGTGCTCTACAGTAAGTGAATCAGTAATCTATTAAAATCTATGACGACGTCTTACACTATAATTATCTCATACTTCCAGAATTGCTTCCAACTTAAAAACTCGTTCATCGTTCATTTTTTCATGTTTCTTTGTGTTGAGGATTGGCATACATTGTCTGTGTACATGTCATATCCTCAATAAAGAAATTTTGTCCAGTAATATAAACTTATTGCGGATGTCAAATCTCAGTAATGTTTCATATCAAATTTCCTGTCAACTGCTGGTATTTTTAGTACGATGACATAATCAGTGTATACACTAACTCTTGTAAGATATTATCTGCCAAAGTAATTTTTTCTTAATTCCCTCAACTGGATATTTTTTTTATAAAGATTATTAAAAGAACATTTCATTGTTTTTTATGAATTTCAAACATGTGACAAAAAGGCCCCCTAACTGGATGTCAAAAAATGTTTAGCACCACTAGTTACTGTTTTCTGTCCAAATACATGGGCATATCATTTTAGGTCATGGCTTCATTCCGAGATGGCAGTCGGTTGTCAAAATATTGGGAAGTTTTGGATATTTTACTGCACTGTTGGTTGATAATATTAACTTCTGTTGAGAACCTTAACTCAGTAAATGGAATCAACTGTGCAATGCAATCATATATTAAAAACGTACTATTTTCCTTCCCAATGTTTTTTGTCTAAAATGATCCTTACATCTTCGTTAAAGCTATTCTTTTAATACTGAAGTAAATTTGTTAGAAGAATGAAAATTTAATATACTTTCCAAATGGTTTTATTTGCAACTGCTAACCAATGGCAGCACAAAACCATGGCATTTAGTATACATGTTTATTGAGACAGTGAAGTTAAATCACAGACCGCCATGTAGACAGGCTCCCTATTAAAGCTAACATAAACTAGATTAGATGTAGTGTGTGTTACAATATACTAGTTGTATCAGTATGTGATATTTGTAGTTATACATATTTTAGTATATCCTTGACCATAGATTATGTTGTGTAAAACTTAACTTTGAGTTGAATAAACTATACTATACTATTTGTGTATGTGTGTGTATATATGGTGTGCTTATGTATCATCTGTCTGTCTGTCTCTATGTATGTATGTATGTATGTATGTATGTATGTATGTATGTATGTATGTCTGTCTGTCTGTCTGTCTCAATGTATGTCTGTATGTCTGTATGTATGTATGTATGTATGTATGTATGTATGTATGTATGTATGTATGTATGTATGTATGTATGTCTGTCTGTCTGTCTGTATGTATGTATGTATGTATGTATGTATGTATATCTTTCTGTCTGTGTGCGCAAGCGCGTGTGTGCGTGCGTATGTATGTATGTATGTATGTATGTATGTATGTATGTATGTATGTATGTATGTATGTATGTATGTATATATGTATGTATGTATGCATGCATGTATGTATGTCTGGTGTGTGTGTATGTATGTATGTATGTATGTATGTATGTATGTATGTATGTATGTATGTATGGATGTGTGTGTCTGTCTGTCTGTCTGTCTGTCTGTCTGTCTGTCTGTCTGTATGCATGCATGCATGTATATATGTCTGTGTATGTATGTGTATGCATGCATGTTGTGTGTGTGCAATTAATTTTCAGATTGTAATAAGTTTCTCCATTTCTGAGTGACACTTGTAATAAAGTGAAACGATTTTCCAAATTGTCATTGATCTAAATCAAATATGTTAACAAGGGGGGAGTCCATTCATACACATATTAATACAATTACATATCTGAATAGTTTGGTGAAAACTACCAACAAGATGTTTGTACATACATAGTTTGTACACGCAGCTGTACTCTAGCACCCTACAACCTGCAGCTGCGTGGAAACTTAAAAGGCGGTTTGAAACTCTATCTGCTTTATCAAATAATTGCTAGTATTTGAATCATTAAATTGAAACAGATATGGAAGACAGCGGCTGGCCACTGCTCTACATAACATACACAATCATTTCCTCTGTTGACTGCAAGTATTCAATTTATGTGAACATGGGTTTACAGTTTCTCACTTAACTACTACACATACCCTATATCATTTTCAGATGATAACTTTCAACACTCCGATTCAAGCTATAGATGACAACAATATCCCATTCCGTTATCGTCAGAATGTCTGACTGACTTTCGGACCAGGAATTTTGAAAAGTTGAGATCGCTAATTGTAATTCTTGGATATTTGCCCACCACCACAAACGATAGAAAGTCTATACTGTAGTTTGAAATCGGTTTTTTTTTTCTTCTTTTTTTTCGATTTATACAAACATATCTGTTGTAGTTTTGTAAAATGGGGACTGCTTTTCGCAGATGCACATTGGATAATGTATTGCGTAGACTGCAGTTTTTAGAATTTTGAAACTGCAAACTGACTACACAGACTATTAGTAAAGTTTACATAGAAACCATACTTACATAAAACTCCCCATACAACAACTTGAGATGCACAAAAACTCTGGTAAACTTTCACTTTCATTAATAAAAAATACAGTAAAATCCTACATAATCACATGTATTAGTGTACCCAGTTTAGTAGTGTCTGAAAACAAGTTCTATGCATGCTATGCAGACATTCCCACCCACTTTGAATTTCCATGCAAATACTTTGTAGAACATAAAAGTCTGTGTGTGCCAGTAACAATGTGTCTAATGACAAAACCATTACAATAAATTATCATAATTAAACCATCACAAAGTAATTAGCACAAAATTTAAAACTAATTACCGTCCAGTAATTAGCATGTTACAGTACCTCTATAGTGGAGTTTACACTTTAAAGGCCAGTGATTTAGTCCCGGGATTTTGCATTAGTGTTATCGTATCAGTGGAGCTATAAGTATAAGGATTACATTGGAGCATTCTATTGTTCTCAACCAAATTTTTGTACACGTATAGCTCTGTCAATCAACTGTTTTCCACACCTTCATTTTTGACACAACTTGAAACAGGGCCTTTTATAAGTGATGCATGTAAACATTAATGTATGTATAAAATATACACACATACCTACCCACCTACATATGAATAGACCTACATACTTGGCATATTGCACACTTTTTATTCAATCATTCCGGTTTAGATGACAAAAAATAAGTTATGTAATTTACAGAGAAAATACATGTACCATTGACTAAGAACACCAACTACTAAACAAACACCGATAAATACAGTACTGTGCAGTTCCTTTGTCTTTCTGTAGATGGAATGCAGCCACAAATGTATAGTTATTAATGTTAGCATAACGCCTAAAAAAATTGTTTGGTTCCGATTATGCTCAATTTTAGAATAGGTGGAGTAGATGAAACTTTTTTTTTTCCATGTGTGAATCTCTAGGTCAGGTAGTTACGTTTTCCATCTGTGTTATTGTTTTCTTCTCATCAGATGTACAGCCATTGCAAATTGGAAGAACAGTTTCATACTGTCTTTTTAAGTTGATGTCAGTTTCTGCATCCACTACTCCTCGCAAGACTTCATAATTTTCGCTATTTTATCTAATTTTTTTCTTGAATATATACATAAGAAAAGTTTAGGGTCAGCAGTGAAAAAACTAGGTGGGGTCGGGTAACTGGAACCAAATAATTTTTTTTGTAGGCCTAATATGGATTTGAGAAAAAAAACATTGATTGAGAATGCTTGATATTTAAACAAACACTGAATCAGATCTAAATATGGTACCATGCAGTTCCTGTGTCTTTCAGTAGATGTAATACAGCTAGATGTAATACAGCTACAAATGTATAGTTTAAAGTTAGTATATATATGGATTGAGAAAACAGCATTGACTGAGAATGTTTTACAAATATTAAATAAACACTTGGGTAGCTATGCTACAGTGTAATTTCCATTGTCTATATTGATGGATAACAATTTCAATATATACATAATCTGAAGTTAGTATATATGGATTGAGATAATAGCATTGACGTAGTAAAGTGTTTCACAAATAATAAAGCAAACACTGATATTGAAGTACACACTACTATGCAGTTTCTTGAATTGTTTTCCATTGATGGGATCCAGCTTCGTATAGAATTCAAAAGGTAACGTGTGGATTGGGAAGAATGTTGCGATGGATTTTGTTTAATGTTAGTAAGCTGTTGATACCTAACGCTAAACAATGGCTACTCCAAACAGCAAATAAAAGCTTGAAAGATGTTGATCTTGTAATCACGGTTCTATGTAAATAATGACTCTTGTGCCATTTCATCAATCTTCTGTCATGTGACACCAAATTTGGACGCTATATTTCATATGAATATTTTTTTTACAAACTCTTATTCTACATAATGTTTTACGGATGGCCATTGTGCCAACGGAATCACAGATTCCCTGTAGCTACATGTATGAGAACAAAATATTTAGAAATTATTGTATGTATGCATGCACATACACATGTTTACACACAAACATCCCCCACCCCCCACCCCCTGGGGGGGGGTCACACATACACACATGTATACATCACATGTGCGTGCATACATACATACATACATACATACATACATACATACATACATGCACTGATGGTGCATACATACATACATACATACAATGTACATGCATGCATACACACAGACAGACAGACAGACACTTACATACATACATACATACATATACATATACACACACATACACACACACACACACACACACACACACACACACACACACACACAGGTGTGCCCTTTTCATGTTTATATCTAAAAATCTCCATAATATACATTGACATTTACATCATGTACAAATACATTAGTCTGCATCCAAGTCTAATTTGACATGACAAAGGGATATTGGATAGCAGAAATCATAGGAAGAACAATAGAATCCATTGTTTTTCTAATCATAAATCATTTACCTACTCCACTTCACATCTCAAGACTAAGTGGCATCACATAAATCAAATTTGGTTCTATCTAAAAATGACACATTGAATTTCTGATGAAGTATACACAGAGTTCACTTATATTTGTTCTACACAGTAACAATGGGAAAACATGGATTTTTTTTGTTTTAGATTTAGATTTTCTATTTCAACATATTTCAAATTGAATGTAGTAAATAGGATTTTGGAACACACAGTTTTTGTTTTTGTTTTTTTTTTTTTTTAACTCTACTGACCCAAACAAAACTACTTTGTCAGTCATTGATTAAATACAGACTGACAACTCAACTATGATACAGAATTGTAATACCTTTATGCTGGTACCGTTCTGTACTTGCTTAAACACTGTATGTCTACCATGCTTTAATAGATATCGGTCTACACAAAGTAAAGTTTACATAGCCTGTGGACCATGACAATTCATCAGCTATTTTCTTTCACACCTTTATCCAAAGACCTTGTTGACTAAACTGCCATTGAAATTCTTTCAACACTAACACCTAAAATACATTCATGAGCAAAGATTAGAATTCGGTAAACAAAAAAGTTTGTGAAGCAAATAAAACTTCCCCCTGGGCCATTGGCTATGATATTGGAAATAGTTGTGATCAAGCTAGGCATGTACTATGTAGGTGGCACTGGCTTTCACTACTGACAACTTTGCTGGCAAAATCTTACTTTCCCGCCAAGAATTCTTCCTACAATACTTTGTCCAAATTTGTGGATTCCATTAAAAACAAAGTTTCAAGAAAATTCTCATCAAAATTATTTGAACAAATTTCCAAATTGTGTTTCAACAAAATTCAAATTTTCCAGTAATTCTTTGGTATATCTTTGTTTTGGCCAAATTTGAAGAAACTAGTCCGGCGGTTTGGCTATCTTATAAGTATAAAATTGAATTATGAGGAAATTTTGTCAACCACTCCTACCATCCATAATGGATGACGAAAAATTAAAACAAAGACTTGAGACATATCATTGTTGCATTAACCAATCGCTAGCAAATATGGAGTCACATGATTCATAATTTATGACCATAATTGGACAACTCTAGAATATTACAGAGAATTTTGTTCATATTTTTCAATTTTAGTTCTAAAATCTAACAAAATACACATTTTCTACAAGGGTCTGTAGGAACAGAAAACATACACGTAGGAGATATGAAGTTGCAAAAAGAAAGTGAACTGTATTAAAATTACATCATATCATAGTCACATGTGAAAAGGAGAAATCAAGAAAGTAAAACTTGCTATAATTTCCCGCCAAAATGTTCAGCCTTAATCCACAATTCTGCAAAATGCTATCAGGGTTGCAAGCTGAGAACATCATTTTAACACATTTATAGAATCTTTAACTTAAAAATGTTCCGGAAATCAATTAAAAAATGAGGAAACAGCAATATCGGATATTAAAAGACAGTGTCCAATTTTACAGACAAACATATGTACGATGCATCAAACAGACACTTATGGTTGTAAAAACAGAGAGGTCCTCAGGTGTATAGCAGACTGGGTTTCCAAATACTAATGAGCACTAGAATACTAGTTTCACCTAGCTATCAATGTACTATAACCCATCACTATCATCAGCACTTACAAAATATGCGTAATAACCCCGTAATACTCTTACTAAACCACCTGCTTCAAAATCTCAACACACAAGCCATACAGGATTTTCTTAATGATCTTCATAATCGAAAGACTTTGTTCTTAGTTTACCGTCATTATTCTTCACCTGAGTGATTGATCTCTTAACTTAAGCGCTTTCTTTGGTTCCCCCGATGATCATTTTTGATAAATATTGAAGACAAAATTAGAGAATGTTTTACATTAGTCATGAATAATTAGCCGTTAATGAGCGTTACGGTATGTAAAATTAATCAACATGCCTTGTTCATAATGAAAACTTGGGGAATTTAAATGAAACTATTTACTAATCATAACATCATTAGGAGAAAACAAAAAGGCAAAATTGAAGTATTATGGGATTTTGTGTTTCTTAATTCATTATCTTTCTGATATTCAGTCTATCCCCATTTCTCATTTGAATAATCATGAGAAGTGTTTTTAATTATGGGTTTCAAATAAGTCCAATCTACCTAAGTTCCTCAGGTTTTTTAAAAAAAGTTTTAAACAAAACTTGGTACAAGCTATTGAAATCTATGCAAATTTACCCCCTCCTCCCAATCCTTAGTGTAAAATGTAAAATAAATATATACCACCGTCTGGAAATAAAGACTTATTTTTGCTAATTTCGCTGGAAAACAACGACACAAAAATAGGAAGTGACTAAAATGCCTTCAACATCAATGTATACCCAACTGGTAATTTGTAAAAATTAGTCTTTGAAAACTAGCTGAAGACTGTAAAAATCACAAAATTTCGAAGTAGTGAAAATATCTAGGTTTACAGTATTATTGATATGCCTATCCATTATAATCAACTTGTAGACAGTGCGCTAGGTGAGTCCTGAGGGCCTATACCCTTCAGTGTGACACATCTCTCATGAATATTCGTGGGACTTTATATATTTCTGTTGACTCCCATGATGCAATGTCCCACAGCAAAGATTCCCTATAAAGGTAAAATTTCAACTTAATGTTTGAAATTGCAAGTAATTGAAGGTGATGTAAAATCATGAAATGACTTTCCAGAACACATAGTTTATAAAAAATAACGGCATTTCCTTGAGTTGCGGTCCCCTTTAACACCAAAGTTTTCACACTTTTCAACATATTATATATATTCCTCATTAGCATATCAGTTATCAAATCATTGAGAAGACATAAATCACTGCTGTCAACTTATCTATGTTCCCAGGTGTACCTATGTTCCCAGGTGTACATGTCTATATTCCCAGGTGTACTTATCCAGAAGTCCTGCAGTCATCACCTCTGAAGCTGTAAAATTCTTACAACTGTGTGTCCTTACTATGTAATCTTCATGTATGTATCACATCATACCACATACGGTAGTATACCAGTATTAAACAGGCTAAGCAGGTTCTTTTAATGTTTTACTTTTGTCAGTCACAAAAACACACACACTGACAGACGAAACATAGAAAGACAGATAGGTAGAGGATGCAATGTACCTAAAGTAAATGAAACCGCAAATGCAGCTATGTGGAAAAAACTGTAAACTGCAGCTATGTGCGAAAACAACTGTAAACTACAGCTATGTGAATTTAAGTTGAATGGAATAAGAGATGTAGCTCTGTGGAAAACAAATGTAAACTGCAGCTATGTGGAAACAAATGTAAACTGCAGCTTATTTGGCAACAAATGCCAAATGCAGCTATGTAAATTTACCTTAAGAATGGGAGGAGAGATGTAAGCTACAATAAATGTGGAAAACAAATGTAAACTGCAGCTATGTGGAAAACAAATATAACTGCAGCTATGTGGAAAACATGTAAACTGCAGCTATGTGGAAAACAAATATAACTGCAGCTATGTGGAAAACATGTAAACTGCAGCTATGTGGAAAACAAATATAACTGCAGCTATGTGGAAAACATGTAAACTGCAGCTATGTGGAAAACAAATATAACTGCAGCTATGTGGAAAACAAATATAACTGCAGCTATGTGGAAAACAAATGTAAACTGCATCTATGAGAATTTAAGCTGATGAGAATTGAGAGACAGATGTAGATAATAGAATATGATTAATGATGGGCCATTAAAGTATTCCGGCATGATGACATGACAGCAATTAAGCAGTACTCCCAAGACTGTCTCTAATAGATGATACATTGCTAATCTCAACATCACAAGCATCCTATGTAAACTCATTATCACAATTTGGAATACAATAAAATCATTTCCTCTCTCATTTGTTACAGTGGAACTTTTTACTTAAAATGTCACCATCTTGTATCTGTATTGGTTTTACGTCCAAATGTCATGGGGTATCACTCCTATGCAGTTCTATTATTCATTTGTTATGCACACAACAGCATGTTGTGAGTATTCTAAAAGTGTATAATGATATTAATGGCCTGTGTTTCATAGTTTACTTAAGTCTAGGCCTGTTCTATTTTAGACCACTGGCCTACTTGAAATGTTTGGAAAGGTATTTTTGGAAAGTTATCGATGTTCGCTTCGCATGTGACAGTATCGGTCTTATCTAATTCTACTATTCATCTGCTATGTATTACTTCTACTAAAAGGACAGCATTCCAAACAAAAGTAAACCAACTGCCTGGTCACAGTAGTGTTTATGACTTGCCTCATCTAAACCTGTACTATTTTACACCACTGGACTAATAGAAAAGTTATGAAATTTACTGATTTATACCCAAACATCACAGCATTGTCACAATCCAAGTCTATTGCTAATTTGCTTTGCACAGCTGTCACAACTTGTTACATGTCTACCATCACTAAAAGGCCAGCATTTCAAACAAAAGTACACCAACTGGTGTTCAAGACTGCCTGATCTATAAAGCCAGTACTATTTTAGACCACTGGCTGAGTTGAAAAGTCACATACACATCAACCACAAGCATAAATCCAAGGTCTTCACAAACGCCCTAGTTTCCATGGCTTGCATGCACCATACACAAAGAACATCAGCATGAAATGCTTGGATATATGTATAGCTGTAAAATTGGCTTATTTTTATGTAAATTTAAGCAAGTCAGTA
The DNA here is from genome assembly GCF_964340395.1 of Glandiceps talaboti. Classification (NCBI taxonomy): domain Eukaryota; kingdom Metazoa; phylum Hemichordata; class Enteropneusta; family Spengelidae; genus Glandiceps; species Glandiceps talaboti. Next base: position 8,928,082 of record NC_135556.1, on the reverse strand, counting down.
TACTCCTTGGAGTTCACAAGAGTCTGCAGTGACACTCATCACTAGAGAGTAGATCAATTTGACAGGCATTGTTTTTATTTGAAGAGTACAAACCATGAAGACTCCATTGGCTCCAAAAAAATCATCTGGCCAAAAACCTTGAAGACAATTATACCCCAGTGCCTATACATGGCCAGACAAAGTATATGTCTACACTCAATGTATACACTGTCTTCCCTTGGGAAGGGTGCCCTTTGTATAATTCTAAATTAAATGTCTTCATCAAACTCATTTTCCATAGAATAGTTTAATTAAATTCCTTGTTTTTCCCCCATAATTTTGACACATTGGAATGTTGCATTTAGTTTCATAAAACAGAACGAAACTGTGTCACTGACCCTTTGTCAAAATTTTAGCATAGACTTAAGAACTTGGCCAAAATTTGTGACAAAAACATTATCTTCACATGTTTGTGAAAAAACACCCCCAGCAAAATAGAGTCACGGTGTAGGTGAGGATGTTCTGTATGTAATACATTTTATACCAAAATTGTGAACATGCATGTGTACTATATACTACAATGCATTTTAGTACACAATCATGAGCTCGACCAAAATTTATGGAAATAATTTTTGTGTCGATCAATTGTTGATGAAATGATAACATAAAAATATGAGGGAGTGTGATGAAGAAATATACTAACACTATATACAAAGTCACAAATATCTTCCTCATGTGTCAGAATGACCAACGAACAACACTGAGCCATACCTTTGTTTCCTCCATCTATAACCCTGTCACTATGTTCATCTACAACACGGAACATGCTTCCATGGATCCAAATCTGAAAGCCAGGACTCACGACAAAACCTGAACATTCAAGTGAAATGCACAAGTACTTGTACAAAAGCGTACTCTCAAGATTCAATGGGTACTACGAGAGGGTACTCAAACATAGCAGATAATGTACGATAATGTAACAACAATTTCTACTACACACCAGGCATATCTATATCACTGTTGACACCAACGGTTCCACGTAACCGATATCCCTGGCATATATTTAATTATCTCCATGCTGACTTCGTCATGGCATGGACAATACTGGAATTCAATGCTCTTGTACAGGGTCAACGACGAAAGCATTCGACACAGACTTAGAATTAGCCATAGATATAAACACATACCTTAACAACCATAGCATTCACACTGTTACTGGTACAACTTTTTTTCCCTCTGCATCAGAGGTACACTGCTGACAATAAACTGAGTGGGTTTTACTGGTAATCTCCACATACCCTCTGTGTGAGTTTTAGTGTGACATCATCACGGAAACCCAACAGACTGACGTATCTTATAAATTCCACCCTATAAACAAGACTGACCAATGGCCAGAGCCATTACTTCATTCTCTGCTCGCTTGGAGGTCAGAGAAAGTGACATCAAGTTCAACTCTTCAAAGTGACGCATATTTCCTATGCACCCGATATTAAACCAATGACTGTTCGAGTTCTACCACACAGTCATTTCAAAATAGAAAGTTTGAAAGTGATCATACCAGGACATTTTTAGTACACTTTTACATCACAATATTGATATTTAAATAATACATCATTTTCAGGGTGAGATCAATTATTGCTGACACAATTTTGAAAGAACAGTACACAAATTTCTATCACTATCACTCCCAAATTGTCCTTCATCCCCAAATTTCAACATACCAGTACAATCACTTCCAGACTTGTCAGCTTATTTACAAACAACCCAAATGTCAACAATAATGTCACTTTCAAAACAGCCAATCTTGAGTGACGCAGCAAATCTTGCAGTGGCCGTCACTCAAATTTCAACAAAACGGTACCCCACCTAAGGAACTACAGGAAAGACCAAAATATCAACATACTGTCACCTTCAAAATAACTCATCTTGGGGTGTTGTTGGTACTTAACTTCAACATACAATAGCTTTCAAATCTTAGAATGACAAATTGCGCCAAATTTTAGCAGACTATCACTTTTCAATGTATGGACTTCATGTCACAATGTTTTGATTGTTATCTTTATTTATCTTTCCTCCTAAATTTAGTTTTGGTGATTCTAGGACAGAAGTATAATTCCACTTATATGCATAATTTAAAAGTGCTGGTACTTGCATCGTATCTTTTGATCCTATCTATGGATATGGTACCAGGATATGAAATAGTGTTGTCCTGTAAACTATCGATTACACAAATCATGCATGCCGGGCTACAAGTTGCAATTTCGAAATGGATTTTTTTGGAGGGGGGAGGGAGGGAGGGGGGGGGGGGGGGGGCGCTCAGTAGACAGCCAGTCCCATCTGTCAACTACAATTAATATTCACTTCTAGTTTTAAAGGTTTGAATTAAACTCCAGACATTGTTGATAAAATATTTATCCAACTCTTCTTTTTCTGTATTTTTTTATATATCCAACTGTCAAACTAATAACCATGGGAAATTGTGGAAATAATTAAAATTTATTATCAGTATAACGGTTTATCAAACCTCCACTAGCTGCAAATGAAACATTTTTTGAAACTTTCGGTTAAAAATAATGACATAGTCATAATATTGTACACTCTGTAGAGTATGTGGGGACATTTTTGTGTCGTTGTATACACAACATGGAATAATAAACCCAACCCAATTGATTTTTGGGTCCACACCCTAAAATCAGCACCCACAAAATGATCACATTTCAACTTGTTACTATACAACTTGTGGATAAAATTAATCTCCGATCAACATGTATAATGTCTCATTATTGATATTTTAATATTTTCAGTAAAGATATTGTCGGTTCTTTGATAAAAAAATTTACCATAGTTACAGCTAGTGTAGCTTTAATGTTTCATACTATTTCAGTATCCCATATTCTAGTTATCGAAGATATGATAAATGACTTCATGGTTTGGCAACTAGGAGTGCTATTCAGAGACACTTTGGGGGCCAGAATAATTGAGTGTTGTAGCATAAAGACAGCAACACATGAAGTTACCACAAATAATCTGTGTTGTTCAAAATTGTACTATTTTTGTAGTGACTACCAGTAATCAAAACATGCTAAAACATTACAGTAATGCTTCTGGATGTAATACATCCTTAAGTAATTTTGTGCATATTGCCGTATGAATTAGTTTCCATGAAGAAAATTGAAGCTCCCACGTTGCCAAATCTGGGGTGTCTGTCCTCTTGCAATACTTGACAGCAAAATGGCCGAAACTTTCGTAACCCCAATATGGCATAATAAAATTTAATCTCAATCTCTTTACTTCCATATTTAGGAAGTCTTTACCTCATTAGCAATTTATCATTTTATATCTAGTTCTGTTATCATTAATTTGATTTGAGAAATACATGATTGATTGGGATCGTAATTTCTTTTGTTCAAAAATGAGATGAAACTATATGATAATATTTATAAGAATCATATTTCTAAGGATATCATTAAGAATCCATTTACTTCCTTCACAGCCACCTTAAATATAATAACACAGGGTTATTTTTCTTGCCTATTTTCATGAATTGAAGTTAACAATTCATTCAGGTAATCATGCTGAAAGAACAATGCTATCGTGCCAATGGCTGTTTTTAGTGTATACATTCATACCATAGCTTGGAAGACATGCTGTCCTGGTCTGTACTATTCACGGCACGAAATTAAATATCCTGACAAAGAAATGACAAATACAAAGAGTTTCCACATAAAGAGATTGTAGCATAATGGACTGATGTCATCACTAGAGGTTTTTTCCTATAAACCGTCGCAAAAATTCCCAAAATTGGCTGACCACATGTCAAGTGCAATAGGGTTTCTATACAACTTACAAGAATTCAAAGTTGAATAAGTTATCGAGATGTTATGTCATCACCCAAAATAACAAGTAAGTTGATAGCAGTAATGAATACGAGAATACTAAAGCAGAAGTAATCCTGACTGGACTTTTCCTTTTTAAGTATAAATTTTGAAATTGAGTGAAGTTACGGAAGTGATATTTCATCATCCAAATCATATGTAAGTTGATAGTAGTAAATGAATACAAGTGTACTCAAGGCAGACATTATGGCCTGTGTGGACTTTCCTTTCTTTTATATGACACCACTATTTTGAAGAATTTTGATTAAGCTTGAATTGTCTTCCCCCTGTATAACATACTGGAAATTTATCTACATTGGTACAACAGGATTCTAACGGAGAGAGAATTTTTCACATTTTGGCCTCACTTGATTTTGGAAGAAAAAAAAACACATTTTGATGACTGTAGTTATATCCACATCACTTTCTTTTTGAGCAAACGTATTGATTTAAAAGAAATTTGCTTTTATTGCCGGCGATGGAAAAGTCCACTTTTACCAATAACTGTAATTCCATTCCACATTACAAACACTGTCCAACTAAATAAGCTAAGATAAATTTAGCATCAAAATTCACACGTACACAGAACATCCATAAAGGAAAATGAGAAATGATACCCTGATTGCATTTATCAGAAAGATGAAAAGAATTGTGAAAAAATCAAAGTATTTCAGTTTTAATATAGTAAACTGGTAAGAAAATTATTACTTAATAACTAACACATATAACTGATCGTGCCTAATACATACATGCATACATCAAAGGCGGTGAATATTTTGAAGCCTGGTTTTCTAGTTTATCAAAAAGTGGTATGTTTTAATCACTGCGGGTTTTTTTTTCTGTTGCCTAGTAGTGAAATGACTAATTCATAACAAATAGCTCATCCATGGTAGCCATCCTTTATCACAAACTACAACAAACTACCCACACAGTCTTACCTCCACTATGTATGTATTACAGATAACCAATGAGAGATAGATGCAGGTTAGGTTCATAAAACTGATTTTATGGTAGTTTTGGTTTTAACTGATACTGATAGGTGCTATTTACTCATTAACGACTTAACGACCAAGTGTAATCAATTTATCTATCTCTTTACAATCCTACAAAGACCAATAATGGAATTAGGGGATACTCATAATATATTGTTATGGTTGCACTGCTTTTACGCCCAATATAAATAGTAAGCAAATAGGAGTGAATTACTGGTAGGGAAGGGGTGCCACAGTTACATTGTCTAGATCCAATATTGGTGGTGATTTGAGTCAGCCCTTACTACTACTGGTTCACATCAGACCAGCATATTTGTACAGTGCACTGCTGCAAGCTCTAAAAGTTGTCAACAAATAGGTGAGAATTACATATACATTGTCAACAAATAGGTGAGAATTACATATACATTATCAACAAATAGGTGAGAATTACATATACATTATCAACAAATAGGTGAGAATTACATATACATTGTCAACACAAATAGGTGAGAATTACATATACATTATCAACAAATAGGTGAGAATTACATATACATTATCAACAAATAGGTGAGAATTACATATACATTATCAACAAATAGGTGAGAATTACATATACATTATATCAACAAATAGGTGTGAGGTACTTATAGTTGCACTGTCCATACCAAATATTGTGTGTAACTTGGTGATTTTAATCAACATATACTATATCAGGCAAGGTTTGCCCATGCATATGCAAACCTGGTACATGTATATTTGGACACTAGGCCAATTACTGAACATTTAAAAACACAGCAGTTGTCCCATTCGCCCTCAGGGGGTCCCACACTATGAAAACAAAGACAGAAACTAGGTATGTCCAAACAAAACTCTGTTTCTGAGCGGAAATTTACACGGTTTAGATTTTTTTTACCAAGTAAACACTGTTGGCATGCAAATACACCATATTCAAAACTGTCAGTGGTTGTAACTTGGGAGCTTTATTTTAATAGTGATTATGATGTAGCCCATCATGGTAATCAAAACAAAACGCATTTCATCCGAATGTGTGTATCAGTGGACCAATTATATGTATGTATATAGCATGCAAACATATATGCATGCTACAAGACTTGAATTTAAATTCTCTGCTTAAAAGTCAGATTAGCCAAGTGAACTACAATTTCCTATTGATTTCCATCAGTCTAACAGACTACCACCTGATGAATTTTCAAATGAAATGTTTGGTAGTCTATGTATCCTGGACTACTGCTAATTTGGTAGTCTAGATACAATGTTTAGTAGTCTGTGTCCTGGGGACTACTGCTAATTTGGTAGTCTAGATACAATGTTTAGTAGTCTGTGTCCTGGGGACTACTGCTAATTTGGTAGTGTAGATACAATGTTTGATAGTCTATGTGTCCTGGACTACTGCTAATATGGTAGTCTAGATACAATGTTTAGTAATCAATGTGTCCTGGACTACTGCTAATTTGGTAGTCTAGATACAATGTTTAGTAGTCTATGTGTCCTGGACTACTGCTAATTTGGTAGTCTAGATACAATGTTTAGTAGTCTATGTGTCCTGGACTACTGCTAACTTGGTAGTCTAGATACAATGTTTGGTAGTCTATGTGTCCTGGACTACTGCTAATTTGGTAGTCTAGATACAATGTTTAGTAGCCTATGTGTCCTGGACTACTGCTAATTTGGTAGTCTAGATACAATGTTTAGTAGTCTATGTGTCCTGGACTACTGCTAATTTGGTAGTCTAGATACAATGTTTAGTAGCCTATGTGTCCTGGACTACTGCTAATTTGGTAGTCTAGATACAATGTTTAGTAGTCTGTGTCCTGGACTACTGCTAATTTGGTAGTCTAAATACAATGTTTAGTAATCTGTGCCCTGGACTACTACTAATTTGGTCGTCTAGATACAATGTTTAGTAATCGATGTGTCCAGGACTACTGCTAATTTGGTAGTCTAGATACAATGTTTAGTAATCGATGTGTCCTGGACTACTGCTAATTTGGTAGTCTAGATACAATGTTTAGTAGTCTATTTATTATGAGCTCTGTGCTAGAATTTAGCCATGAAGAGTTTTTTTCCACTGCTCCCCTCAATATGATGCTTCAGAGAACCATTAAGTATGCCTAACAAACAAAAAATTTGGTATTCTATAAGTACGATGAATTAAAGAGTTGGTGAATGATGTCGCTGATAGCGAAGATAAATACAACAAGGAGACCAGAAGGAAAACTTGCATCACTCAACAATTTAACATGTACATAGATATAGACTCAAATTTCTAGGGAACCCAAGTAAGGCTGCCGGCATTGCATAAATAATTAGACTTGAATTTCATGAATTTTAATTTGCAGGAAGCTTTTTACTCTTCTGAAAAAAAGACTTGTGATCGAATCAAATAACAGGTACTTAAAAAAATACAGCGATACCATGTGACATTTGCACTTATACCATGCACGAGAACCAGGTTCAACAAAAAATATGGAATATATACCCTGGTCATTCTGTGTCACGACAATGTCTGTCCATGTGTCATTGGTTCTGCTGTGTTTGAAATATAAGTCAAAATGCTAAATATTGCAATTACTTTCCCCGATTTGTTTTTTATATTACTGATGCTGGATTTGTTTTTTATATTACTGACGCTGGTATAATTATGTTATTCTCCAATATTTTTCTCCATTCAGCCAGAAAATATTCTTGACTTAAGGTTTGTCATTGCAACTAAGTCGCTACTAGGGCTCCCGTAGGTCACTCATATTTCCCTTGACTGAATGAAGAAAAATACAGGGTAATAATACCTAATTATTCCCTTCCCCAATCTGTCTCCCATTGATACACAAGATCTGTTCCATTCCTATTTAATCTCCCCATCCAAAATGTAATCTTGAAGCTGTTTCTTTCTTTGAAGTAAAGAATACCATGTACTGTATGGCTTTAGGGCCCCGTAGGCCGATATGTTGCTACCTAAAGAGCCATGGGGCCTACACTCTCAAAAACAATCCACTGGCACTGCAACAATTGTATGAGAAAGAGCATAGTAAATCAAACAGCATTTTTCGGATATACGTATTATGAATGCTATTTCAAACAGCAAACTGTTGCTACGAAATATCCAAAAGTGGTCAAGAAAGATGATTTCAACAGTATGTTGTGATAGGGACATTTGCATAGTACAAGTTCTGTAAGTGCTATAGTGTGTGTGTGTGCGTGTGTGTGTGCAATGCATGTGATGCACGCACTCACCATGTACATATGTACGCATGCACATATGCACACACATGCACACCCACACACACATTCGAGTGGACATTTTCATAGTTACTTTGTAGGTCTTGACAGACTAGAAATTAGAATCAATGGCTTTTCTGCAGAGTATCTCATATCCTTTCATCTAGCTATTTGACAGATATGCACTGAAATTCCAGGCTTGACCATGACATGACAATGAATTTCATTTCCGATACAAAAAATTGAAAAAAAACCCCAAAACAACCATAGCATCAACATCTAAGTATGTATACCTACAAAATGATGCTGTTTATAATTGAACCTATCATTTTCAGTTAAAAGTGATTACTATCATACCGACTGTATTGCTGGGACAGTTATCCATCCAAAGTGAGAAACAGACAGCCTGTAATCCCCAAACAAACTGTCAGTTATCTTGTCAAAACTGTACAGCGGAATAAAACCTGGAAATCCACTGCTCCTCGCCATACAATTCCATGGAATACTGCTGCCTTTGTTACTCCTCACTAACTGTAATCTAGCTGTCATACTCTTAAAAAATAAAATCTACAATATGTGAAAGACCGGAAGAAAGCAGACATTATTCAGCTGTGGTACAATGCACACTACTTTTTCTTTGTTGTGGCTAATATCTGTTAGCTGTCATATAGTAAAATAGAGTATAAGAGAGAGAGAGAGAGAGACTGGGATTGAATTGACTTTATTCAGCTGTAGTGAAGTGGTTTGGTGAGCCTGTCAATTTGACACCTGTCCGTTTTTTTTACCCGAGAATATTTAAAAGCTTATTGTTAAATACAGTCATTTATTGTTACCCCCAAACAGCCCTCCAACACAATAGAGATCTAATCCTGTTACTAACCATTCAACTACTTTGTGGAATTAGTCTGTTAAAAATGATTTCTAGACGTGTCCGGTGGGGTTTTCCATTGTTTTATAGATAGTCAAAGAGAGTGATGTGACCAACCCACACAATAGTCTGCAGTTTCCCCATCATTAAGTCTGTTAACAATAGGCTATACCAAATTCTGAGACAAGATAATTTGGTTCTGTGAGGGCTGATTTTTTATTTTGGACAGAAGTACAACTGAAATGTCACCTTTCACTTCCAGACAAATATAGACTCAATCAAAATGTAAATATTAGCGAATATGATCACCTCAAAAATGGAAATAGCAGTTATTTGTACTATTCTAGTCAATGGTTAAACTAATACCAATAGGCCACATAATACGAATTTGTTGAAATATTTGCCGTTGAAATTTGTGGAATCAAAGAGATGAAAATTTACGTGTACATCACCATTTATATTTAACGTTAGGCCAAGATAAACATTTTTTTTTTAAAAATCCCATGAATTTCTTAAAGTAATTTTGCCATTAAAGTATACTCTAAACCTAGATATTTTCACAACTACAAAATTTTGCTGTTTTTACAGTCTTCAGCTGGTTCTCAAAGACTAATTTTCTCTAATTACCAGACTGGTACATTGTGTTCATGTGCAAGAAGGCATTTTAGTTACTACTTATTTTTGTGGGTTTTTTCCCAGTGAAATTAGCGAAAACAAGTCTTTAGCGAAAATTTCCAGGGTTAAAGTATAATACCAAGGGTACATCAATTCTAAAATGGCAGCAATTGCCATGGTTTCCTAGCATAAAAGTGAAGCTGACATGGGGTAAAAATTCTTGAAAAATATCTTTTAAATATATATTATCACACAAATAAGTGGTACGTAGAATGTGAAAATTTACATACACATCAATTCACAAATAACACTTATTGCCTTGGTTTAAAAGGCCAATGTTTCAATCCCGGGTCATCGCATTTGTGTTATCTTAGTATGGATTACATGGGACCATTCTTTACTTCTGGACAAAAGATTTTTTCTACACCACGGCACAACAATTGTTTTCACAATGACTTGTAAACACCAAGATGGGCTATTGAAAACAAGTCTCCAAAAAACCAGAAATTTGTTGAAACAATTTTGCAACAAAAAAAATTGCTTTCGTACTGGAAAGTTTCAATTTACAAAGGATTTGTGTTCAAATTTGATCTAGAAGCCACAAGCATATAGTTCAGCACATTTACCTGTTTCATGTCAATGTATACAGTTCTTATTAAAAATCAAAGTGTTTGTACAGTGGACGTCACAATCCTATACATATACACTTCACTACAACTTGACAATACCTAAAGGACCTGCATAATGCAAAAGCAGTCGAGCAGAAGCCTTGTAACGTATAATCTTTCACATCGCATCCATCAACTTACCATGTTACTGAGATTTCTCTATGCCCTGTGTATGTACTCCAGGGTGCAAAAACTTGTAATACTGTTAGCAGTTGCCTTTACTGTGATATCTCCAGTTGTGATTACATGTACATACAGACATGTCTATCAAATGTCAACAAAAACCAGATCTTTGACAATGTTGTAAATGTGAAAGTCTTTGCCCTCTCTTTGTCAGCTTCCCTGACCCTTACAAAATAATTTCCATTTGATTTCTTCATCCTGTTTTGATCAGTTTGTAACTGTTTGTGTAGATCATTTCTTTTCTTCATCAACACTACCTATGGTAACCAAGTTCAGACTAGAGAAAGTAATATTCCTTTGATGTTTTATGTTTGCAACAGAATCCTTCTGACAATGTTACCGATGTTAAAGTACAAAAATTATTATTACCGGTACATCCTACTAGGGAAAGTCTTCCTCCATCCAAATCATTGTCAAAAAAAATACGGCTATAAAACTTCACTTATTCCTCAGACACTCTGAGAGTAAGACCTACTACTTACCGGTACTATCCTTTCAGAAAGCAAAGACGTTAGCCTTCTCCAGTGCTGATATCAATGATGGCGCCTTTAAAGGCCAGGGTTTCAATCCCAGATTCCCAAGGTTTATCTTATCAGTGGAGCCATAAGGATTATTCTTTTGTTTTGGACCAACTTTTTCGATAGGTCTGCCAGACAACTGTTTTTTCACACCTACATTTTATAAATCCTAACCTGAACTCAAAGGTTGCTGCCAGCGCTACGCTTGCATGGTGAGACTCCTTGTTGGGTGTTTACACAGTACAGAAGTAGCAGAACCTGAGTAGCAACTACAAGGATAGACAAGTCTTTATTTAATGAAACCTGACAGCAAACAGCCGTACTGTTCACTGTAATAATTCAGCTTCCTTGATTTTCAATTTTCTTTTTACTCTAATGATATCCTGGGCCCCCTTGTTACAGAAGCCAACGTTTTTCAGTTCACCAAGTCCACAAAACTTGAATCTCAGAACTACATCATGTATAGGGAGTGACGACGATAATAAGCCAATTTTTTTACGGATAGCTAGCTTTTAATTAAAATCAACAACTTTTTAGTGGAAGGGAAATTTTTGGTGCGTTAATGTCATCACATTTGTTCTTTAAATAGACTAAACAATAAAACGCCTGTTGAAGCCATATTTGGAGTCATCATAAAATGAGTAACACGCTGTGAGTTTCCTTTACCCTTGACAACAGGTACAATTCAAACGATTGAACACAGCACACCAAGATAATGTTGCATACGTTCAATATGCAGCCAAGTGATGACAGATAGTAAACAGAGCCAAGGACAACGCAAAGAACACACACACCTACAATTTGGCTTCTTACTGTTTTGGAATTTAGTCAACATGGCATTCCTTTACTAAGTCGTAAAGGAGAAAAGAGCGACACAAAAGGAAGTTTAGTATCTCCCTTCAGGCCATGATGTTTAGGGGCATTCTTTTGGTTGAAGTAGTCAGGATTAGGACCAACCAGGTTTACATGAGTGAGTCATTGCATAAATACAAGGATTTGTTTCATGTCGGAACCAATCACATTTTGGTTTATGCCTTTCAACAATCATAACATTCTGAAACTTCAGAAATATAATAGTGTGACACAGAATGACGTAAAGAGTACATGATTCTGGAGTCGTTTCAAGCATACCAGTTACATTTTGGTGTACGCCCCACAGCAATGATAAAATTTTCTAACTTACAAGTATGTACATGTACAACAGATGATTCAAGAATAATTTCTTGACGGACCCTGGCCAGTCACATTTTGGTGTACACCTCAAAACTTTTTTTTAGTGTGGAATGATGTAAAAAGTCAACGGCTCTAGAGTCATTTCATGCAGGAACCTGGCACATTCTGGTTAGCCAAGAGATCTGATTTGAAAATGTTCAAACCAGTAAATGTCAAGTCAGATCACCAAGTCTCTGGGCTATATTCTGGTGTATGCCTTGCACTAATCATAAAATACTCAAAATCATAACCTAGTATAACACAGAATGACGTAAAAGTCCAAGATTCTAGAGACGTCATGGCAAGAAAAGCTTCAGCAAACACTGAGTATGACCAGAAGGTATTTTTTGTGTAAATCAATCTCTATGGAAAACAGTTCAATTTTCAATATAACCGTGTTCTTTTACTTGTCAATAAATGGAGAAAAACATGACCCTCATGGCAACATATGGACACACAAATGATAGTCCATAGCTTTCATTTCCTGTAAATAGCTACAAGCATCATTTCCAGTTCTGAACCCAACTACCCACTTAGAACAAATTTGACAAGAAAATATCATCCATGATTGTCAGCTACTGTCAAATTCTTATCATTGACTTGATTCTCTTTTCTATATACTACTAGAAAGGTGAACATACTCTCAGCGAAGGCTTAGAATCTACCATATGTACAGCTTGACTTGACTATGTCTCCTCAATACAGACTTACAAAACATGCATTCATTATTTATTTTAATGGCGTACTGGCCTGAAAATGAGAAAAAATACTAACTGGATATTAAATCAAGCCACTGTGATAGATGTAAATGGCCCCCCACACATGTGAAGAGGGATATATTTTCTAATACAACATGATGGTACCTGTTGTGGGTTGAGTTGCTTCTACTTGAAGTAGTAACCGAATCTTAGGTTTGAAAATACTGTACTACTGATCGTTTTGCTGCGCACGCATTGAGAGAACGTAGTCAAGATCCATTCAGCAAAGTTCTAAGCTAACTTTATCATCTAAATGGCATATGATCGTATGTAAAGATTAAATACTATGAAAATAGGATAAACAAAACAAAAAATGTTCACCATTGCAAAAAAAAATTTGAACTGCTTATGTGCTATAACTTGTACAAGTCAGGATAAGCCAGAATAAGACATGTCTCATGGTAATTTGCATATTTTGCAATAGTATCTTACCTTTGTACCAGGTTTGAATGGATTCACTACTTCATGGTAGAAACCAGCTGTGGACGGACTGACATACCTACATACAGACAGAGGCTATAACAGTGGCACCTCTCTGAGCTATCTGATGAGGATTAATATCACTTCAAAATTTATAATAACCGTAATTTGAAAAGCTCACACAAAGCCAATACACACCTGAAATCCTTCAATGCCCAGTATGCAGGCAAAATATCCGCCTAGAAAAGAAATCGCTGATTCACCAACATTCTTCCAATGTATGTAACAAATCTACAGTACACGGCTATTTCTAGCTATACACTCAAATTTGATGAGAATTGGGAAAAAAACCCTTACGTATGGGCATTGAAAGTACGTATTTCAATGCAAAGAATAAAATACTTCACCGCACCCCTACATCTGCATTTTCATAAGTTTCACATTTGAACTTTCAATCTTAAAATAGTAATAAATGGCATAGTTAGAAGAGTAGAAAAAAGACTTGTATTTCATATATTGTCCCTTTAACCTAGCATGTCAAATCAATTTCTGTATTAAAAAAAGAACTCCCCTACTTCATTTGCTATTCATTTTAACATTGCATTCAAATTCAATCAGTTATAACTGTCACAGTCCGTCTCGTATATATACATACATACATGTTTACAATCTTTTCCAATATTTATTATCATCATTTACAATCATAAAATGATTTTTCTATTAGTATATCATGTTAATCTGGGAGCTAATATTTTCATCGTCCCTAGTGAGTTTCTGACCTGGAACATTCCATCACAGGTATTGACATTGTAGCAGCTACGAATTTGATGTACTGTGTGTGAATGAACTCATTTCAGTGCATAAAATATTTTAGTAGAATAACAATATTTCAAATTTCAATTTCAGTTTATTTTCGTCTGACAATTTTTTTTACTATAATCGAAGTAATATTACATACTTAAAATGTGTATAAGCACATCACTTAAGTCAGTTAATGTATTGATTCACACACACAAATAAATCTGCCTTTTATTACATGTAGTAGTAATACCCGTGAAAATGATTCCATTTTTACGCCGATGTATTATTTTAAATGAGCTATCAAAATGAATTTAGAACCAAATTACATACACATTCTTACACAGTATAAGTTTATGAGTTATATGAAGAAAATCACTGAAAAAAAGTTTGTAGTGATAAATTTGAAAAAAAATAATCATCAGTTTTTTATGATACATGTAATAACACCTCCATGTAAAACATTAGTGAAGATTTTATTGTTTTGTTCATCCACAAATTGATACTCAAAAACTGTTCTTGTAAACATCTATACTTAAGACTACCTATAGGCAATGGTATGTCATCATACATACATCAATAGTGTATATTTTATTGTTGTAATAGGAGTTTTTCTGATGATTTTAAAGGCCAAGGTTTCAATCCTAGGTTCGCCTATTATTGCTATCTTAGAGGTATACATAGGATGACTCTTTTGTTCTGGTATGACAATTTCTACATTTCTGCCAGACAGCTGTTTTTCACACCTACATTTTAATTCTAATCCCAACTGGGCCTTTAAGCTCATATGGGATAAAATTCTTCCTGCTCCCTACGTCTTTTTAATACTAAGGTAACATTCCACCTATGCTATGCCATACATTTAAGGTAGAATGCGCTTTAGGGACCAAATTCCTTGAAAATCAAAGTTCTTCATGCAAATTTCTCTAAACTTTGCTGTGTGAAAGCTTGTTCATGGTTCTCGGTTCTTTTTGAATCATAAAACAAATTTGGGGTTCACCGTCTTGTTGTCAGGAAATTGACAATCTTTTTGTTATTCCATGGAGTTAACACAGAATTGTGGCCATATTGGATTCTAAAATGACTATAATAATACAATTTTGATATCATTTCACCTGTATTCAAAATTTGTGCAGTAAAACCTATAATTTTTTTTCTTTGAATACTATAAGTGGTTTGAATTAAGAATTGGTTTGGAACAACGGAACAGGAAAAGATAAAAACAGTGTATTTTTCTGAAGTGAACGCCACGTTAAACACATTCTTTGTGGAGAATTCTACCTTACACCACACCACACCACATCACACCATACAACATTCCATAATACAGAAAATACTCATATTGATCAATCTGGTGCAAAGTTGAGATCTGCCTCTCCTTGTTAGGACTTTAGTATTCCTAGGCTGATTGCAGAAATAAATGATCAGCAGAATTCTTTGTGGAGAAATTGTAACTCACATCACATCACATCACATCTCATAACTTTTCATATAAAGAAAATACTTAGATAAACATAATGGTACAATGATGAAAATTTCCTCTCTTGCTAAGACTTTCAGAAAGCCTTGGTTGACTTCAGGAATACATGATCAGCAGATTCTTTGTGGAGAGTTCTACAAAATGTACCTCTCACATCACAATGCACGACACCATGATGCAGAAAATTGTAAAGATAACCGTTTTGGTGACTTCGGAGAACCTAACGCTGATTACAGAAATGCATGATCAATGCTACTGCAACATATACACAATACAAGATGATATAGAGTTGATGAATAACACATAGCTGTCAGTGTGATCAACAATATCAAGATAAATGGGTGTTGGGAATTGGTAAAAGCGTAATACACCCCAAATACTATTTTCTTAACACCTTTATCTTATTAGGTTTTGACAAATTACTCCATCACCATCTGTATATGAAATGATATATTTGGTTTAAAGTAACAAGTTAGTCGGCGTGTCAAAACGTATTTTGTTAGAATAACAGTGAATTCTGTCTCAAATATAGGTATTCATTTTTTTTTTTTGCGTTTTAAAATTAATTAAGTCACCCACACTCATTTCTAGTCATCACCAATCATGCATTACTGTATATTATATTATATTATATGAATAGCCTTTGAGGTCGTCAGCCTTACACAGAATCATCTGTGGAGGTGTCACAAGTAATTTTCCATATGTACCCTGGATACCACTCAATGTGTGTGTGTGCAGCGATACAGCTGTCCCTCGGGTTGAAAATGAAACCATGTGATCAAGGTCACAATGGAATATGAAGCGGCAACTCTACACCACTATGGTTTCTTTCTTGTGGTGTAGTTGAGTTTAGTAGGGGTATGTCGGTCTCCAGGGGCCATTCTCAAAAAAAAAAAAAAAATGTTTTTTATGATGTAAATCAATAATTTTAAACCACAAAATATGTTACTTTGACTCAGAGTTCTATCCGGTTACTTTCTCTGTTATGCTGTGTCTAATATTCAATTTACATTCACTTCACCGTGTTGTTAAAAAAAAAGACATTTATTTCAACGCGGAACAAAAACATTTATTTCAATCAAAGAAAATAACAGTAAAATAGCAGAGAATTTATGTGTACATCTGACTTCGGTTTTCACCAAATAACATGAGTAAATGCTAGTACATACAATGTACTGTACTGTAAGTGTAATAACCCTTGCCATTTGCAGAATTTCTTTTTTTTTTGTTCTCGATTATTAAAGATCATGACGGCGTGACAACCTGTAGGAAAGGGTAGAACCTGAATGATTAACCTTTGGCGTAGATGTGATCTGAAATCCCACAAAACAGATATCTATAATGGTTTTATCCATTAGAGTCAGATAAGAAATGATCCAAACGTCCACTACTCTAATCTACAAGACACTGATAGTGTTATGTTATTGAAGGCCGCAATTTGCAGCGTGGAAATGTTCACTCCAAAAGATCATAATGCTTCCCATGCACCCTAATCTTAAAGATAGTCAATTTATGTTGGTGTGTGGTATTATTGAAGACGGCATTGCTGTCTTGAGATGTTCACTAATGTCCACCATCTGTAATCTTAGATATCATGTTATGTTGATGCGTGGAGATGTACAGGCTAAGATGAAATTGTTGGAAGTCGCATGATCAGCATGTCGTTATATAACTGGCCAAGCAGCAACCAGATTATCTACAAATGTGTGTTTATCTGTGTCTGCCTGTATGTATGTGTACAATGGTGGGTGGATGGGTGGGTTGGTAGGTAGGAAGGTAGGTAGGTAGGTAAGTAGGTAGGTATTTTCATTCATGGGAGAGAGGGTTAATAATGGGGTCATTAGAGAGCCCCTTGTACGTACAGTATTTCAAGTTTAGGAAACTTTTCTTAGTAAAAGTTAAAACTGCATAAAAATATACATTTAATGATTTATTAAGTATGCACATACATGTATACATGTGTGAGTGCGTATGTCTTATGTGGGTGTAGGTCTGAGTATGAGTCTACTTGTGAACATAGGTATGTATGATGTGGGACAAACCTCCCTGTCTGTGTTGTTGGATCTGTGAAGCCGTTACACTTAGGACAGTGAATAAGTTTAGTGGAGTAAAGATCTAACGAGTATACAGGCTATAGAAAATGAGGATAGCAGTACGTGTCACAGATTTAGTCATCAGACAGGCTAGGTATATATATGATGTTCACCTCCATCATATACAAGGATTGCTTCAGTGCAGTTTCAAAACATGTCACTGACTTTCTATTAAAGCCAGGCTCTAACAAACAACCATACCCATCAACTCAGGTCATTTGACCAATTCTTGACAATTTAGAAACAAACTTAGTGAGTGTACATAGGAAACGTGTCATAATATTCGCTGATCTCTGCTCTACGGTCTGTGTACTCTACCCATACATGTATATGTAACAAGCCATCCATTAGATGGCTGTAGGCTTATTTTAGGCTCATTTCCTCATTTGCATTCTCCATCAGTATCACTTCAGGTATTTCTGGTGTCTGCTAAATATTTGTCCTAAGGGGCCTGGAATAAAGTGATCTACTAAGTACTACACAGGAAATACAGTCAGTTGACTCAGGCTACATGCTGATTGAGATTCACCTAGACTGTGTGTGATGATAGAATGGCAACCGTACTGTCATTGTAAGGCAAACGTTGTCAATGTACAGTAAACATTGTCAATGTACCACACAATAAGTTGAATAAGCATACACACCATCAGTGTACGACACCATGATGGCATTACTGATTTCATAGAAATTACTTTAACATAGGACTATAAACTGTTATATTACCATTATATCTGGCAAACATTGTTTTGTGTGAAGTGTTCATACTGTAACCCAAGATATTTTCTCGTCACTAGAAAATTTTAACGATTTTACAGTCTTCAGCTATTTCTCAAAGACTAATTTCATTTTCACTAATTACCAGACTGGCACATTGTTCATGTACACAAGAAGGTATTAGTCACTACTTATTTTTGCAATGAAAAGAAAATGTCTTTCATGAAAACTTCTAGGTTTTAATACACTAACTAATTTCAGCTAGCCTATTTAGTATTTGTGTATGTATATTTGCGTGCCTGCGTGTGCATGTCTGTCCGTGTCTGTGAAACATTGCTCAAGCATATGTGCATGTATATGTGTGTATGTAATTGTTTGCATACATGTGCAGAAATATTGTGTACACTTGAATGTATATGTTTATGATGAGCATATGTGACGTGGTGTTTTGTATAGAAGGGTACAATGGTTGGAGGACAAGAACGTATTTTTTTCTTCTGTCATTTGATAAATGTCTTCGACAGGGTCAGAAACCATGCCATAATGGGGTACATTCACATCGAGCACTTTCAGACACAGAAAATCTACATCAGCAAACACATAAGCAAACTTTAGCACCATTTTTTTTGGAAAAGATATCAAAAACAACCGAAACCTAGTCAGATTCAATTCAATACACATCCCCTGTTTTATGACAAGACAAATTCATCACCTGGTGAATTTATGGATGCAATTATCTTAGCAAGACTGTCTGTGCCGCATCAGAATTTATAAACGACACCAATGACAACTAAATTCCCAATGCATTACGTCATTATGTTTCACTGTCCCACCCATACCATCTGGAGTCAATCATCCTGACCTCTTGACCTTTGACCCGCAAAGGTTAAACTCTAAGTCCCACTGGTACAAATGATGATTTAACATTCAACCCCAATAATATGATTGTTTACATTACACAAAATTTAGTAACATCACAAAATTCAGCCAAGTTCAATAATAAGCAAAAAACAAAAAGTCTGCGACTGAAAAAGTTTAATTTTTTTCTGCAGAGTGTTTGTCGACTTCACATTTTTGGAGGTTTGCATGTATTTCTTCATATATATTTTTTGGTAAGAAAAGGTCGACAGATGGTAACCACGATGGGCATTGACAAAGTATGCAATAATCATCACACATTGCATACATCACTTAGAACGTATAGCTTTGTCCAAAGAGCTCCACTTACTTGTCATTAGCATATTCATTACCCAATTTGTGATCTAACATCGGGGTAAAATATGACAGGACGAGTTATGGACAGATGGATGATGTATGGTGGGCGATTACCTAGGGACTCATTATATTACTGATAAGATTGCAAATTTTACATATTGACAGAGGGTGTAATAGAACACTGCCATAACACCTTGATCTTCCAATTTCTAGAGTGGGCCATAAATTGGAGGTAATAGAAAATAATATTCCTTCACTGTTGCCGCCATTTCCCCGTACACTGTCTGTCCATATTGGTATCATTCCCACTATTGGGAAAGCTTTATGTATTCCTGCCTCTGTTCTGAAAATTTCGTTCTTGACAGAGGTTAATAATGACAGATCCAGATCAGTCACCCCCCACCTTTCTTATCAATGTATGTTTTTTGAAAGACTGATTAAATCTAATTCCTCCCTCCCCTCCACCTCTTCAGTAAAAAATACAATTAAAATCAGTGGCTGGACAATGTATCCAATCTTATTGCTTATGGCTGTCTTCTCATGGAATTGATTGGTAGAAATTATAAACAAAGACTGCATGTATTTATGACCGTTGGATCTTATATCTCCTAGATGAGAATTGGTATCTATATTGGGTTTTTAAAACTATGAAATGGCCTCACTGCTTTTCTATTTGAAAAACCAAATGTATCTCTGTTATCCAATAAATCGCAAAAAAAAAGTGAGTAAGATATTGTAGACGAAGTAATTTGTAAACAAATTGGATGAAATAAAGTATGTGTGTACACTTTGTGTGGAGTAAAACTACCTATTAAGGTTTGAATTATGGAAATATACCGGTACTATTTACTACTCTGGCAAGCGAGGTCTCATTTTACAAAGATAGAGACAAACTAAAGCTATTGTTGTGACATGTGGATATACTACTCTGGCAACTGAGGTCTTGGTTTACTAAGATAGACACAAACTAAAACTATTGTTGTGACATGTGGATATACTACTCTGGCAACTGAGGTCTCATTTTACAAAGATCGAGACAAACTAAAGCTATTGTTGTGACATGTGGATATACTGCTCTGGCAACTGAGGTCTTGGTTTACTAAGATAGACACAAACTAAAACTATTGTTGTGACATGTGGATATACTACTCTGGCAACTGAGGTCTCATTTTACAAAGATTGAGACAAACTAAAGCTATTGTTGTGACATGTGGATATACTACTCTGGCAACTGAGGTCTTGGTTTACTAAGATAGACACAAATTGTTGTGACATGTGGATATAGTACTCTGGCAACTGAGGTCTCATTTTACAAAGATGGACATAAACTCGATATAAAGCTATTGTTGCAACATGTTGATAAAAGCTACATTGGCTCACAGTAGGGGTGGCATTTTTTATGACTTCCATGTACATTTTAGGGGTCCGACTTTCAATATTTACACTATCTTGATTACAGGGTGGTTAGGTTCACACAACAGAGGAAACCCTATCACCAACTTGTCAAGCGTGTAATCTGCCATATCAAACAACAACTGTTTTAGTTTGAGGCTATCGAAGTAAACTGAGACCTCGATTGCCAGAGTAGTAGCATTCCTAAAGTACATACATACAACAAAGAGTACATTGCCAATCACAGTAAATAGTTCAGATATGATTACTTCATCTTGTATTCAAACACAGTTGTCCAGGTTGACCTAATAATAACTCTGTCAATGCCGCAATCCCCTGTGGTCAGAATTTATGTTCTTCCTTATCCTCAGTTTGCCATAATCCTTTGAAATGAGTTAAGGATTACTCCTGCCAAATGCTGAGGAATTCCAGATGGATATCAGGAAAAGAAACGCTAACTTTATATGATGTGTGCAAGATGGTATGTTGAAATGTCGGCGTTCAGTGATAAACAACATCAGATTCATCAGCTGGTTGGTTTCATTTCATTAACGTCATCATTTGGTTTTTCGGTTTGAAAAAAAAATGTGACCACGATTTCAAAATAACTCATCTACATACACTTTTTAAATTTTTTAATGTTCATTTCATAGATGTGTTCTGTTTTTGAACTTGAGATGTAATCAAGACTCTGTGAAAGACATCACTTAGTGTTTTAGGGTATAGTTGACTTCAAGCCTGCCTACTGGCTGGATCAGTGAATCCACTACACTTGTTCACTTTCATAGGTCTGCTGTATTCGTTCACTCTATTAAACAGTGATAGTTCACTATTGTAGTGATAGTTCGCTACCATAGTCATAGTGAATGAGTTTCACAAAATCACAGATTTAGCCAGTAGGCAGGCTACATTTGGGTTAGATAAATCCTGAGTTCTCTAATAACGGTCCACGGCTCCTGAAACAATGTTTATTACCATATGAGTTAATATACCAGATTTTCTTCCTCGATTATCAGGGGACTAAATTTTTACACTGACGTGATGCATGATTGAATATTTGCCATGATAACATGGCATATACTACCTAATTCTTTATCATGTTTCCAGGACATGTAGGTAATTTCATGAATTGAACACAATGTGTAACTATAACTATAATGACTAGAACAGTTTGAGGACAGGATTAGGAAAGCCGTAATTTGACTGATTGCTGCTAAGTTTTACAGAGAGAACCGAGTCATCAATCTGTGACATGTAGATAACAGGAAGTTAAACTGAGAAGGCGTTGTTGGGTGTATCTACTCACTACATTGGCTGTGATGGCGTGTAAGTTGAGGACATTACCACAGCAGTTACACTAGCATGTGTTTAGTACCATCCACAAAACATACAGTATTATAGGGTGGTGATATTTAACCAAATTCCCTCCTCATTCTAACAAGGTTTTCTTACCAGCATTTTTGTTGAGGACACTTGAAAGTAGTTAAAAGCCAAGTCCACCACAGTTCCCTTATAGGTAAAGAAGGCAAAAGTAGATAAAAGCAGGTAAAATCTACTTCTACTACACCAAGGTAAAAATAATACTACACACTTGAAAAGCATTTCCACAATGGTTGTCGCTATCATAGCCATGAACAATTGTTACCCTTACATAGACCAATATGGCATAAGGTCCCTATAGTATATAGTTATAGTCACTTCCTCAACTCCCTGGGGACCATTAACATCGATTGCAGCCTTAAGCACATAGGATTAAAGCCTTCACATTGCAACCTCTATCCTACCAGGTCCCCTTTATACAGCTGGGTTGACTGAGGCACAATCATGGTTCAAATCTTGTTCAAGAATTTTAGTCATTCAGAAACTACAGGCAATGGTGAGGCTCAAATCTAAAACCTGTAGATTCCAAGCCGTCCACTCTAACCATATAACCATCGTGACCCCACTACATTGGCTTCCACAATATTTTCCATATTTATGAGATTTTCCATATCCTCAAACATCCCCCCCCCCCCCCCCCCCCCCCCCCATCTCTGTACACGAATGAAACTACATGTCTATTCTAGGCTGTTATTGCTTATGGTATTTTGGGGAAAAGCAAGCACGCATATGAAAACTTAAAGGAGAACCCTGCACTACGAAACAAACACACTTTTGTAAACTTCGGGTTCAGTAGTCTATTGTTCTGTAGTCTATTTCATGATTTCACATCATCACATAACTTATGCATGATTGGCACAAATCACTGACTTGAAACTTGCTCCACATTCATTGTTAAGCGGAAGTTCTTGCCACGGACATGCACTGTCTCATCACTTACAAATACAATGTCACAAAATTATTTGCTAAGGCCTGTAAGTAAGTAAAATCTACCAGGGTTCCCAAACAAAATGATGGTAAATTCAATGAGGAGCTTTATATCCAAGTTATGCCCCTTTCTGTTACTGGCATTCCCCAACCTTAAAGGCCCATTGCTATTAAAATCTAGGTATGAAAACCGGTAGTTTGGCAGAGCTATAGAAATTATTGGTCCACAACAAAGCAGTGATCCTATGATACACTTATTAGGCTAACACTAATGTGGCAACCCAGGAGTGAAATATGGCCCTTTAACAAAAAACAGTGTACAAATACTACATTAAGTTTGATGAAGTACCTGTCCCCGCTGGTAGCTGACAAAACATGGGTACCACACCTTCCATGGTGTGAAGCCACTCAAATCTGTGAACGGCTTCACAACAGGGTTGCCCGCTATGATGAATGTGCATGGAGCTTGAACCCCCCCCCCCCCCTCCCACACACACACACACACATTTTAATGACATATCCGAGTCACCTCTTATTGGCATTAAATGAACAGACAAAATAGTGGGAAGGATGGAAATAAAAGATTTCAACAATTTTGCCATTTCTGTAACTATATAAGTACTGAAGTCTTTGAAGTATTCCGATCCCAAAGTTACTGCTTACAGCTACTATGTATAATCACAGAGGTTTAGAAATGATGCTAGGTCTCTGCTACAGACAGTATGTCTACAGGTTACTCCGATTTGCCACTGAGCCGTTCATAAGATCAACAACATTGGTATTAAACATCCAAATCTGATCAAATGCTATGCAATTGAAAATTTATCACTTAAAATCTAGATTTCAACATAAATAAGCAGATCTGTAGTTTCATGCAACAGCTGGGCTTGGACGACAAGTAACGTATTAAAAAGCAGATTATTATACACCGAGGCAGGTGTCACAGCTGATGAAAATCAGATTTCAATCTAGAGTACTAAGAGTGTATGATTCTCTTTGTGCATATCTAAGGTATTCGTTGAGGGACGATTGCACAATGTCATACACGCTCAATAAACAAACTTTGTTTCTTTTTAATAGGGGGAAGGGGGTCTGCTGGCGATGCGTTTGCTGAACTTCATTTTCACACTTCTAACCAAATTTCGGAAACTTAAACACCTTCAATGATAACAGGTTCTGTATTTACTACTGAGATGTTGATAAGTAGAATAAAATTTACTGCTAATGTGATATACAGTGCTGGATTTCTGGTTAGTATTTTAATGTGTTTATTGTCATGTTTTTACATTGCATCGATCGTAGTGGTGTGACTGCTAGTTTTCATTATGGTTTACATCATATATAAACATGTCGGTGTTGCACTTGTGAATGTTAGTTTAGGGGGAGAGGGTTTATAAATGAGTTTGTGCAACATTCTGCGATTTTCCCTAAAGTGTTCTACAAATTAGGACCGGGCTCAGACGTGAAATCTTGAAATTATCTCAGTCAGCCAATGTTATTTCCCACTCTGAGAGAGAAGTGACTTAGCTTTGCCATCTAGAGGTTTGTGGTTTGGAATGACATCTTGTGTTCTCCTACAAATGGACTTCCTCTTTGTTGAGTATAATTAGATAACATATATGCACACATGTTATCGCCCAGAGTACAACTTCCAGGTAGAGAATCCAGATTTACAAATGTCGCAGAGAGACTAACAAATGACAGTTGGCTGACAACCGTATTCTGTCTGCATTATGGGTGAGATTTCGATCCTAATCCCAACTAGATTTAAAGTAGCCAGGGTCATCTAACACAAGGATTACGACGTACGCCCGATCATCAAAATTCTGATCTTACTTCTGATCCACAAATATCACATCTGTGTATATATTTTGAACAACTTTATACATTATTAAAAGTAGTGTGCAGATTTCACTTGCGGAGTCTCGGGTTTGTGATTAAGATGACCCAATGCACGACAAAAAGTTACTTTTATGTAATCAGTAAGTCTATAATTTCATCCATTTATTGCAGTTACAGAACACATAGTTGAAACTTTTTTTTCATTGTATTAATACATGAGGTGTCTTTAGCCAAAGCTACAGTTACTCCAACAATGAAGATATGCACAAGTTGAAACTTTTTCCATTATCAAGCCAAAGTCAGAAGAATAATACACTGTAATCTGGGAGTAACATCTTTACTACGACATCGGAGATACACATCAATTAAACTTTTTTTTCATTAATTTATATACAGTGACACACACAAGAAGCAATGCCAGAAGGACATTCGTTGTCCCTTGGGGAGCCTCATTTTAACTGATCATTGCCTACACCTGGATATTCATAGCCTTTACAGAATTATCCAAGGTTTTCAAAGTCAACATCATTTGATTGAGTTCATGTCATCTTGTCTGCGGTATATAGAGGTTCAAACTTGTAGTCTTAGTTTGATTGAACCTGCGGTATGCCAACAAACCTATATCTATGTTAACAGTAACATCAATGCTTGGTGAAAAGGTGACTCCCAGGTAACAATGCACATCTGTGTGGCTGATAGTCTGAACAAAAATTAAACTGTTTATATTTTCTCTGTACCCCATACTGAAATATTCCAGTACCCAGTTTCCATTTCATTCAGTGTTTTCTAAAGGTTGAAAGTATGTATATCAACTGAGATGATCCATTGATATTTTTTACGCCGACTTTGTTTTATCTGGGGGTCCCTTTTCTTTGTTACTACCTACAGTTATGTCCTTTTACCAAGGCAATCTTCCTGGGGTCCCTTTCTAAATTATAACAACATTTCTTGGGAACCAAGCTAATATGTTACTTGTCCCTTTCACTACAATTCAAGAACCTTGCGGATAAATTGTTACATCTGACAGTACATGAAAACCACTGAGGACAGTGAGTGAGTCATCAATTAGTTAGGCCCTCTAACTTCTAATCTAGAAACTATTCACTGAGAAATTGACCAAACCGTTTGGGTGAAAATGTATTTCCAAGGTGATTGATTTGTGAAAAACAAAACATCCCGCCATCTGGGAAATGACTGTGAAAAGAGGTATTTCCAAAGAACCGAATAGAAGATGAATCAGCTGTCTTGTCAGAGCACCTGGTGTTTTCAAGACACAATGTCGGCCCATCAATAGAAACACACTAAGTTTATAAATATTCAATTCGAATTTAAGATAGCACTGGCTTTGCTATGGTTGAGAAAACCGGGTAACAGAAACGAGAAAATCTGGTAAAAACTGGCATAGTTTTCCAATATGTGCATTTAGTTGTATGATTTTGGTGGGGAACCCCCGAGTACAACGACTGAGGAACACAGGTCATATTTACCTGCTTACCAAAAAACTGGATATCTCTCGCAAAAAATGCCAACAAGAAGATACACCAAACTACACATTTACCTTATCACCTCCCAGACTTACGGTTTTCTTCACTGTATTATAGGTAGATCCTTCATATAACACCTAGTACCGATACGATGACCACACAGCCGCAATACACACGACGTCTAGGTGATAAGATCTGGTGAATTCGTAGTAATTACCAGCATTGTCCTCAGACATGTCTAATTACTTGTCTCTCACTATCTTGTTATTCATGCTTGTGTGAGGCTTTTCATTACCACAAAGCTTATACCATGTACACTTAATTGACTTCTTTCTTAATCTTCATTTGCATACATGTTTTTTTTTTCCACTTTCAAACAACCACTTGAAAACATTACTGAACCATAACTTCTAAGCAATACCTTTGCCAATTGTTATTTCAGCTACTAAAATCTTAGCTCAGATAACGATTGGTATGAAGTGGTTGTAGAGAGTGATACTACACACAAGTTCAATATTTGAATAAGTTTAATGATTTTTTTTTTCAGAAGACAAAAACACAAGTATCCACAATCCCTGACTTTATTGTGGAACACTGCGTCTTAACTGTTTTCTATTATAAAAGTCAGAAAGGTTTGTATAATGTATAGTGGGTTTTTTTACGTAAGAACTAAACACTAATTGGATCCATACAAATTACAGTATTAGATTCTTTCCATTGTTTGTCTATTCATGTAAAACAAACTGCATTGTATTGTAAGGGGTGTTAAACAGTTTTGTAAGTAGACCAAAGTTGGGAAGAAACAGTTGAGAAGATATCCTTAAAAAAAAAGGGAGACAATAATTAGCATGTCTATGGGTGGTATGTATAATACATGTAGTCTGTAACAAATAGTTGGTACGGATTACCTACAAGAATGTATTACTTAACAACATTGTTCAACACCACCAATATCATATACCTTAGTACATGTGTTTGGATGATCATGGTGGTATGACAATAAGGGAAACATGATCTCACGAATAATGGCAAGTAAATTGCACCCTCCCAACTGATAGAAGGCACACATATGATGCTAATTTATACAGAAAATCAGCAACTTACTTTTATGATGCTATAAACTTTTACAGTTAATTCAGTCTTGCCACTCTTTGTTCTTGTTTTGTCTATATTTAGTGACCCTTACAGCCCAACTTGAGAAGAAACTTAGTGACGAGATGCAGAAAAGCCGACATGTTGGATTCCTTGCGACGCACCTAGCGACGGTGGAAGCTCCTGCGGTTACGTTCGTACACGACGCAATTCGTCGCATGCTACAAATTGCTTAGTGCGTTGCTCATCGAGTTGCCTCTTGTAATCTAGAAATTTCAATCTTAAGTTATAAGATCTTCAACCACACACACCTTTATACATTCAATTTAATCTCAAAATATGAGCTATTCTATCCCTGAATTTCTCAGTAAGATCTTCAACCGCACTCTCTCAATTACGTTCAATCTAATATTTAAATTGCAGTTATGCCTGAATTCCTTAAAGATGGTAAATAAGGTCATGTCTTCAAATACTGTATCATAGTGTTCCTTGATAAAGTCTAAACAGCAAAGTTATTATTTTGAAGGTCATTGGCAGATATATTCACTATAATCCAATTTTGATATTGAGGAACTTGGATGATGAATTCTTAATATCTTAATAGTTTTACTAGGTCTTTTTCTTAGGCCTTGGCCATAAAGTTGATATGACCTCCCCCATTTGTGAAGTTCCAGTAGTACAAAACTCATATCCGGGACAGTCATTTTAATAATTGTACAGGTGTCTCTGTGGAACGGTTCTGCCTCTTGACTATCAATGTGGTGATTAAAACGAAATCAAATGACACCAATACCAACGAAGCACAACTGATGAGGTTTTCATATCATTTATGATAACGGCAGGTCATTTACCATAGACAATGTGACGACATTTATTCACAACTATGCACTTATAAAACTTCAATGATTCGCAATGAGAAAACCATGTTTGTATTTTCATAATTTGTGTATCAAATGAACGATCTCTCTCATACTCGTTCATTTCCATAACACTTAAAATGCTGCCATCTTGTACTACCGTACGCCAACAAGTTTGTGCTTATTTTTTTTTTTCAAAAAAGAGGAAAATTCCGTTGCGAATGCATTTCTGGTTGAACTTAAAGTGGACATGTGGATGAGAATTGGGTATTTATTTTGGATTTTTAATTTATAAAACAACTTTATTATGTTTTTGTACTTGAAAAATCAATGTGAATCAACATATGCCAAGTCCTGGTATGTAACCTAATAAATCGCAAAACATTAAAAAAATGTGTAAAATGTTTGTTATTGTACGTACGATAACAAAGTTTTTACACTTTTTACCGAATTTTTCAATTTATTGACTTACAAACAAGGACTTGGCATATGTTGATTCACATTGATTTTTCAAGTACGATAACAAAGTTTTTACACTTTTTACCGAATTTTTCAATTTATTGACTTACAAACAAGGACTTGGCATATGTTGATTCACATTGATTTTTCAAGTACAAAAACATAATAAAGTTGTTTTATAAATTAAAAATCCAAAATAAATACCCAATTCTCATCCATATGGCTACTTTAATGCACATATAACTTGTAATACAATTTTACATTGAATCATCCCATCAAAGTTTTAATGTCTACACACTGTTTGTGCTAATTGTGCAACCCTGGTCCTAAGCAGAACTGTGCAAAATTTTAATAGATTTCCATGCATTTAACCATGAACTTGGGTTAGTAATCCTGATAAAATGACTGGGGAACTGAGGTAGATTGTACCTACTTGCCACCCTTAACAAAAACACTAGTAGAGGACCCTCAGCCTAGATTTTACCTAATTACCACTCTTAATAAAAATATTTAATTGCTATTGTAATAGTTCTTTAGTTTATGTTTCATTTATTTTTCATGTTAGTCAATATTATTTTTAGATAATTTCTCAATAATTTGTCATTAATATCTATTGATATAATCGATGCTATGAGACTACACTCACATACAAATATATTTGTGCAATAACATCATGTCATATTGGCTTTATGGCAACTGACAGCTATAGTTCTACACAAAATATTCCACAAACAAATTTTTAAAAAACAATTTCTTATATTTTTGCTACAGCTAATCTGATCAATTTAATCTATCTAACTCATTGCAGACTTTTTGCATTACAAAATTTAAATTTTTTTTTAAAAATTTTAAAAATTTTGTTTTACTTCGATTCGATTTCGAACCGATTCAAAATTCCAAGTGGGGACAGTGCTATAGCCTGTGATCGATAACTCTCATCATCATTTTTTTGCATACAAACAAGAAACAATCGAGAGAAAACCCCTTGAACAAGCAAATGCACAATCCCACCCCTGTGCATCGGTATTTGAATTAAAAACAGTGCAAGTAGTTAAATCATTTCCTGGGTTGTCAAAGCTTCAATCAGAAACACCGTCGACGTTTACTCATCAAAATGATGCAGGAAACGGTAACAATGTTAATAAAATCTTCCTTCTCCTGACAAAGATTCCAAGACCTCATCATTACACTAAGTCTGTAGAAAATACATTCATTTATACATAGTGAAGACATCATAGAATGATGGAATGTAATTGGGATCTAAAAATCACTGAACTTCTCAACTTCCAACGTCTACATAAAAAAACAAAAAACAAAAAACATTGCGCGCTACACCTTAACATGTCTTAAGTGAGCCTTCTAATGATGTGAGTGAAACCCCAGTAAATGCCCCAATTTGAATAGATAACAGAAACAGAGTGCAAACTGTGATCACCTGGTTGAGTTGCTCTCCCACTAGAGCGGCAACAATTCAATAGCTAGCCACTTTATATAATAGAAACTAACACAATGGCTTGATGAAGCCATATATGCAATATCGCAAACTCAGGGCAATTATAATAATTGATTTTTTGGGGGATGTATCCCCTATGGAATTGCTCACACAAGATTTCCCCCTAATGAACAAATTACCCTCTCTCTTGGACACCAAAATGTACCCTTTTATAATTACATGTGAAAGTATGTATCATAACCCAAGTGTATTAATGACTATATGTGCCCGAAGCATTCACAGTGAGTCATTTCAATACGCTCCAAATATGAAATCTTTTTTTCAATATGATCATATTTCCTGATATTTCTTTCATGTAAGCATTTTACTAATAAAGTATCAGACAAGCATCTCGTGGATGTTGAAATTATTTCAATGGTTGGTTGCCATGGTAACCTTTACGGTAGACAAGTTGATCCGCCAGTATTGCTATGACAATGGAAAGTTTTGACGGAAATTACATCAATTTTAAAAAACAGTTGTGTGTAATAGTCATGTGTAAAGCTTAGCAAAGGAAGTTGACGGTATTAACCCTAATTGTTATTGAATCCAGGGACCAATTTGTGATCAGCGGAAAGTAGAAGATCATTTAGTGTTTTCTTACTTTATAAGCATTTTAGTTTATCCAATGAAATAGCTGTGTAAATGCTCCTAGTGGTAAAGACAAGTCTCTCCCTGGAGACCACCATCGCAGGACAAGGAAGGCTAAAAAACAGATTAAGTATTGTCTCTGTTGCTTAACAAAAGACATTTACAGGTAAATAAACATTTCCATTCACCGATTTCCTCCCAAGGTACGACAAAACTCCTCCTTGTGGGGTGTGGGGATCAGAGCGGTCTGTCCATGGAGACAGCCAAAGTACGACAAGTAATGGTTCTGTTGATTAACAAAACCCATTTCTATTTTAATACCTGAGTTCCTCCCTAGATATGACAAAAACTCCTCTCCCTGTAGGGTGGGAGATCAGAAGGGTCTGTCCATGGAGACAGACAAAGAGGAATTGGTGACTGATGGTAAAGACATGTGTCTTCCTGGAGACTGCTGGAATATGACAAGGATGGCTTCAGACAGATAGTAATGGCTCTGTTGCTTAACAAAACTCCTTTCTCAGTAGGGTGGGGGATCATACTGTCCTAGTAGGGTGGGAATCACAGAGGTGTGTTCATGGAGACAGCCCAAATACAAGAAGAATGGAATGTACAGTACAGTACAGCGTCTGTCAATGTTTTTCATTACCAATTATTAGTTGTGTAAAGAAAATGAAGCCATTAAGTAATCTTGTACATCTAACCGAGTTCCTTCCATTATTACATACATACCAGTGATTACTTACACCTGTGTGCACCCATACTGGTGGTATTTACACTGCAGTGCAATACCAAAAACAGTATTGCATACCTGTATGCAAATGATATGCAAATGAGTGTATCATCATTGCATGTACACAAAATTGTCAGTTCGCACAGTGTGAATTTTATGGAATTTTGCATGTTTGAAATAAACAGATGTAAACAGTAACAGAACCCCATGATGCATGAGTTTCAGTGTGGTTATTGGGGGGGGGGGGAGAGGAGGAATTTGCACTCATGCTTATAGCGTTTTCTGCTTATATTTTAATGAGTGTAGCAGTGAAAGTACGGTCACAGAGAACACTGCAAGCACTTGTGCAAATATCCCAAGTATGCCACTCGTGCACTATGGGATTCCGTCATACTATTTGGGACATGATATAATAAACTCCTATCATCACGTGGACAAGGGGAAGGAAGAGCTTCATATTAAAAATAACACAGGTATTCTTACCTTCAAATTGATTTGAGTTGATACGTTGTTGATGCCCACTTAAATTAGTCTGTATGAACACCTGGAACAGAAAAGAGACATAATCAAGTTTTAAAAAGGATGAAAACACAACTAATTGGTGGAAGCGGTACAAAATGACATAAAAGTTGAGAAAACATGAATTTATTTTCCAGGTCAGCAAATGTATAAACAGCAGTTAGTGTGGTATGAAAGTACATTTCATTTCATGTAATTTTTTTTTTTTCAATTCATATTTGAATTCAGAAAAAAAATTTGACGTGACGACAGGCATTTTATTTTCATTTCAACATAGCTGTTCAAATTAATAGAAGTCACCTGCTATCCTTGTATTGTGTATGTTTCCTGATTAAAGAGAGAGAAAGAGAGATGTATGGAAAGACGAGATAAAGAAACACAGCAGCAGCTTGTCAGGTTTTCAAATTACTGGGGAGGAGTAAACCAGTGAAGTACAAATTTGTTGATTAAAGATAACACAAGCCTATCAATAATTAATTGTCTTTTAAAATTACCAGGGAGGAGCTACCTAGTGAAAGAAAGTGTTAATTGAAGATAACACGTATGAACTCAATTTTTCATTTCCCTTTTTAAATTAGCAGGGAGGGACCATCAGTGAACGAAATTGGTAATTGCTGACAACACTTCGAACTACATTTTTAATTTCCCTTTAAAAAATTAGCAAGGAGAAGCTACTGACGACAACAAATTGTATGCTACTTTTTAATTACATGCGTGGAAAAAGATATTGTTTATTACATTTTAAAATTAGGCGAGAAATTCTACAAGATTATGTCATTAAAATTACAAGGGATAAGCTAGTAGTGAAAAAATAGTGACTAGGAAATTACAAATCCTACAAAAAATTTTAATTTCATTTTTAAAAATTGGTCAGACGTCTGTCTGTCTGTGCCAGTAATGAACAAAATATTCATTAAAGATAACAACATATAGAAAATTGTTAATTAAGTTTTAAAATTAGCATGGTAATTCGACACAATTATTACATTTTTATTTTATTTTTTAAATTAGCAGGGAAAAGCCATTACTGATATGCTAATATAAGATAACACATCGTATGAACAAAATTGTTAATTATTAAATTAGCATGTGAAATAGATCACCTAACCTTGACCTTAACACTAGAGTGTAACAATTAACACTGTGAAGTGTACATGTAGCATGTACAAAACGCAATGACTACACATTGACATGTTTGGGTCTGCTGGCTGTAGTGGAAGTCAGCGGCCTGTCTCTGTCTATCTCTCACTATACTGTCAAGTTAAACACTAAAAGCCCTGCTGAACACTTCATGCACCATTTGTCACGTGAAAGCCTCTCATTTACTGCATACAAAATATCCACAAAAAGAGTTTTTAAAGTATTTCACATTGATTGAATGAGATGTTATCTTACACACACAGCAGTTAGCACGGGGGAATATCTGCCGCTGCATCTACTATGCAGCACACAGCAGTTAGCACGGGGAATATCTGTCCATTGCATCTACTACTCTATGCTATGGCTGCCTGTGTTTTAATGCTCTTAAAACATTATCTATAGCATCTCTCACTGACTACATATTTTGTAAAGACTCAATTACACTTTCACGAAAAATACCTTCACTTTTCTATTTACTTTTAATGAAAGATGAATTTGCAAATAAATACACTAAAAGGAAGACACAATTTCATATAAAGGTTAATACGATGATATATCATATTTTAGTGACATTAATTTGTCATGAAAAAAAAATTATTTGCTAATGTGTTTCTTTTTTTTAAAAATTTACTACAGAAAGTGCATTCGACATTATGCGAAAGCTGTTCATTGGTTGGTGAAGGTTCACTTGGAGTTCACGTGAAGATAAGGATATAAGATCTCTGCATGCTAATGGTACACCAGAACCAGGGATCGGACTGAAAGGCTACTAATTTTTTGTCAGTCGGATTTAGCCTAATGAATTGTTTTAGCTACAATTTTCTATTGATTTCATTTCTTCTATCAGACTACCACCTTGTTAATTTGGTAGTCTTGATACAATGTTTAATAGTCGATGTGTCCTGGACTACTACTAATTTGGTAGTCAAGATACAATGTTTAGCAGTCTGTGTGTCCAAGACTACTGCTAATTTGGTAGTCTAGATACAATGTTTAGTAGTCTGTGTCCTAGACTACAGCTAATTTGGTAGTCTAGATACAATGTTTAGTAGTCTATGTGTTCTGGACTACTGCTAATTTGGTAGTCTAGATACAATGTTTAGTAGTCTATGTGTTCTGGACTACTGCTAATTTGGTAGTCTAGATACAATGTGTAGTAGTCTGTGTCCTAGACTACAGCTAATTTGGTAGTCTTGATACAATGTGTAGTAGTCGATGTGTCCTTGACTACTGCTAATTTGGTAGTCTAGATACAATGTTTAGTAGTCTATGTGTTCTGGACTACTGCTAATTTGGTAGTCTAGATACAATGTTTAGTTGTCAATGTGTCCTGGACTGCTACTAATTTGGTAGTCAAGATACAATGTGTAGTAGTCGATGTGTCCTGGACTACTACTAATTTGGTAGTCTAGATACAATGTTTAGTAGTCTATGTGTCCTGGACTACTGTTAATTTGGTAGTCTAGATACAATATTTAGTAGTCTATGTGTCCTGGACTACTGCTAATTTGGTAGTCTAGATACAATGTTTAGTAGTCTATGTGTTCTGGACTACTGCTAATTTGGTAGTCTAGATACAATGTTTAGTTGTCAATGTGTCCTGGACTGCTACTAATTTGGTAGTCAAGATACAATGTTTAGTAGTCTGTGTGTCCTAGACTACTACTAATTTGGTAGTCTAGATACAATGTTTAGTAGTCTATGTGTCCTAGACTACTGCTAATTTGGTAGTCTAGATACAATGTTTAGTAGGCTATGTGTCCTGTACTACTGCTAATTTGGTAGTCTAGATACAATGTTTAGTAGTCTATGTGTCCTAGACTACTGCTAATTTGGTAGTCTAGATACAATGTTTAGTAGTCTGTGTGTCCTGTACTACTGCTAATTTGGTAGTCTAGATACAATGTTTAGTAGTCTATGTACCCTGGATACATTTTTTGAATGTTCATCCACACACCTATCCATCAAAGTTTTGATATTCACTTCCAAAATATTTTTTTTAACCTGTGAAGTTTTCATTTCAGATGGTGATATGAAAATTTGGAATTTGCTTCCAAAATTTTCTTGGAAATAAACATTTTATTTGTAACGTTTTCGTCTGTTCTCAGTTTATATCATTGAATAATACAAGAATTTCCCTTTACTTTTTCATGTAGATTTTCATTTGTAAGTTCAGATCGCTAATTTGAATACTTCCCCTTTTTTTATGTACATGATCATAAATTACCACAGCAGATTTTAACATTTGTAACTCTCTTCCAATTTTCATTGATTTGAACATCTTCCTTTTTTTCATGTGCATTATCACCAACTCCCCAAGGAGTCAGCAAGAATGGTATACGTGCCATGCAGCCAGCACTCACTGGTTTAGAGGCCTAATTTCAAACAACATGACACACCTTACAGGCTACTCCCCAAGCAGAAAATTTTCATTTTGTACCTTTTCTGAGTTTCCAGATCAACTCGTTGATTTTTCATTCCCTTTTTTTTCACATCCATGATTCATCAACTTATTAAGCCAACAAGACTTTTTTTTTATTTGTAACTTTGTAACATTTTTCAGTTCAGATCACCGATTTGAATACTTTTCCTTTTTTCATGTGCATGATCATCAACTCCCCCTACGTCGTACTTAAGCATTTTATCAGTTCATTTGTGTACGCATCTCTTTGGGCATGTACGGCAGAAGACCAGAGAGAAAAGAACACAGCTGGTATGCAGATTGCCATCCGTTCAACAACAAAACTCAATGAAACTGATCATTAAATAGATTTCCCCTAGAGGTTGGTTATTCACACAAGTCCACCTCGCTAGTTGTTTAGATCAGAAAATGAAGAATTTGTTGTGACAGCTACTTAACAGACAACTTTATTCACGGCGACCTGTTTTACATGGGCATACAAGAAACACGGAAGGCTGGCCATTAGCGAAAATATCCTGCTTTCAAAGATGCCATGTAATAATTACGGCAGAATCGCTTCTTAAGTCCGTCTATTTTCTGATTTGTTTACATGTTTATTAAATTAATTTCAGTATATACTGCATCAAATGCGATATTGAAAAGCTTGAAGTTGAACAGAGCATTGACAGTTAACATCATTACAGAATACATAACAGTAATATTATAAAGGGTTTGATATATGCCGACAAGAAAATGAAAGGATAATAAATTCTTACAGATTACTAGCATTGAATTTCAAAGTATA
This sequence comes from Glandiceps talaboti, assembly GCF_964340395.1. NCBI lineage: Eukaryota > Metazoa > Hemichordata > Enteropneusta > Spengelidae > Glandiceps > Glandiceps talaboti. The sequence continues at coordinate 8,891,361 of NC_135556.1, read as the reverse complement.
AAACTGTCTTGATATCACAAAAAAAAAATTCTCAATAAAAAATGCCGACTGCATATATTTCCTTTATAATTGTCATACAATTATTCGGACACATTTTTTTGTATTTAATAACGGTTTTGTAGGCTTTTTACAAAAACACAACTCTTTTCATGAATGGAATTTTTTACATTTTGAATTTGGAAACTTTTCTTATAAGTTATCAATTTCAAAAACTGCCCCATTTCTTAATATTTGCATTTTAATTATGTTTTCAAACTGTAATATGAATATTTTGCAAGTATTTTTTGTATGCCACCTTTAATATTACCACCTTTATCTATTTCATCAATTAATACCAATTATACAAATCTGAAGAAAAATGTAATATTACATTTTACACAACAACTCAAAATGACAGTTATCATACAATGAAATAAATCAGCGTTTACTGAACTTGCAATCGTTACTACTTTAATCTAGACATTGTCAAACTAGATAATAGCCATAGTATTAGATGAACACTGCATATCTCTAACTATTTATCTGAAGGTAATAAGCACTCAGGAGTCATGAATATTCAGTGTTCATCTAATACATACTCATGTGTACTAAGATCCATAATTCGACAGTGTACGGGTATCCCTGAAAGAACAATGGAGGTGAAAAGATAATTTCCATTTGGTGTTTCTTGATAATCAAGCGAATCACGTTTACGTGATCTAAAATCATAAAATGACTCCAGAACCCCCAGTTTATCAAAATACCTTTATTTCCTGGAGTGGTATTCCCCTTTATTCAAAGTTTGATGTAAACATTTTTATTATTTTTTAAGGTCAGTGCAATAGTTACCTCACATGTTGACAAAAATACTGTACAACAGACAGACGCAGACTACACATCCTAATCCTTCAAGATTGCTAATGTTACGTGGAAACGTTCATCAGAAACTGATAGAAGTAACAGTTTGTAAAAACACAAAATGAAGCCATACATTCCATCACATTCTTAATGCCAAATAATCTGCCAATAAAATTGAAGAGGTCATGGCAGCCCTAACTCATCAAAATGAGATTAGAGATGTGATTGGCTTCAATAACTATCTACAAATTCTTTATATAATGCTACTATATAACGTAATAAGTGGAAGTTTAGGATCTGAACAGCGTGGCTTGTACGATAAATGATTACAAACAACACTTTGCCAGAGCGTTCATTCCCCTTCAATAACATACATGCTATATTTCATATAGGGTTCAAATGAAACTGTCTCTCAGTGTTCGTTCTCTTCAATAACATGCAACTATATTTCATTGTACATGTAGGGTTCAAAATGATGCTGTCGCTGAACGTTCATTCCCTTAATAACGAACACTGCTACATTGAATATTTCATATAAGGTTCAAACAAAACTGTCTCTAATTGTTCATTTTCCTATAAAGCATACGTGTACATGTAGCTACATATACATAGCATATTTCATTGCAGGGTTCAAAATGATACTGCTTCACAATGTTCATTCCCTCAATACCATACCACTGCTATATTTCATATATAGTGGTTCACTCCAGTTTGTGTCCTAAAGCATTTCTCAAGTTTATGATTTCATGTCATGGCTATGCTGCCACTGTCAATTACCTAACATATCCATCAAATAAATGAGATTCCTTGGGCGACCAATCTACCCAAAGCTACACCAATTTGAAGAGTAATAGTACTATACCTGGAGCCATGCAGTCTTTAATCAATAAACCTCCGATTTCTCTGATAGTTTTAAATTCGCTTAGTCGAGTTTTTATTGGAAAAAATGGATGGAAATTACTCAATTCGATCATATTTACTTATTGCTTAGTGGAATACAATTTAGATGTTTCAACTTTTTGATAGTCAGACGGGCATTTACAACTTAGAAATCTGATTATTTTTATGGAATTTTATTAAATGTTCATGCTGTTTAGAGATTGTGATTACAGATAATCCTGATGTATCAATAGTTCATACTCATAATTTAGAATTCTAAATTTGTAATAAATAAAAAATGTGCCAGACTAATATGCTTCATTTTATTTTGATAAGGTTGTCTACAAGAATAGCTAATTCAATCTATATATATTCCTCACAACTGAGACATCGCGTATCAGGATACACACACACACTAAATGTCCTTTTTCTTCAAATGTTTACTTTTGTTTTAATAAAATCTTCTGCAGTTTTTCTACAGCATGTGGTTGTCTGAAAAGTTCACTAAAATTTGAGGGGGTGAAAAAAAAAGTTGAAGTGCTACTTGTTGTCTGATAAAAGTTACTCCAGAACAAAAGAAAAATTGGCAGATACTTATTTTAATTAAGAATACAAGAAAAGAAAAAAATATGAAGATACAATATGGCCGCTATTTGTTCAAATTTGAAAGGTTGCAAAACCATTTAACAACAAAATGTGCATACCGTAATCACCTTTGCACCAAGTTTCCATGAATCCAGCTGGTGCATGTACATGTAAGAGATACAGGTGCAAGTGGGCAGACAAGGGCAGAACCTAATTTAGTAATCCCGTTTGGGGTTTTCGCATATTCGGGCTACAGGAGAAGAATGTTCTGGACTGCATTCCTTTAATGTCTTCACTACATTAATTTCATGATATTTCATTCACACAACAAGAAGCTACACTATACACTTTAGGTGAAACCTGCAAAACCTTTTGCAATATCAGTGTGTGATGATTACTATCAAACTATGAAAAATTCAAAGTAAGATTTCTTGCTTGGTGACTCTGTAGAGAAAGAGATGAACTTTGTACAAAGGCTAAATGATTTTTACTGGCAGTATTCACAGATAAGAGTGTGTGCATGCCTGATTACACTTTTGACTAAATTATGTATTGTTGATAAGTACACAAACACTAATGACGTGTGTCACTACAAATCAACACAGAATATTAATGCCAGGAAAAACCGCTCCTTCTTAAAAGCGTAGTCGTATTAATAAACAACAGACTGGGGAAATTAACCAACTCTGGGAGTTTAGCGGGGCAAAGGTTCAATAAAGTGTCTGATCATCACTTTCCCTGTCTCTGGCTGTCACTACATTTATTGGGCCAGAACAAACAAGCCTTCATGTCAGGCAAATTTGTGTCAGCCTCTAATATTCAAATCTTATACATATTTGAAAAGTAAATGGCAAATTGATGAAAGTTTGTCTCCAATGACACACTCACACATTGAAGCTGAAAAGATTACCACAGTATATAGAGTCATGATGGCGGCAGCTCGGCAGCTTTATAATACCGACCACTAACTGTTCTTAGATGAAACAAACACAGATGAAGCGAAAGTACCTTAATTTTCCAATCATGTCTCTATCAAGATTCTCAATTATACTAAAAGAGATCACCATAAATGTGAGGTGCCATGGCATCCTCATGAGAGGTTTTACATTAAAGATCATCTCTCAATAACCTTTCAAGCAGTGCTATTTATTTCATTGAATTCTTAGCGCTGCAAAATTAAGAAAGAAATTCCAATCTTGATATCTCTCAACGTCACTGAAACCCAAAACATTTAGATGTTCTGCAGCACAAGAATGGATAGAGTTGGGTTTCACTTAAAACTCAATGTGTGAAATTTAAATAAAATTCTATCACTAAATCCATTCTGACTCGGTATTCTTCCCCCAAGGGGTTTTGCATGGCACTCCTGACTCTCTTTCTGTTTCGCCGCCCTACTTTTCAGTTTGCCATCCTGCGTTACTTGTCGACCTCAACACATTATTGTTTGTCGTATGTGTAAAATGTTTTCACAAATCTGGTTATTTGTTCTTTTTGGTGTTCTATTCACATGTAGGCAGATCCATCAAATTTCTCTTATTGTTTAAACAATGACTTTTGCCTCTAAAGAAAACAAATGTCCTAAAACAAATGATTGTTAACACCTTTTTCCAAAGTAAAGTGACACAGTTGTATTACGTGATAACATGTCTCCCCTCCACTGTCTACGATTACATGAATTACACGGCAAACATGATGCTGTAGACTTTCAATTTGTATTCTTCAACATCATCAAAAAAAGTATGAGACTTGTTTATCTCTTGATAAAGTGGTCATGTTTTGGCCGATCATTAGTTTTATGTTCAATTTTATTCTGGAAACACGTTTAGTCAATATTCATACATCGTATAGTGCGATCAGGGCAACTGCAAAATCCCAATATTGCGGCTAATGAGTTTTCTTGCTAGTTTTTGGAGTATTCAATAGTAAAGCATAGTAGATCTCATGTATCACAAGATTTTGGCCAGACACACTGCCATGTTAATATAGGTGTACTCAAACTGTTAATGTTTTCTAACTCTCCAAGTCTCTGGACATTTATTTAGTTTGAAATCATTTTAGGTTTCCTGACAAAACTAATCATTGTTATGCAAATCATATGAATAAATTATGCAATCAAAACTATCATGGGAAAACAGTTACCACAATGTATTTAGTTCTTTGATAACTGGAGTTCATACCTCTTGAAAAAAATAACCAAACAATGTGGAGACCACCTGTAAGAACAAGAAGAAGCTCCTAAAATTGATTATTTCCCATAATGCCTGCCTAAACCATTGTAATTTTTATTGTGTTGTGCAGCCCTATCAGACAATGGAAGCTGATAGTATGGCATGAATTTATTTCGTATCTTACAGACTACTTCCTAGCCAGATTTGCAGATTTTAAAACTCTAAGAGAAAGCATGATATCGAATTGGTGAAAATAACGTTCTGTTTCCCTTAAGAATAAAGAAATATAGTTAAGATAAAATCAACATCCCCTTTGTTCCCCTTGAAGTCTTAACATGTAATGAAAATTTGATGAAAACAGAGTAAGAGGCATAAGAAGCAAAAATTCCATTACATTTGCTCTATCAAGTACGGTTTATATTTATAAAGCTCTCCTGGTATGCAGGATTATCTCGCATGCTTAGATCCACGAGAAAGACAGATGCAGTCAGGCAAGGGATCTACAGTCACCGCTTGATTTCCACTCAAGCCAAATTTAGTTCCAGTCTGCTAAAATTACGACTGGAAAGCAATTATCTACCTTTGATGATTTGTCTGGTTATGGAGTCTAATAGAATGACTGACAGCAAAGGTAGGAAATTCACAGGTGGTTTTTTACTGTAAAGTTGAAATTGATGTATGTAATCAAAATCATAGTTTATGAAACAATCATAAATAATGATTATAATGACAACTTTTTTATACATCACATTATGACCAGCAAAGTATTTATTATCTACAGTAATTCCATATATGTCGCACAACCTCTAAATTAGAGCTATACAAATTGGCAAATCTGGCTACGGACAGAGCTACTGTGTAAAGGACTAGAAAGCTCAGGTCTACAAAGTATTTAAGATTGTGCATGTATGCCGGTATGAATGTTCACTTCTAAATCATGTGTTTGGGGAAGTATGGACAGTTGCATCAACTTGTTCAAGGTATGAATGAACTTTCACAAGTCATCTCTACCTGGTATTCATTTATTTCAATAGGCCTTGTCCCAATCTGAATTGATTCAAAACTGATTGAAACTGAATCAATTCAGTTATATATCTATTGGTTCTAAACTGATTTGTGCACCCATGAGAAAACTGACCGAGGGATTGGTCAATTTACTTTTGCTTTTGCGCCGGTTTAAATTGGTTCAAAATCTCCAATCTCCCCACCACCACCCCAAGGTAGTTTAGAATCATTCAACTAACTCAAGTTCAAATCGGTTTTAGTCCATTAAAGACAAGCGATCTGAGAACTGACGTTGAATCGATTTTGAACCAATTCAACATTCAACATGTGGGGACAGGATTCTTGTGGTTCCTCGCTAGGCGTTGGTTCTATAGGTCATTCCAGACTGCAAACAGGAAATTGAGAATACAGTGCCCTCATTCAAATTGGGGGTATCATCACCTCATAGTACCGTTTCTTAAGAGCTTTGTCCCTTGGTATTCTGTATAAGTGTAAATCAGGGATGTTTTTTTTTGTATTGTTCAGACATCGAGGAAAGCAGCAGTGCTCTATGATTAATAGAGTAACCTACAGTTACTCTATTAATCATAGGGTTGGCGGTGGCTGAGCAGTTAGCGCGTATGTCTCGTATCTCTGCAGCCTGGGTTTGAACCCACCAGGTGCTGGCTGGGTTTGATTAAATTTACCACGCTGTAAGTAAGAAGAGTGTTGTTCTGCTTGATTCTACCGAACAACACAGGTTTTCCCTGGGTACTCCGGTTTCCTCCTGCATTAACACTGAACCAAAGGAGCCTATAACTGGGACTAGCTCCCGTTGGTCATCCGATAAATAAATAAATAAATATACCATGTTGGTCATCCGAAAAATAAATAAATCAATAAATATATATACCATGTATACCCCAAGTTACACACCAACAGGAAATATAGCGCCACCATGGCAAATTATGACTAAGCGAGCTTTACAAGTTAGCAGGGTACTAATTATACATTCAGATTTTGATCAATATTGAAAGTCTTCAAGTAAAATCGAACCTGACATCTATTCACTGTAACAATTGACAAGTTGATAATTGACAGATGTCTCTACTTTGTTGCCCTTACAGCGCTGTGTCATATTGGCACACTTTAATACAAAAGCAATTATGTATGAAAACACTTACTTTAAAAGGAATTAAAGAGGTAGAACTGAACTGATATGCATACACATACAGTAATAGATAAAATGACAAAATTGTCTTTTCTTCCATCACAGGTACAACCTTAACTTGGACCAAATATAAGAAACAACAGAAATGATGGGAGCCAAAATGTGACTCGTGACTTAGTCGAAATCGCAATTTAGCGAAGCATGACTTAGTGAGGGTCTCCTTACTTCATTCCCATACATTATGTCATTGATTGAGTGTCTGTCTCCCAAAATGTCAATCACAAATTGTGAGGTTATTTATGACTAGACAAAACAGCAGTATAAACATAGTGTTCTCTCAAAACAAAAATGATATAAGGTAAGTTCACATTATCAACTCTGACGGAGACAAATGACCAATCACGTTCAAACATTTGAGCTGGTACTGGACTTAGTCCCACTATGAACTCCTCCATAATAATAGGGGTTTTGCATACAGAAAATCTACCAAAGTTTCCAGCCATGTTTAAATGGGTTCCTTACCAGTGTTTTTTTTTATTTTTTTTTTTTATAAAAGTAGGTGAAATCTACCTGAATTTCCTAATCATGTTACCAGGGGTTTCCCAAAAAAACTATAGTACATGTACACAGTATGAGAAACTATGTAAGTTTTAGAGGAAGAATGTATGAATGTCTTACAATCAAGCTTAAACGCCCAGCTAAGATAGGTCTGGAAAATGGTTGTCTGGCACAGCTATAGAAATATTTGTCCAAGATTAAGAAAAAAGAAAGAAAAAAGAATTGTTTCTGGTAAGGACAGTTTGTCTAAAATGGTGCAATGACACAGATTTTTTTTTGAAACCTGTCACTCAATCCACTATTTATGGTAGTTACTGTTCTTTTTATTTGCTACTTTAGGGCAACTGTGTATGTGGGGCAGATGTCATTTGCTTGTTCATGATTGGCTCTGCAGTTGTCTTCACTGAAGTATGGAGGGTTATTTTTCTGTTTCCCCACAGATCTGCAGACTGCATGGGCTGGACAAACACACAAAAAAAAAGACTGATGTGAGGGTACTTCAGTGATGCGTGCACCGACCAGAAACAATTCTTTTTTTTCCTTGGGCCTAAAATGATATCCTAAGTAATCCTTAAGACTCCACTGCGCATCAATGCAAGAACCTGGGATTGAAATGTTAGCCTTTAAGTTCTCAACAAGGAATGTGGCTCACTCGTGTATTACATTCTACTTTATGAATGTTCACTTCAGTTCGGTTCAAGAACTTTTCACAGGTTAATGACACATCTTCATTCCATTTACATGTTTAGGTCTTTCCTGTCAACCTGTTTTATGCTACATGGAGTGCATGATATACCGATCAACCGAACTACAGGATTTATGTCAGCTTCTGGTACAAACCCCCACTAAAGGACAAATTAAAGCTTTTAATCTTGAAGGCCATATTCTATTCACACATCAGTAATTACAGTAACGTTTACAGCTGATTTGTCAGAGCCCATGTACTTAGTTTGTAGGATCTCACAATCAGGTTTCAATTGAAGCAGCGGTCCAACCTGGATTATAACATGTGTCACGATGATGCAGTACGCACCGGGTGATAGATTTCACACTCGCTGGCAATTCCACTAACTTTGAATTCACAAGTTGAAATTGACGCCATCGAGTCTTCAGGGTTGCTCGACCTTATGCTAGAGGACTAGCGCGCAAAGACTGATGAAAGCATACCGAAGTAGCAAACACAGTGAATTCGTGAATATCAAATGTTGTCAAGAGTGCAGAGTGGTCAAATACCTGCAGATCTGTTACAATTTGATATGCAACCTCTGCAGAGAATCTAAATTAATGATAGACCCAGGGCAAGGAGACAGGTGACATGTAGAGTAACACCGAGTTCATTTCTTTGCTAATATATTGTGACAACACCTGTCACCATTCAGGGAACCAAGATCAAGCGTTATGGATTGCTGTGTTTTTCATACCTACTACATTCAGGTGTTCAATCCTCTAGATGACTGTCTAATTAGAATACCAATTATGGTACATGTATGTGCAAGACGACATTGTCTTGTGTGGCTTTCCTTGTTGTGTCTTATAAAGTGTTTTCGTTAAATTCGTAAGTAGTTAAATTCTACCCAACTTCCCCAGGCTTTTTGCCAGGGATTCATACTAAAATTATGGTGTATTAAAGATATGGTTGATCTATGAATAGAATAGAATAGAATAGAATAGAATAGAATAGAATAGAATAGACTAGACTAGACAAGAAACTTCCTTGCATCCATTTAGAAAACTACCTATCTTTATTGGATTTTCTGCAATAAGTGTTTGGTAGTTAGTTTGTCTGATTTTATCAATTGTTATACAAATTTGCCTCTATCTTCTGTGTCCTGTTAACCCTTTCACCACCGATTCCCTCAATTGAGGGAACGCGCTAGGGCGCCCACCGATTCCCTCAATTGAGGGAACGCCAGAGTTCATTCACCTACCTCGCCGTTATGCCGTTAAACGGCAGCTATTGCTGCAAAAATTGCTGCCATAACTAGTTCCACACATGCGTATTAGCCTTGTTTATCTACACTGCCATTTTGAAAGCATGACAGTGAACGATATCAGGAGTACGATCCAAATGACGAGCGATCGTAATTTTATGTGCGTTTTTCGCTCACAAAATCGAATTTCAACATGGCGGAAGTAATTAACGGCTCTCATAACATGGTGTACGATATAAATTATGTCACTATCTTTGGATATTTCGACAGAATTTGACTCGAAATACATCGTTGAATACAAGTATTTAGCTATGGGAACACATTGTACTTGTATGTAAGCATCAAATTCCCGCTAAGGCCGTGTGAGTTTATGGTTGAATTTTTGAATGTCGTTCAAATTTACGCAATCTTGTGACCGTGCCGACGCCCATGCTAACGTTCTAGGGGTAATTTTTGGCAATATCATGGATTATTTTGGTTTTATTTCTTTTTGTTACGGCTCAATAATGACTTGTATTTGTATTAGCTCACTGTGTAGAGGTCAGTGGAGGGAAACTTACTCTTGATGTTGGCGATTTTCCGATCGGATTTTTTACGTGCGTTTTTCAATGTAAAATTCAAATTTCAACATCGGCGAAGCAAAATCTGTCTCCCCTAACATCGTTTGCAATGTAAATAAAGGTGCTGTTCGTAGAAATTTCCACTCAATTTTACTATGAATACGATGTTTTATACAAGGAGATGGCTGAGTGAACTCGATGCAGTATATGGAAGGATCAGATTATCGCAACGTAACTTCAAAGTCCCGACTGCATATTTGCTTTTGTGGGTAAGCATGTCGGCAAAAAGCGTCACGTTGGCGTCCCGATTCGGACTCGTATACTACCAACTTGTGGGCATTTTTTTTACTGATTTTGAGGATAAATTTGGTGATAATTTTTTGTTGTTCTGTCAAAAAATGATATATAATTACACAAACTGATTTTTCTGAAGGTATTGGGGCGACGACTTCAGATATTTTTTACCCTTCATTGCCGGTGCGGGGGCCGACTATTGCGTCGTAATCGGATTAGTAGGCCGTTAATTATTTTCGTTCAAATTTAATACGACTGAAAATAACATTTTCTGACAAATTTTCGCCGATTTTGACCATTTAGTCAGTATACAGAAGTTTTGTAAGAACTTGAATGTTGGTATTTTGAATTTTGTTTGTAATATAAATATTTTGTTTATTTGTGATATGTCAATAAATAAACAACCTATGTTTGTTTTATTAATATTTTGTTACTTTAATCCATATTTCGGTTATGTGTGTGATATTTGAATACATGTATTTGCAACTATGATGTAGAAAATTTATTTTCCATTCAAATGATACCTTATTTTTCAAAAATAAGCAACTCTAAGTATTTTTATATCAGTTTGATTACACCACACTCACTCTCACATTATGTCAGTGAGGGGGCTGGTGGACAACACACAATCCCATGAGGCAAGTGGTGGTGAAAGGGTTAAGAGCACCGTATGCAGTGTTCTCCCCAGGATTTGTTGATAGGATATCGGCTCATTAGCATAAATTAGCATCAATTTACATAACAAAATAATTACATTCCCGAATAACTTAATGAATTTTATAAAATCAAAGTACATCATAATATCAAACAAGTAGTACATGTACATGTGGCCAAAGGAAAGTTGAAGGCCATTTTATTACTTCAAAATATTAGCACCAATAAGAAACTCATAAAGCAGTGTTATTGATTATTATTCTTAGGAAAGCTGAAATTATTTCAATATAAATGTCCACAGACATTTTAGACTTTCGAAACACAAAAAGTTTGTGTACAGCTACTGGCAGACATCGTGTTAGTCCGAAATTTCGAGACTTACTATACTTCCCTATGGAGGACTTCAAAAACTCACGATAGTTTGTGATGTCATGGCCGCCATATTGGAAAATCCATGCTTTCATCCGAGTAGTACGATGTATCAGTCTACAATGTCAAACTACAAACTAAACGTGTTTTCAGGGTAAAATTGAACATGAAATTGATAATCACAGATAACATCGCCACTTTATCGAAAGGTACATAAGTCTGTTCAACTCTTTTCACGACATTGAAGAATGCACATGCTTTTGGGTTGAGACATACTCTGTGTTATCACTGTTACGCTGTCACTCATAGAAAATTAACTAGGCACTGAATGCCAACTTCATGAGTTTGTTGAACTTTTATACTTTATAGCAAAATGACAAGGCATCGTTTGATTTTATAGTTGTCAAAATCTGGCAGTTCCGACATGCTTCTACGGTTGAACCGACGTTACGGATGCGCTGGTTTTGCCTTTGATTTACCGAAAGCTGTTGTACCGTAGTGTGAATCACACTGCCATTAGCGGGTTTACGCATTTTATTCCTATCGAAAACAATACTGACGGCAAACTTTAATGAAATCTGTCTGGTAATGGTAGAGGGTTGAATAGTCATTTGAACTAATTAGACACTCTTTAGTTTTACTTGCTGCTTATGTGTGAAGGATCAATACAAACGTTGCGAAAACAACAAAGGCATCAGCTGACCGATTGACAGATGAACAATATTTACCGAACCCTATACAATCTGATAGCGTATCGGTGAAAATTTAAGGGATATCGGGCCTGATACGCTAGAACCCTCTGTGGAGAACACTGTGCATGATATACAAAATTTCATATGCAGATGATATTGATATCCATACCCACAGAGAATTAAGTAAATGTTTGCAAAGCCTGTCTTTTTTATAGTATAAAGTGTTTATATTGATAGATGTAAAGTTTCATGATCAATATTAATTACTCCTAATATAGTCTTTTAAGTTTGAGTCAATTGGATTATTTACCGTAGGGTAGAGAAATACTCAGCTGTAATTATGGACATATGCATATAGAATACATATCAATACATATGTACGTACGTACGTACATACATACATACATACATACATACATACATGCATACACATACATACATACATACATACATACATACATACATACATGCATACACATACATACATACTTACATACATACATACACATACATGCATACATACACACACATACATACACACATACATACATACATACATACATACATACATACATACATACATACAATTACACACACACATACACACACATACATACATACATACATACAATTACACACATACACACACACACACATACACTGCTTTTAAAAATTAAATCAGCCGATAGTGTACAACACTGGGATGCTAATTATTTTCAACCTGAATGTGGTTTCAGGAGTGTTTTTTAGCAATCATTTGACAAGTTTTCATTGTTGAATCTTATACAGTAACAGCTAGCTGAAGAAGGCCAAGTGATTTAGCTAAAATATACTACTATAAATAAACCTGGAAATTTAAGACATATTTTCACTTATTTCGCTAGCACAAAATTGCAAAAATAAATATTGACTAAAATGTCTTCTCGTACATGAACACACTGTACCAGTCTGGTAATTAGTACAAAATTAGTCTTTGAGAACTAGCGGAAGACTGCTAAATCGCAAACATTTTTAGTAGTGAAAAAAACATCTTGGTTTACAGTATTTATGCTCTGAGTGAGTAACTACAAATACGGTAAGATGAGCAAGGAAACGACATTTTTGATTATGTTCATGTCATGAGAGTTGTTTATCCACTCATAGAATAAAATGATGTTACATGCTCGGCATTCACACTAGAAATGTTCATATTAGTGAAGTGCACTCCCGACAATACTGACGAGATGTTGGAGATAATTAAGTATTGTTCTCGATCACTTCCTGACTTTGCAAGTAGCAATATTTTAAGTTTAATATGCACCCAGAGTCTAAAAACATTCATTCTCATATTATGATGACCTCATCTAGTACAGGAAAACAAACCATGTGACAATCCCTTGACGACTGGAAACACCGCGCAGTGTGTCATTTCACGAACAAAGTCACCTTCACCTACAAACATTCCCTAATTGTTAGTTTGTTTGTTTGCATAAATAAAGGAAGAATAGTACTACATGTACAAACACCCAAACAAACCATCTCCAAGGATGGCATATCAATCGTAACAACCTTTACCTGTGTGTGGTTTACGTTTGGTATTCAGTCCACAGACTACCACAATATTATCACAAATTGTTTACACTACAGGGTCTAATTACAAGACTGTTTTAATATATTGTTCTAATCCATGGCCAGGATTAAGGAGATTCAATCAATGACCTCACTCACTTATGCTCTAGAATAAGTAAGTTATTTGCTGATCATTATGGCTATGATCGTGATGGCTATATTTCTAAATATAGAATTCCGTATTTCTAACGACTTTGACTGCGACTGCTAGATCTCTAAATCTAGAATACGTTATTTCTTATGACTGATGGTGACATGACGGCTAGATTTCTAAATCTAGAATTTCTTATATCTAAATCTAGAATTCCTTATTTCTAATGACTTCGTGACTACCAGATTTTCACATTTACTGGCTCTTTGACATTGTATATTCTGAATAGCTGATTTTCAAATTTTTCTTGAAACTTTTTACTCATATATACAGGCAGAATGGAAACATTTAACCCCCTAGTCACTGGAAAATATAGACAGTTAATCTCTAGTTTTCTAATCTGAATCCACCCTGTACCAAGTCAAGTAACAATCCCCCCCACCCCAACCAACCAATTCCTGAATTCCTGATGTTATCTTTACAATACATGTGATGATTTGGCTGTTGCTATGGACATGGTCTTGTTGCTAGGTATATTTGCACACACTTTTTGAATGTTTGTTCACTTAACTAAGAATCCCTGTTATCTTTGTGAAATATACTGTCGTTTGGCTGTTGTTATGGGCATGGTCATGGTTGCTAGGGATATTTGCATACCTTTTTATGATTACTCACTTGCCTACCAAATGATATTTGACCAAAATATAGTGCTAATTGGTTGTTGCTATGGGCGTGGTCATGGTTGCTAGGGCTAATTGTGTCAAAATCTTTTGAAGAAAATCTGCAGAATAACACTTCTAGAAACTTCTAACAAAATTTTAGTCTTACTGACCAAGTACTTTTTGAGAAAAGTTTTTGACCAAAATTCACATTTTTACATCTAATTTGCATATCACTGATGAGATCATTATATTTCTTCATCTATACACCCCCAGATGCATCCCCATTAAATTTCAGCCCAATCTGCTGAGTAATTTTGGAATTAAAGATTTTTGACAAAAAATTTTTTTAGCCCTAATGGAATCATGCCATGAACACATCTTAATTTACAAACTCCTAAGAACATGCCCACCAAATGTCAGACCAATTTTTAAAACCAAAAATGACATTTTTTGACCCAAATCACATACCTGTGATGCGATCATTTTGCTTTGAATAATTTCTAACTAGAAACTAAAAGTAATCTCCCCATCAAATACAAAGGCAATCGGCCTGGCAGTTTTTGAGTTAAAATCGTTAACACACACACACACACAGACAGACACCGCACCATGCCTATAGCACTACTGAACCTTATCAGTCCAGTTGTGCTAAAAATTAAGATTCACTTTTATGACTATCACACTTTGTGACTTCATGGAAACAAAAAGAACAAAATGTGAATATAGAAAGGATGTTTTTGTCTTAATTCCGTTTTTTTTTAAAATGTAAATTTCGTAAGATGCTTCTGAGTTTACCGGAGATGACAGTGTAAGTGCATTTGCTAAATTGTAAGCACTTTAATCCAATACAGAGAACACAGTCGGCATGAAAACCTGGATGGAATAGTTATGTACATATGTGCCATTAGAAGATTAACGAAATTAAAAGACAAAGGTCATGACCTGCGTCCACGGTGTTTGGCAGGTGAATGTGATAAAAAGTGAGATATGAAATTCACCGTAATATTTTTGTTAATAAATAGTAAGTAGGTAAAATCTATTCACGGTTCTCCATCCTGTTTTTTATGAATCCTAGATCCAAATTTCCTGTCATTTGTGAAGGAAAGTGAGCCGATTTGATCAGATTTCTTCGTCTTGATTACCAGGGTTCTAAGTTCTTAGAATACGCAACAAAAAAAAGCTGCATTCTGCTCGAGGCCTGGAAACATAGTAATCAATAGCTACAGTAGGAATGAATGACACCTGATAAGGAAAGCCTACACTGTTACTGCGACTATGGCCAAGTATTAGCAATAAATGCAGTGAAATCATTGATTCTTAGGCAGCGATATCCATCTGTGTTTTCTTGACTATCAGGAAAACAGTTCGTTCTATTCTATCTGTTCGTTTTTTCGATCAAAATACGGTGTGAAAGACTACGCGAGTACGTAATTTCTACGATAGTCAAGTATTAGCAACGAAACAGACCAAACTTATTGATTCTTAGGTAGCGATATCTATCGCAGTGTTTTCTTGGCTATATCAGTGATACAGTTCGTTCTGTTCTACCTGTCTGTGTTTTATGTCAGAACACAGTGTGAAAGACTAAACCATCATTTCTACTACAACCAAATTGTAAGCAATGAAATGGAACAAAATCATTGATTCTTAGAAACCGATATATATCTGGACATTTTCTTAACTATCAGCGAAACGTTTTCTTTCATTCTATTCTACCAGTTCGTTTTCTCGATCAAAATACGATTTCTTTTGAATTGAAATGTAGCATCTAGGACAGGGTTTGCATAGCAGTACAGTTGCAGAGATAACTATGGTGCGATATCTCACTTTTAGCTGGCGCATCATTAGAGCTTGCATGATGTCCCTAGGAGAACCATTAACACATTAAATGGCATTATTTCCACTTTGCACCACCAACTGTTCCATTTATTCTATTTGAATAATTAGACTGTGACACATGCCACTTACTCTTACATACCATACCTGTTACCAATGACAACCAGGAAATCAACCGGTTAACCTTTCTCCAGAGCAATTTTTCCTATACATGCTTTAACAACAGAGAAAAATATTTTCTCCTTGGGTGTTCACGAAAACAAGACGTAAGGAGTCTTTGGCGTGGCTAAATACACGGAAATTGAATATAGTTTGCAGACGTCTTGGTAACATATTATATTTGCAGTATTTTCACATGCAACATTTGGAGAATGGAAATGGCCAATCATAGGCAAATAGTTTTCAATCTGTACACTTCCAGGTACATAAATGTGTATACATGCTGTGTTACAATTTACAATATTACGACACGCACTTTTTCTATTGCACTGCACAATGACTGTGAATACAGCTATACAGAAATTCAATTCCCCTTTCTGACATCGCAGCTCCGCGTTAGTCTGTTCTGTTTGATAGAAATTGGGTATCGGAGTAATTGAAATTTGATTCAGGCTTTGATAAAAAACCAAGGAATACTTGATTTGGTGGGATTAAATTTTCCATGAAAATTTAGTGGTTAACTCCTTTTGGCCGTACGGTTTACTTGATACCATATAACAAAACTCTCTCAATTGAAGTTTTTCCGACAATATTTGTCTTCGTCTACGGAACATGGTTAAATATTTCTTTAATATCCTTTTTCTTATTTCTATTTTTTAGGAAACAAAGACCACAGAATTACAGAATAAATCACAACTCCTTTCTTTTCATAATAACTATTTCAGCAATATTTGTTTGGTAAATTCTACTGAGGTAGGATAAGAATGCGACAATCAATGCATAGCCTTCAGCAAAGTACACCGCACTACATGCCCACCTGATTGTACCCAGTTACTACAAAGCATACACAATTGACAATATTTTCATGCTATCAGCCTCAAAAACTGGGCTATTTGATACAAAATTCACAAAATGTTATTGCTATCTTTTGACATGAACAAAAGCAGCCATATTATTGAAAATAAAATTCTAGCTACAGTGTACCTTCTAAGTGCAAAGGAAATACAATACATGTACCATGTTTTTACTAAGGTTTTTAAAACCCCGGCAATAGAGCAGCAAAATGAGGTAAAATTTTCAACAATTATAATAGATTTTTACTATTTTACTGATCATACTCTGTCACTGATTTTACATCTTGAAGATGTTCTGAAATCCCAGCAATGAAACTTGTCAAAATCTTTCCCGCCATAATTTTGGTAGATTTTACCAGCTTACCGTTTATACTGCACTTACACACCGCTTGTCTTGCACCTCACAGCTCACTCTAAAACATGACTAAATTGGCATGGTTTATCTAATTCACTTGAGTAATCTCTGGAGTTATCAAAATTATGACTATTACAATGTCTTTAAAATCATTCAGGTATATTAGCATGGTCAATTTACACAAATCTATTTAAATTTGTATTTGATGAAAGTGCAGGCACATAATCAATATCTGCAATACTTTTAACACCTTAATATTACCAAGATAAAAAAAAAAGTACCGGACTTCATTTTTAATTTATTACTGTTATTTCAATAGAATGAACGATATGTCTATATTTGAAACCTTTATTTGCAAAAAAACAGAATAAATATGTACACAGCTCTGTTTTATTAGAGTTCTTACTGTTTTTATGTTTAACTTTCATTTCCTAAAACAGAACGATTCATGTCCTACATGCTGGTAATGTTTACAAGCCTAAATGGAACCATCAAAGTCATTAATATAAACCATACCTTAGGATATCACTAAACTAAGCTATATTGTTGACATCTCTTGTTGCTTGACTTTGACCTCATCACAAATATTATTCCAGTGATGTGTACACAAATATCTACTTCATATCAATATTTGCCACAATGGTTGCCATGGCGATGTTTAAACTCTAAGGAATACCGCAATCTAAATCTGATTAGCAGTGCACATGTGGCCACAAGAATTGTGGGTAATATCACGACTGTGCCCTATTAGTGGTAGCACTGCAAATAGATAAAGACAGTAGCTCCTTGTGATAATTTAGTTGCAGACATCTCTTGACTTCTTACACAACATTGACATCAGGAAACATAAACTGGCTGAAAGTTCATTAATTTTTGTTATAATTTCAACCTAAATCATTCTTAAATTGAAAATTTAGATTGATATTTTTCCATCAAAGGTACTGTTCTTCCCATAGTGCAAGTTACATGATTGCTTTTAAGCTTTACTTGAAAATTTGACAATATATTATTTTTCAGCAAAGTTTTTTTTTTTTTTTTTTTTTTTTTTGGCCCGAACAGGACCTACAACATTTGCTTTTATATTGCAAATTGGTTATATACACCAAATGAAGGCACAGTGAATATTTGTCCTAACTTTGAACTGTAGTGAATTATATGATTTGGAATTCTGAATTGTTTTGACAATATATTATTTTCCAACAAAGTTACTATTTTTCCTCATTTTTCATATATATATATATATATATATATATATATATATATATATATATATATATATATATATATATATATATATATATATATATATATATATATATATACACACACACACACACACATACGAGAAAGCACACACACATACATATACACACACACACACACACACACACAACAATAATATAATATAATTCCTTTTCCTTAAAAATATTGACAACATATGTTATAGCAAAGTTCAATTGTTTTCTACCAACAGTGAAAGTTATACAAGTTCTTTAAGTTGAAAATTTTCACAATATATCATTTTTCAGCAAAGTTAATATTTTTATTCAGTTGCATTACATCGAGTAACATAATTCCAAAAAAAAAATTGACAAAAAACATCTCTCAGCAAGGTTAATTTGTTTTCTCCCCACAGTGCAAGTGATTTGCGACAAACATTTACCAGACAGTGGGAATAATGAGTGATTTTAAAAGAGAGCTGTGAATTGAAGTAAACGGATTAGTGAAGGAATTCCATACTGCTGATTAGACGGGGATACAGCAGCTGGGAAAGTCAACCACTAAGCTTTACTTCCTACATCTCCTTTTTTTCTACAGCTAACATTTCCTGTCGCTTGGACAACACTCATAAACACATCTATTGGAATGTCATACTATTGCCCAGTTTACTAATCCCACACCACATTAAAAAAAAATAAAGATTTTCTCATCAAAAGACGGGCAAGTGTAACATCTGGGGAGTACAGCGACAGCAATCTATAACACAGTAGAGGCAGACTTTGATAAGCTGCAAATCACAGTGCTTTAGTACGAACTAAGTAATACTATCTTTGACCCACCTAATTTAGCAAAGTGCTTGGGTGTGCATCTACACCAGAGTTGATGTGTTACTTGTAGTTCAGAGAGCTCCACAAAATGATGGCCGAACTGCTTGTTTTCCTGTGTGGTCTTGCAACAAACCGAAAATCAAAATAAAATATGACAAGAATCTGAAAGCGGAATCCCTATACAAGCAAATATAGTAATGTATACAGGTTGCTTTAAGTAAGGCAACTCAACCATGAGGAGGTATACAGGATAGATATTTTTTTTCTCAATTCATGCTCAACTGGACTGGCACATTCCATTCCATTTGTAGGGAGTGTCGGCACCTTTTCACTAATGAAGTTATCACGCTCAGCAGTCTTATTTGAACTTTGATACTTCAGCTGACATTACAAACTTTTCAGCTCAATTGCGAATCAATTGAAGGACTGCAAATCTATTTTTAATGTCACTTTGTCTCATTTTTTTCTTGTCGGCCAACAATCGTAGAAATCAATAAATTATTGACTGACATGAATTTGAGTGACATCACAACCAGAACTGTAATCTCAAGAAAGAGTTTCCCAAATGCGTTCTGTGTCTTGTACAAAGAAATCTATTTTCACTTAAAGGTAAAGAAGGAATAAAATACTCCTAAATAAAACCATTACAGCACAATAAAATCAATTTAAATACGTAAATAAACGTATCGGATTTTCACGATCACTTATTTCTGATCAATAATACTATAATATCCTTCTTCTCAATCTAACGAGAAAGAGCTTTCCTCAAGCTTTCAAACATCGGTGTCATAATTGTGGTTTTTTTCCCCTCTCACCAGGAATCCATGCTCTCCGGTTCTACAGTCATTCAATAGTCTGAAAGTTATCGGTTTCAGGCTAATATCCCGTCTAGTTCATCCAATCATATTCATATTTCCATGTAAAAGGAAATTGTGTCAATTCTACTACATATAACCTGTCTTTCTGTTACCGAGAGTTTTCAAATCTTTGTATCAAAGCGTTGTCCTGTCTGCGAGTAGTCTAACAAATTTTTTTTACATTTCCTTTAGAACTTTAATTGCATCAATCACAGCAAACTAACTAAAGCCCAAACAGAAATTATGGAAATTCTACTACATCTGTCATATTGCAGGATTCTGAAATTTTCATATCAATCTCTGTCCAGTCTGCAAGTAGTTGGACAACTCCTTTACATTTCCTTTAATACTATACCAGCTATAACGGGAGCACAATTTTTTTTCTCGACAAGACAACAATCATTATACCATGCACGACCCAAGTTTAACAAAAAATATGGAATATATACTCTGGTTGTTCTACGTCACAACAACGCATGTCTATGTCACAACAACACATGTCTACATCACTGGTTCTGCTGTGTTCAAAACATGAGTCAAAACCTTCCAAATTGCCATTACTTTCCCTAATTTTTCTACAAAATTATGGACACTGGTATAATTATGTTATTCATTCAGCTGGAAAATACTCATGACCTATGGGTGTCACTACTCATATTTTCCTTTGCTGAACGTAGAAAAAATATTAGGGTAACATCAAATTATAATCATCGAATATTATGAAAATACCGATAATCATACATTGTACATCTCTCAATTTTATCCGCAATTAGTACTGTAACAGGTTGAAACTGTTTTTCATGTTGGGGTGCTGATTATTAGGGTGCTGACCCAAAATCTAATTTCAATTTGATTGGAATTATACTATGTTTATGTGTACAGCTACACAAATATGTGAATAGACCCACAGGTTATTCAATACTTTGAAGGATGTAAAATATTACAAGTAAGTCATAATGTCGAACAAAATAGTTTTACAAATGGTCCAGTTGTACCTTTAATCATATAATTCACAACAAAATTAATGACAGCAAAACAGAAATTATGTAAATTCTACTACATAATACCTGTATATCTCTGTTTGAGGGATGCTGACATTTTTGTATCAAATCTCTGTTCTGTTTGCGTGTAGTCTGACAAACCTTCAGAACTTTAATTACATTGATAATAGCAAAGTTAAAGTACAGCTGAACAGAAATTATGTAAAATGTTACAAGACATTAACCCCCCCCCCCCCCCCTCTCTCTCTCTCTCTGTCATCCTGGTCCTAAAATCTTTGCATCAAACGCCTGTCCTGTCTGCAAGGAGTCTGACAACCCTTCAGAACTTTAATTACATCGATCATAGCCAAATTAACTGCAGCCAAACTGACAACACAACAAAACATTTCTCATAAGCCGATATCACCACAGGCCACACTGACGACATAACAAAATGTTTCAACAAAACATTGAATCACCTGAGGTCAGAATTACAAATATAAGATGCCAATTCCTTCTCAATTTACATGGAATATTGATAACCATATAGAAACTAATTTGAGGACATTGAATTTTTCACATCACTTGCTTTCATTATTTTAACCATTCCAATTTAATTGGTCGTCACAAAATGAAAATTGGAACATGAGAATTGATTGAGTTCAAAGGGATAGTGATGATTGGTTCTTGTTATTTTTTTTCTATTGATTTTCTAATTCTGACAGCTCATAAATTCCATTTTTTATATTATCATAACATTACTGTCTTTTAATTACCTTGCGATGACAGTAATGGTACTCTAATGCAACCTTCCAGAAAGATGAAAAATCCACTTTTTGCGGTCTTGATTTCGTTCCCTTCATTATTGTTGAAAGACATGGTATATATGCCTGCATTAGCATTAGGCTTCATGCTGTGGGCTCGGTGCTTCAAAGGAGTCAAGTTTTACTATAATATTTGCAGGATACACTATATGCAACACAGCTTGGCTTGATGTCAAAAATCTTTTTAGTTTTTTTTTACTCAGGGCAGTTGACAGACACGGTAAATACATATGCAAACAATAGCATTTGAGGTCATCCTGCATACTGTTACATGTACGTAATATTTGTACGACATTTTTTGTAATACATGTTAACTTGACATCAAAAGTCTTGTTTTTCATTGTTTTACTCAGTGCAGTTGAAAGACATGGTAAATACTATTATAGGCAAACAATAGCATAAGGGTAAAGTTGCAGACAGGCTAGCTTCTAGAAATGTTGTAGGTTTTGCTGTGCATATTATACGTAATATTCAGTGGTACAACTTACAACAAGGCAATTCAATGGTAATTCTCACTTTACATGCGTGAAGTCCATACATATATTCCATCATTAACCTGGAAGAGTGAAATCAAAGTTCCAAATAACGTTATTCCTATAGTATGGCCTTCACAATCACAGAGTGAGATTTACAATAAACGTATAGATGCTAATCCTGATATTTTTTTTTACATTTTTTTAATGTATTTATGTTTATAGACATACTTTAAGCAAGTAAATATTAATATTTGGCATCATGTTGCAGAGCTCTGAGTGTTATAAACAAAAATTATTATATACTGTACATATGCGAAGTAGTAAGGTACAAAATAAACAAATTGCATCAAAAAACAAGTTGTTACAGGGAGGGAAGGAAGGGAGGGAGGGAGGGAAGGAAGGGGAGGTGTTCCTCCATTGAGACAATTGATATGATAAGGCAGAAAAAAAAAGAATTGTTTATGATCAGAACAGTTTGTCTAAAATGGTGTGACAACATGTTTTTTTTTTTTTTTAGTTTTGATTTTTAATACTCAAACATGTCACTCAATCTACTATTTATGGCAGTTACTGTTCTTTTTATTTAGTACTTTACAGCAAGTGTGTATGTGGGGGCAGATGTCATTTGCTTGTTCATGATTGGCTCTACAGTTGTCTTCACTCAACTTGAAGGAAAGAGCATTATTTTGGTGTTTCTCCACAGATCTGCAGACTGCATGGGGTGGGCAACACACACACACACACACACACACACACAAAACCCCCCGAAGTGAGGGAATTTACGTGATACATGCGCTGACCAGAAAAAATTCTCTCTTTTTTTTGACCTAATATATTATTCACATTTGAAGTCATCCATAGGCTCAATACCATAATCACTGGTTTTCTTTATATGTATGCAAAAGTAGGTAAGACATGTTGACTTGACATCAACAATCCTATTCTAAGCTTTTTACCCCCATTCATTTAAATAAAATGTTAATATTAGCTGGGAAATGTTACAATTCAGAATAAAGCTGCAGCCTCAGTGGTACATGTACAAATACCAAATGTTACTGCAGGCAATATTACTTATAATATACATTTCATAAACGATGTAAGTAATATATGTAGAATTGACATCAAAAATGACGTTTCTAGGTCTTTCTTAGCTCATGTCAGTTCAAAGACAGGGTAAAATATGCAGGCGTCAGCATTTCGAGTCCCGCTGTAGGCTCAATGCCACAAACACTTAGCATCAATTTAAACGGTATTGGCAGTTGGCTAAATTGTACTAGAAGGCAAGGTCTGTACCATGAATACCTGCAATGTTGGGTCATTTCACTGACGTGTGGGTCAACAGTGAGTCTTTATTTGCCAATATCACAGACACACTGTCTCATCTTTCCTCCGAATCCATCAACCTGTCTTATGAAATTACAATCTGACAGAGTTATAATGGATTTATGTTACGATATGTCTTCATCTGCCATTCACATATTACAGTTTTTGGTTCATTCCCTGTATCTATATCGTTGTATAAAAGGATTCTGAAAGGTCGGCTTGAAAATTCCCCTTCCTTGACCTTTCATCTGTATTCACTAGTTTGTGCATTCATTGTATGTATATCAGCCTGCAAAATGGATTAGCGGGACTGAGTTCAATTTCCCCTTACAGACCTTCTGGTTTTATTCAACAGTTTTTAATTTCGTTGTATCTGTTATATAGCATAATTAACATGTTAAAAGACACTACAGGTTAAGCTTGTTAAAATGATATCGCTGCAACACTGTTGCAGTACCGATGCAGCAACTTGTAGTAGCTCATGAATGCAATGAAACAGAAAAGTGATAGGTTTGCTAGCTATACAGTTCAAACATATATTTTAAAATATGCTGACACACAACCGTGTATGTGGTAATTTCACACAACAACCATCCCAGAAACTTTACGAGACAAGTTCGTTCCCATGTGCCGCATCAGTCGTCACTGTACTGCCACGACTGTACAAGAGGTAATTTCAATTTCTTGCGACAACTTTGCATGCGAGAAACTTCCCAAGACAAGCACATCATGCAGTCCCATGTGCCACATCAGTCAACATGCCTTGAAATACAGAAATAATGAAATATATATCGATTTTTACATGTTTGCCGACTCTTCATCAATCACCTAGTCAATCAGAGAAATGGATGAAATTAAAATCCAGTTAATATGAAATACATAATTAGCAGCTGACATGGAAATAATATAGTTAATTCCACATAGATTACATATTGCTTCCTGTTTTCAAATTACCTTTTTTTTTTACGTTTTATTTATTCCTTTCAGGTCAAAATAAACTTTTTTTTTGCAAATTTACAAAGCTGCCTCTTAACCTTTGTTTTTGACCTTACCTAATACTAGTATAGATCGGTTTGTAACTATGGAAACAATACAAATGCGATAAAAGGATATAGCTTCCCTGCTGACTACCCAGCACGATTCGTGGACAACGTAGATTTCAACATAGTATAATGAATTTGTGGGAAATATCTATGGCTTAATCTATGGCATACTGAGGTATGCCGAAATAGCGCTTTGTGATAGTTTGAGGTTATTACGTTATATATCTCACATCTTTGCTTGATCATATCAACGCAAGTACCATGCTAGCCACATAACACTTTAAGTTATGACTTGTGCTCTTGAAATAACATGAATGTCGATATGATCAAACAGAGATGCAATAGCTACACATTTTTTTATGAGTCCACAAATTTCTTAGAAATTTGCAATTGCTTACTAATTCAAGCCCAAGTTTATTTATCAGTGTAGAGGTATGAGCAAGGCTACCACTCTTCCACAATTTATTGAACAAGTCAAGCAATTGTATAAGATTGAAAAAAACAAATTGCCTTTTCAAATAACAAACAAGCTAAATGTCAAAAGATATGGTCACTTTTGAAGAATTACAGCTAACTATTTTGACTGGGTTGTAACAGTTTTCATTACATTTTCTTTTTTCCACTCTGTATGGTCAGCGTTTTCTTTTGCTTCATTGTCGCCCTGCTATTGCTTTGTCTCTGTACTGTTAAATAAGTGTTAATATAAAATTTAATTTTTTTTTTTTAAAAATCGACTCCGGCGTACTGAAATTATGTATCGATGTACTGCCGTAACTATGACACAAAAGGTAGATTTATGTAACAAGTACATGTACATGTATGCAAGAAACTTCACACGACAAACACAGACCCATGCACAACCTGTCAATTTTATTTACTTTGAAATAAACAATGAAATATACATCCATTTTTGCATATGCCTGACTTTTCATGTTATTACCCACACCAAAAGCATTCACAGATATTGACAGCAGTGTTCTCTCTCTCCCATAATAGACACAGCATATGGTGCAAACACCATCCTTACCACCCAGGCTGCCATGCTTGGCAGGTTTTGGGCAGTACTTCAAAAATGTTCTATCATCCTTTGAGTTTTAAAGTAATCTTTGAATGACACTATTGTAATTATACTAGAATCAGAAATGGTTTATCCCAATCTCCATGTGTGTATGTGTTCACTATAACCATGTCAGAGTAATCGTTTCAATTTGAAGACATGCATATCATAGGTCAGTCATTATGCAAATTATGTAACTGATATGTAAATTATCATGCAAATTAACCAATGTCCTTACAATTAATCCTGGGGAGAACACTATACAGAATTACATCAAGAATGCCACAATTACATTTTTTCGCAGGATTATATGATTTTGTAGCATATCGACGGCCTGTAAAATATTTAATAACTTCAGCTTAATTCCATGGTGTGTGTGACAACGGTGTACAAAGACAACCTACAGTCACAGTACACATATGTTTTCTTTACATTTCAAAGGTTAAAATGCTAAGCCTTCTACATTATATTCACTGCTAATTCTTCACCATTCTATTAAAAACATATGGTACATATACATAGAAATGATACGTACAGCAGTTATTTTGCTAATTCCTTTGAAAAATGATGCTGTAGTTTTTAAATGAAACTAGCTGATACATGTTAATCATTTCAAATGAAAACTTCTATTCATGGAATCGAAAAATTTCCTGAAAGTGAATCCCAAATTTTTGTCTGACATTTTCTGGACTATGTAATTAAATCGTTGTCTTGTGGCATATATTTTTTTTATTTTATCAAATAGATGTAATATATACACTTGCATTTGAAACTTTGTTTGCCAAATAGAACTGACATCCAATTGCATAATTTTGGGGTATGAAAGTTTCACAACTGAGTACTACCACCATCACGATGTATGTAACTCTATAATATAGACTGAAAACCTGGGTACTAGCACCAATATGTACTTAACTTTGTAATATGGACTGACAACCTGGGTACTACCATCATCACAACGTATGTAACTCTGTAATATGGACTGACAACGTAGGTACTAGCAATATGTATTTAACTCTGTAATATGGACTGACAACCTGGGTACTAGCCCCACTATGCATTTAACTTTGTAATATGGACTGGCAACCTAGCTACTAGCAACTATGTATTTAACTCTGTAATATGGACGGAAAACCTGGGTACTAGCACCACTATGCATTTATCTTTGTAATGCAGACTGACATTACCTGAGTACTGACACCACTATGGTTTTCAACTCTATAGATATAGATTGTGGTACTAGCTCCCACTATGTTTTGTTATTCTGCAATATAGCCTGGCATGACGTGGGTACTATCATCACTATGCATGTAATTTTGTAATATGAACTAGCTTCATGCAGGTAATAGTACCCCTTTGTATGTACATGTATGTCACTCTGTAATACAGACTGGCAAACAATCTGGGTATTGGCACCATTACATGTATCACCCTGTAATATGGACTGGTATAACCAGGGTACTACCACCATGTTTGCAACTCTATAATATGGACTGACATAACCAGGATACTACCACCACTATGTTTGCTCCTCTGTAATATGGACTGATATAACCAGGGTACTACCAGTCCACTATATATGCTACTCTGTAATATAGACTACTGGCATAACAAGGGTACTACCAGTCCACTATATATGCCACTCTGTAATATGGACAGTACTGACATAACAACAGTACTAGCATCACTGCATTTATACCGCTGTAATACAGATTGACATAACATGATAATAGCATCACTATGTATACAACTTTGTAATATGGACTGGCATGACCAGGGTACTACTAGCACAACTATTTAATTTGAACAAACCTGCATCATAAAGCATAAACTCTGTATTGTAAACATAACGTAGGAAACCGCCAATGAATTCAATTTATAGACGCAAGACATCAAACCATTACTAGACAAATAAATCAAGCGGGTCACAGCTGATGCAACAGACACAAACTAAATTGTGTTTCTTTCTGTGTTACTTATTTCCTAGCAAACAGAACACTGACCATAAATCATTTGCATAATCTTGTCAGTTTATCACTACATACAAGTGATCATAATCTCATTGGCTTAAAGTTAGTATATGAATTACGACAAGTATTTTTTTGACTTCAAATCGGATTTCATATATGATGCTTTGATAGGACCATGTATCTTGATCCGATGGTACTAGCAAATTCTGGTTTCATTATTATTCAATTATTAATTTAAAAAAATTTAAAAAAAGAAAAAAAGAAAAAAAGAAAAAAGTTCTGGTTTCATAAGCTATAAAATACAGTCGTTTACAGTAATGACTGAATATCTATCATTATAAATATTGCAAAGAACAAGACATGCACCTTGGTGGTAAGTACACAAGAACTGTATAAATAAGTATAAATTTTAACACTGCATAGTTCACTAGTTTTTATTTCCAGGGATTTGTTTATCAGTGGAATACGAGAATATCTACATTTCCATGAAAACCACTGTTATATAAGTACTCATGTAGTCCTCTCCACTGCATCTATGTGCAGTTCTCCCAATACAAGACCTCCAGGGGTCGGTCATTTTTAATTGGCTGGGAGGGGGGGGGGTGAAATTGAACATGGTTTTCTCAAACTGACCACCCCTCTTCTCAGTTCCAATGGCAAAAGTTACCCCTCCCAGTAATGACCCATTTTTCTAAAATAACCCCTCCACCTGCATATTTTTGACACACCACTTAATATTAACAATATACCAGGTCTTGCTTTAATACTCTTACTACGACACCACTCGAATTTAATTGCATATTGTTATAATATAGAGCAATTGATTCCCCTCTAGAATTCTTTAAACGCAAATAGCCATATAAATAAAAACACATTCAATTTTATGAACAAATTTTCATAATTTTATCAGTATTTTCTTACAATCCCATGGGCTGACACTAACACATCTAACAGCGAAAATTCCATTAACAGCCAATTCAACCTTCTAGTTCTATAAATTGTAATTTTTTATACTAAATATGACTTGCAGTTAACTCTACAATATTAACGATATACTATATAGAAATGCAAAATGCATCTGAATATAAATGATATCATCAAAGTCGTAATGTTATTAGTATTACCTGAAAGGCACTTGAACTCTTGATGCAATGTACACATGTACATAGTATCAAACGACAATACACTCCCGGGACAAGGGTAATGCACATATATATACACACACACATACACATACACACTGCCCTCATTATTATAAACCATGCACGAGGACACAAGCACAAATAATTGCTAATGGGCAAGTGATTGTAATACTGAATTGAGTGCAGAGAAACCATACCAATAGCTTGTATGCAAGGAGGATGCCATACATTTGCCACGACTGCATATTCATTATACACAGAAGCGTAGTATAGCGAAGTAAGATTTTGTACGCAATTTCACCTTGCTTCGCTATTTCAACAAGATGACTGGGTATTAAACTTACCATGCACTGTGCTCAGACAAGGTCCATTACTGCGCCTCGTACTCGTAGTAGATAGGTAGAGAATCTGCAGGCAGGGCAAGTTTCATTATTAAATGACGTGTGCAAATCCCCCACACTAAATGTATCAACTAGGAACGTGATAATGATGGCATGCTTCTATACGAATGAGATCAGTGGCGGAGAATAGGCAAGTATCAAGCTTGAATAGAAACCCTGTGTAAAGCTTAGACAAACTTTCAAACAGGTCCAACAAAGCATCAGTCTTAAGTACAGGTCCCATTCAGGATCAACAGTGCATGACAAAATCTACAGCTTAATGATCATGAAACCGACTGCCGCCTTTAAAGAGTGGGACGAAATAGATCTAAATGAGAAATCATGCAGAACTATTGTGTAGCTATTAGTGGAAAGTGAAGCTTTATTTGGTTTAGGATGATTGTAACTGAACATAGTGCCTCACGCGGGAACAAAGAACTCGGGTCACACTACCCTCCGAGCTGAGTTCAAATGTTAGCGCACAGACTATCAACTCTTCACAAAGACTGCTACACATTACTTTGGAATAGGTATGTGTTTGAATAGGAAAGATGAACACACTTTCTTGTAATCAACTGTGTATACAATAAGTGTCCCTACTTGGGTTTCTGAAAATTGAGTAAATTAGGGAAATGGTAATACGCAGTGGTCCAATGACTATGAATCACGCATAGGTAGGTGTACGTCAAGAAGGCAATAATACTGATGTGCTTAATCAGGGCTTGAAATTAGTAGCAGTATCCAATGGTATCTAGTCTAGTTCCTATACAGTATCGTTACCATTTATACCTCCACTTACAGTTAGAAACCACGCTGGCATCCAGACTAATGGTATCTAGACTAGCAAATTTTTACGGTGGTAGTCTGCCAATAAACAAACGGAAATGACTAGAAAATTGTAGCTGAAAAAGTTGACTAAATCATGTGAGTACAGACGGCAGAGGTACAATTTTGGCCATGGCGTTTCATTGAAGTTCGATCATTGTTCCCAGTTAATTGGTACCGCAAATATAGAGTTCAAATTCAAACTTACAAAAGTAGTTCCATATTTATAGTAACTTCATATCTAGAGGTCTGCTTGGAAGTTGTCATTCTGTTGTGGCGCGCCTACGGTACCAAGACAGATTGAAAGCTTACTGCTAAAAAAAGTTGAACTCATGGTGTGTTCTACTAGCCTTTGTAAATTCATTTGATCTACCAGGCTGATGAATATTTGGTTATCAATATTTGACAAGTATGACACATTACTATCAAAAGAGCACGACATTTAATTTTCCGCAAATATTACTAGAATATTGCTTGTAACAAAAGAAAATTGTTCAAATGTTTGAACACACCTTAGGGGCATCCAAACAACTTTCAATTCAAAGATTATCAGAACACCTCTCAACTTAAGTCCACTAGGGCAAAAATTTGAAACAAATAAAATTCACTGTGAGTTTTTACAAATCCTGATCTTCATCAAATCTGTCATTTTGTGTCAAATGTATGTAAAATGAATGAATTTTACCAAAAACACAATTTCCAACTGAAGTCCAATTAAACAACCTACAATTTAACATTACCTAAGAGACCTTTATTAGTCAAGTCTGTCACTTTCAAATGTGCGTAAAATTATGAAATCATTTTATAAAATACAATTTTCCTGACATGAATGTATAACTGCCAGAAGCATATATCATAATAGAATCCTGAAAAGAAAAAGAAAATGCTCCACATTGTGCCATCACTGTCTAGAAATTCGCCGCCAGTCTTGTACTGACTGTTAGATAACCTATGAGGGCAGCCTTCAAAGTCGACATGTACACCTAGGCTACAGATCGGTAGGTAGCATTATGGCTGACTTCATCAACAGCTGGCGTCTAAATTTGATACTCACAATCTCACACATCAGGTGTGTTAGACGTGTCAGTGTTTTGCCGAGGGCGGTATGTTAGTAAAAACCACCTGAAAAGTCAAGACTTCTGTACACCTACAAATTTTAACAATGAAGAAGTACACTAAGTTCGATAATATGCAACTATTAGTCTTTGGAAAGGACTAGTTAAACACCTTGAAATTGCAAAATAACTGCAAAATTTTCTAAAAAGAAAAAAAAATATTTAGGTTTTACAATTTCTCTGAAAAGTTGGGGATTCTGTACACAGATTATATAACTTTTACAAGCTTCACATCTGTGTTCTAAATCTGGTCTTAGCATGGTCTGTAAATATAGTAAACACTGTCTAGAGTAACACCAGTCATAACAAATTCTATTTGTTTAAAGTTAGGTAAATTACTTTCGCTCCCTTTAAAGTGAATTGTTTGTATCATGATTTCCAAAATATAACTTAGTCTAGTCTAGGAGTTTACAAGTTCCAACTCTGTGAATAAATTAACATTTTCATAAGGATGAATATGTGAATATGTGCATCTTATTATCATATATATGTGTATACTGGTACAATATACAATGAAATGTGCATTGATATTGCATGCTTTGAAAAGTTTACAAAAACAGCAATAACACAGAGTGTGGAGGACTCCTAACACGATGAGATTGGTGCGCTATCAGAGAACTTACTTTATGACCAGAAGTTTTCTCCATTTTAATTATCCGCACAAATAATGCGTTTAACACGACCTCTGTATCAACGTACTCAATGTATCAATCTAATTTTTTCTTAATGGTGAAAGTTTGAAAACCATATATTTGACAAATCTGAAGAGCTAAATACTAGCTGCTTTGTGACTATATGACGTACTTCAAGGACAGGGACATAGCTACAATGGTAAAGTATAAACTTCGGAAGATTTTTGTTTAAACAACAAAATACTTTTTCTACATGCAAAAGAAACTTTTTAAAGGCCAGGGTTTCAATCCCAGATTTTTTGCATTAATGTTATCTTATCAGTGGAGTCATGAGGATTACATAGGAAAAGTCTTTTGTTCTGGGCAAAACTTTTTCTATAGCTTTGTCAGACAACTGTTTTTCACACCTAATGTTTCATTCTCTTTCAAAGTGGTCCTTTAAAGGGGAATGCTTCAATCCTGGGTCATCACATTAGTATTATCTTCTAAAGATTACATGGGATTATTTTTTGTTTTGGAACAACTTTTTCTATAACTCTGCCAGAAAACTGATTCTCACATCTAGATTTTAATCCTAATCCTAATCCAAAGTGGGCCTTTAAAGCCCAATGTCTGAATTGCACAGTTAGGGATTAGTACTATCTTATCAGTGGAGCCATACGGATTAGCTACGATCAATCTTTTCATCTGGACTAAGTTCATCTATCACACTGCCAGACATCTGGGGGTTTTTTCACATGTAAATTTCATTCTGACACTGGCCTTCAAACTTTTTTCTTTTTCAAAAACTGATTACAAATTCACCAAGGACGACTTTCAGTAATGAAAAGTTTCATTTATATAACAGGTAGAGATCAAAAGAATAACTTAAACTGACATACATGAATTATAATCAGGCAATATTACTTTTGAAGAAAGTAATTTTCTCTTTCAATTTGGAAACCACTTCAGAGTTTTGACTTTTAATTTAATGGTTCGTTATCCATGTCAAGTACTGCTAATTTACCAAGTATTTAAACGCTGCTAGAATTTCAACATGGCAGGTTGAAATTAGCTAGATAATCACCGCATATACAACTTGTTTATGTTGATAAACTCACTTTTTTGTCAAATTACAAATTGTTATGTTTCTGTCATCAAAGTATGACATGCTTTTTCACCTGTTAGTCTTTGAAATTTAATTAATTTTTTCAAAATACAAATTACGGATTTGAACTCTTACCCTAGCATAGTTTGTTTATATATGAACATGTTTGATATATACAAGGTTCAGATTTTCACTCTTGACTTCACTTTTTCATCATTTTGAACATAGAAAATAATTGAAAAGGTGTCTGTAACAAGTTGACTTAGGCTTGAAAGACACTTTCAACGTTTAGCAAGCCACTCACATGCTTTTTTTCATTGTGTCTTAAATTGCCACCCCGACTTTCACAAATCACAATTACAGTCACTAAAAGAACATGAATAACTGAAAAGATAATTTGACTTATTTTTACTGATTTAGGAATTCATGCATGGTATTAAAATATCAATAAAGAGTATTTTCAAGGAATTTTATTTTAGCAGAAACCTAAACCAGTGAAAGAGGTGATCCCAAGTGAATTTAAGCATTTCACAGTACGATAAACTTTTCAATTAGCTTTGAACCTTTGGTGGGTTCACTCAACTACACATGTTGAGAGGCCACAGTCAAAAGCAACCATGTGAAGGTTGTAAATGACAAGTTCAAAAGACAACTGATGAAAGGCACTTTGAAATATGAGAAAGTATGTTATTTTCGCAGGTAATAACAACCCATATTACGATACTATCCGATTCTAGTCTTGAACCATAATACCTTATTTAGATTTCAGTTGTACATGAGAAGTTGACCAGCTTACAGCTTACGTGGTAAATGTACCCTGAAACTAAAACTGTACAAGCTAAGTAAATAACTGAAGGCACAACTATACTCAGTTACACTTGTAATTCTTGTGGGTCAGAGGTCATTCTCTTTCCACAGGCTAAAAACTCTGATGACATTCCTTTTGTGGAACAAGGTACTGAGTTTTTGGTTTCGTTGAATTGAATTGAATGCTACACCGCCAAAGTGTGATTGTTGCCAGTCACTTGGCATTAGCCTGGGATCCATGTGGTGATTCCAGCCTGGAATCTATGTGGATGGATTCCAGGCCAAGAACTAAGAAGGTTACACAAATATATTGTTCCTTAGGTGCTCTGTCATTAAAAATTCCATGAAAATTTGTAAAAATTAAATCTAAAAAATAAAATTTGCAGAAACAATCGCTGACAGTTTTATACCAAAGTCACAAACACACATCTCATATACACAAGCACTGGTAGCATAGTTTGCCAACTGGAGGTGCTTTGCCTTTGATAGTCTTTCTACACTTGCAGTCTTTTCTGACAAGTACAGGAAGACACAAATCCATGCCACGGCCAGTAGACAGACCAAAAACACATGAAATTTTGGCAGTCAAATATTTTGAACTTTCAATCATTTGACCAAAATTTCGAGTGAGAATAACATAACTGAAGTCCCACCTACCTTGTGTATGTTGCTTCTGGTGAGTTTGTTCAAAGCATCAATAAACTGTGTCCTTTTTTCCAGACTTTTGTAAACTCAATATACTACACAACAGTCACTTGAGTGGTAGTCAAAACCATACAAAGTCAATAAAAATTTACTATTCCTGGCCTCCTACACACTGCTACTACTTCAACCAGCTGACAACTGCTTTCATAAATAACTCAAACGTCTACAACTATCCTGCAAAAATATCAAAAGTAAAAGTTACAGCATAAAACTCATGACTTTGATTACACAGATTTCTAGTTCTGATAAATTTTTACTTACTTTAAAAGTTCAATCACAGTTCAGTGGCAACCAAACTAGTTTGTTTTTCCATGGTTTGAAATCAATAGTTTATCAATGTACAAGTCATTATCTATCAAACTGACAAATTACGGTGTTCATATCTCCACTTGTTAAACTTTCCCCACTAAAGACTGGGTCATTCCCAAGACTCTGGCACAGAGATTACAAAAGTTGATGATAATTACAAAAAACAGCTGCTACAGGCTTCTTCTACTGTGGATTTATCCATTATGCATAAAGAGGTGCATTCGCCCATCACAACTATTCTCTCTAAACGTCAGTTGTATTTCTCCATAATGACTGCAGAAATGTTACCTCTGACCTAAAAAAAGGATCGTACCTTCTGAAAAAGTAACATATTGATTTTAGCAAAGTAACATTCCTTACTTTTTGAGGATCATCTCTCCCTTTTTTTGCAAAATGGTATCTACCACAAGTTAATCTGCAAGGGTCAGGAAGTGGAGTAGTGTGGGCATATTGGCAAGTAAACATGTCTAACAGATATCATGGTCAAGTCTGAACATTACTGGATTAGTATTTGCTAAAGACTCTCTGTCAACCTATAAAATAGTTTTACTGCTGTTCTCAAACTCTGTGTCAATAAAACCCATAAAATAGTTTTATTGCTGTTCTCAAACTCTGTGTCAATAAAAGAAACAGTCACCAAATAGATATCCTATGTACAATGTATATCACCCACGTAATGTAAACATGAAATTTTGCTGTATTTCTGAATCACTGTTTCTATGTCAACGTTGTGTGTCACACTCATACTCAGCCATGTGGAAGGGAGTCATGGGAGCTGTATCCATGGCAACAAATGACTGACAGTAAATATTCCATACTGACTACACCCTGCTATCACCACCACCGCCACCATCCCTACTTTTACTGACTTACAAACTCTATCTCAAAATACAGCAGCCTCAGTCTACGCTACCTGCTGACTTCACTCATTCACTATTAAAATGAAACAGTGATGACCCAGTGCCGTGGGGTTTGTGCACCAAATTGATGCAAACAGGCCAATCATTCACGTATGTATTGTATGTATCTAAAATTTTCAAAGAGAAGTCCGCGTGGTTAGCATTCTCACAAACCAAAAAGCAATTTTCTTAACTCTCACTCACAGCACTGCCAAACAAGTTGACTATAGTTTTGTCTAGAGTACATAGAGTGACCAGTCAGCTATATCACTCCTACTGACCCATATCTTTCCTACTTTGCATGTATAATGTTACTTTCTCCTTTATCTTATCTTTCAGTTGAAATAATAAACCAAGTATGGTAATCAAAATTTCTTTCCTACTCGTCATTTTTTCTCAAAGTTGTAGTGTATTTGAAAAAGTGCAAGTTTGAATCTATAATGTATTGGCTAGTCTAGATGCTACTGTGGTATGAATCAGAAAGATCTTGAGATTTGATGCCAAAGGTATCAAGTAATGTATTTTTTTTTACATAACTAGTGATAATAGACTCTCTCTCACCAGTCCTCAGGACCATCACTATTAGCTGTTTTGTATGTACTGATATCTACCACATAATTGTACAAGAATATCCTGTGGGCCCTCATCATTTTTGATGTGTTACTGCAATGCTGTGTTATTGCGATGCCCCTGAGCATTGCAGTAACACGTCAACGAATGATTAGCCCTATGTAGTGGACAAGGGCCCACAGTACATCCTTAGGTCTTAGGATATTCAAGGACAATTATGCAGCAGATAACAGTACATAAAACAACCCTTTTAACGATGTGATGCTCCGAGACTGTGAGAATGTCTAAACTATTGAGTAATATGACAAATACCTCACTATGCCAAACAGAGAGAAAACTGGACATGGCCTAACAGCTAGAACAGACAGAAGTGCATACCTAGTCTAGTTCCTATACAGTATCATTACAATTTACACCTCCACTCAAGTTAGAGACCACATTGGCATCCAGACTAGCGCACACCCACCATGGAGATACTATTAGGCACTTGATACAAGAGAACAGATCATTGTTTGTACAGTTTACAAGATCACTTCAATCTGCTTTGAACCATACAATACATACAGGTAGATACCTAAAAAGACATGTGTTATATCCCTTCTGAAAACAACACCATACAATACATACAGTGTAGACACCTAAAATGACATGCCTTTATCCCTTCTCAAAACAACTTTATTATAGTATGCAAGCATTGTTCCTAATTCAACACTCAAACACAAAAGAGAAACCAATATTTATCCTTCTTCCTACAGACATTCCAGT
The DNA here is from genome assembly GCF_964340395.1 of Glandiceps talaboti. Taxonomy (NCBI): domain Eukaryota; kingdom Metazoa; phylum Hemichordata; class Enteropneusta; family Spengelidae; genus Glandiceps; species Glandiceps talaboti. Next base: position 8,854,300 of record NC_135556.1, on the reverse strand, counting down.
CAGGATTTCCACATCTCTTTGACAAAAACCACACATCATACATCATAGTATCATTGTCATATCTATACAACTTTTCCTAATTTGTCAAAATTTTCATTTATGTTTTCTCTCTCTCCAGGAGTACACCGCAAATTGGCTAAGGAATGAAAATAATGCCTAGCCTATGACATTCTGTAGCTATCTTGTGTCAGTTTCCAGCTGGGATGGTGTGTGAAATGTACACAGGAAATAGACAAGTACTGATTAGAACAGTCAAAACAATCAATTAAGGTGTGAATTGGGTGTTATTCAGTAGTTCTAGTCTAGTTCCTATACAGTAACATCACTTCCACTCACAAACCAAGTTGGCATCCAGACTACAGTCGTTCACAATATCAAATCCAAAAACCATCAAACAGAATGGAAAAGCGTCTCATCTAAAATTCAGACAATATTTGCAACATGAACTTTTAAGTTTAATTTTCATACAAGTATGTATTATCTTTTCCAGACAATGTATAAATTGGAATTTCACTAAAATGGCAGATGAAAAAAAAAGCAATTTAAGGATTACACAGGATTATTCTCTTGTTTTGATGAGTCAATGTTTTCCAAAGCAATGCCAGACAACTAGTTATTTCACACCTGAATTTTAATCCGAAATCCAAAACTTGGAACCACAGACCCTCCATCAACATTGCAACCAACATCTCAGGTACAATGTTGTCTGTCTGTCTCTCTTCTTTTTTTTTTGAATAGTTGTCAAAATGAACTAATAACATTTTTGTAGATATGGATGGCATCTATACATGTAATACATAAAACTTGATATCACCATACTATTCATGTGAACAAAACACTGTTGAGAACCCATAACTTTGGCTTATATGTAAATGGGGTAGAGGGCAGCCTAACCTGTCCACAGGTAATGGACACAGATGTCACATATCCATTTCTATGTCAACCACTCCCTTTTTTTTATTTTCAAAGGAACAAATTGGTGCATAGAGAATCACTCTAGCTTTTGTGTGTCTTTCATTTCAACCTACATAGAGGTCGTGTTAAAGTTTACTAGGAACTATGTAATACTGCTTTGATAAACTAATTCATCAATTAATTGAAGACATTCAACCTCATTACCAACAGGGTGTCCTCAGTAGCTGAAGAAAAATCTAATATGAGACTTGGGTGTAAATTCAACATTGTGTTGTCCTGGGAATGATAGAAATTTACCAGCACTGTCCCCCTAGCAGTTAGAAATTTACCAGTCGTGTGCCTCTAGCCAGTGGAAATTTACTAGCCCTGTGCTTCTAGCAGTTGGGAATTTACCAGCCCTGTGCCTCTAGCAGGTGGAAATTTACTAGCCTAGTGCCCAATAACAGTTGGGAATATACCAGCATTGTCCCTCTAGCAGGTGGAAATTTAACAGCCTGTGCCTCTAGCAGGTGGAAATTTACTAACCTTGTGCTTCTATAGCAGTTGGGAATATATACCAGCACTGTCCCTCTAGCAGTTAGAAATTTATCAGTCATATACCTCTACCAGGTGGAAATTTACAAGCCCTATGTCCCTAACAGTTACCAGGTGGAAATTTATCAGCTTTGTGTCCCAGTAACACTAACAGGTGGAAATTCAACAGTCCATGCCACTGTATCCTGTAGTATAGGTGAAATTAAATAGCCCTATGTTCTTATCACTCAGTTCAATACATTTCTATGTCTATGTAATCAGGTGGAAATTTAACAAAGTGTGTCAGCAACAGAATCAATATACAGTACATTATATTTATATGAGACTGACACGTTTTGTACATCATAATCAATTGTTTGCCTGGAGAAAGAAAAGGAAAGAGAAACAGAAAGCGTGAGAAACCTGGTCTATCATCTAAACCTCCATACTAAAAACACATAGAAACAACTTTTATACACGTGTTAGCCTTAATGACAATTATAGTGTATTGATAATGATGTGTACAAACATGTTTGAAGGTGAAACTCTGACAAACCATCTGTTTCAGGTCAGTCTCCTACTCCATTCAATGTCAGTGTGCACATGTATCTCTGTTTCATTTCACACTTCAGACGATAGGGTTGAGTGAAATAGCAGAACTGGCTCTACACACTAGCTAAAGGATCAAATTTCTAATCCTTGATTCCGACATAAACCTGGTGCCGAATTGGCTTAAATCTAAAGCCGTTTAAAGTCTACCTTGTATCGAGTTTCCAACTATAAATGTTTGGGATTTAAATTCCACTTACTATTTTCTCAGTGTGGTTTGATGTTTTCCGAACAATGACCAATTATTCTTAGAAGTAGACTACACATTATGGTATGTTGCTAACTGTCTGGCTGTATTTCTATTACTGTTATTTATTTTTCTGACGACTTGATTTGAAGTTGTCAAGGAATGGACTACGGCTGTTTTTTATGCCTTCAGAGTACTACAAACTTACTTTTCATTCTGTTTCATGTTTGACTTTATAGAGGGGGGGGGGGGGTCTTACCATTTTCAAACATCCATGGCAACATGTAGACTAGATACTTGGCATGATTGAGACTCTTTCTGTTGATGAGTCTTTTTCGATCCGATGTTTGACTGGGAAACGAACCAGTTCGGAACCAGTCCTGCTTGCAAACGGTGTACGCGTTTCGCTCAAGGGACGACTTAATCCGTATGCAAGCAGGACTAGTTCGGAACGAAAAAACTAATATAAATTATAATAAACAGAAAGGGGAAAAAAACACTCTAAAACCACAACGAACTCTACAATTTGCAGCAAACCACATGCGGTAAAAATAACGACATTTCTGCCCTTTTACGCGTTGTTTACCAAAGACAGCTGGAATGGTGTTAATCCCGAGCTAACTTGTTTGTTTACTTCTGCAGAATGATGTCAACATATGGAGTGCAATGGATCAAGATTTGGGATCAAGACCACCATAAAAATAACGTGCGGATTGCTCATTTATGCATCATATCAATATTTCATCTGCCTCTTCTGCGTGCTTTTATATCCATTTCCTTGGGGAATGTCATGATTTAAATAATACCAATGAATAACTCGGCTTCCAGGCAAGCTATATTACCCCAACCATGGAATATTGGAAGTATTATCCATGCCCCAACCATTTTAACGACTGTACTTGCCTGGAATCCCCCATACCACCAGCCAGTCATCCTAACTACGAACATGTGTAGTTTTCCAACGTTACTCAGACACCTAGGTATGCACGTTTAATAATAAATTACGGTTCAAACCATTGTCTACCGCTTCACTAAGATGTTTATATTAATAATCTGTGCTTGCCTGATTCGCGACGCGTCGGCCGCTTTGACACTTTACTTCCTGTGGGAATGAGTTCAAAACCTCAACTTTGGGACCATCAAACAGCACCTTTTTACCGTATATTATCTTGCGCAAGGATGGAAATAAAGTAAAAACCAATCATAAACAAAGTACCTACCTTATAAGTGGGGTTGATCTCTCACGTACTGCGATTATTCCTGATTCAAACTTCCCCGACTAGATAAATTACCAATCACAATAAACTGAGTGTGAAGTAACCATCAAATCAAATGGACATGTGTGACAAAGCTTGTATATTGGACGATGTTATTTTTTATAGGGGTGTCCGCAGTGTTGAAGCTGAGTCCTGTGGGGGCTTTCTGGCTAGGGAACAAAGAGTGTTAGCATGCTTATCTACCCACGATCTATCATAAATGTGAAAAATATACAAACCATAGCGTGGGAAACCTAGGTAAGTATAATATATGGGCATTTGTTTCCATAGACCGTGCATCTTTCATTTACTACTTTGGACATTGTCTATTTCGGCAAAGGGGTGTCGGTAATAGATGAAAGAACATATCACACTAGAGGGCGTTGTAGCTCTACTCAACGGTACAGAAAAAACTGTGCGTAAGGTGTGTCAACATACTAGTAGTAGTACTAATAGTACTATATGTCAGTAGGCGGCAAATAAAATGACAACTTTGTTTGGAAAATGACGTAACAGTGAAAAGATTAGAAGAATGGGCATCGAAATCGGCATATACACAAACTGAAGATCACTCACGTATTTTTACTTTGTTTTTAGACCTCTCCCCCCCCCCTCCCGACGTACACAATCGTCAGGACGCATTGTTGTTGTGCAAGTACACTCGACTAGATTAGTTTTGACAGGGACGTTTATACGTCCCTGGTTTTGAGTGCAAACCCCGCAACCATAAAAAGATAATTAATAAATAAATTGATTTTTGATTTAATTTAATTTAAAAAAAACCCTCAAACTCGAAAACTAACTCTACAATTATTCCAGGTATGGTAAGACAAATTAACAAAGCCATGGTGATGTTGGGCTGCGATTGGGTTTACTTTTTACCTAGCTTCCGAGCCGTCATGGAGAATGGTGGGTAGAAAAAATATTGTTCTGGTTAATAATGCCAACAAAATCCTCAGCTTAAAAATCTGCGTAAATTTTTTGCCGTGTTATCGTTGGAAAGTTGTTGATGTGATGACCCTGGAAATATGTCGGAAAATGCCTTGTTCTTATATACTTTGAAATTGAATAAATGTACTTCACTTTGTAATACAAATTGGACTGTTAAAATTACAATGTAGAACGATACTGTGTGTGTGTGTGTATCTTTGCAAGTGCGTCGGAGAGAGAGAGAGAGAGAGAGAGAGAGAGAGAGAGAGAGAGAGAGAGAGAGAGAGAGAGAGCGAGTACAAAACGAAAACTACTGAGACGTTACTTACAACACACAAATAAACAACAGAAAGGAGACAGCTGACAAAGAGGGCGCTAACAACACCAAGGAGTGAAGAAGTGGCGGACGTATATTTGTCATTTCCGGAAAGCCTATTTACTGCACGTCCTACATAGCCTGTTGATGTAGTCTTTTAATTTAAATGAGTCATTTGCATAATGTTCCACTTGCAGGTTATGTTTGTCAAAACTGTCAATTTGCCAATCTCAAATGTGACCATATACACATGTATGTATATATCATCCCAGACACAATAAATGAAACTATTAAACAGGCTTCTTTTATGTATCACCCATCATGCTATAATGGTTAGTTTGTGTGTGTAGGGGGGGGGGGGGGGGGGACGACTAATATCTCATGTTTATCACTCATGTTTTTCATGATGAAATAAGTAATTGTTATTGTTGAAGTGTGATTTTTTTTCAGAATGGCCACGGGGTGGATTTTGTTTCATCAGTATTTACAAATCTTGCCTCACTGGTTGTGTTTTGTAGTTTTAATACTGGGGGAATATCCATTAAGTGAGATGAAGGATTGTGGCAACTGAAACAAATTAATCAGTCTCAACATACTGACTGATATTTCATTAATTCCACAAAACTTTATTTAAAACAATTGCACTGAGAAGTAAACACTATGACAAGACAAAAAACAAAATGTCATCAATAACTCTTGAAATGCTGTACAGTAAGACTTGAGAATACACCAAATTGAATACACCAAATGGAATACACCTAAGTATATATTTACATATAATTACAGGAGTTTAGACACAATCTATGGCTTTGAATCTCAAGATTTCTTTTAATCCTGTGAGATGAGATTCAAGCCAAGGATAGCCGTAGACTTGTAACTAAGCATTAGTTTCAGTGGTAGAGAAGATAAACATGAAACATCTATTGGTACAAAAACATTGGTCTATATCACTCAAGTAGATCTGTGTCTGTGTATTGAGATTAGGAAAGCCCCACTTTATTAGACTTTGTTTTACATTGGCAATCAAGGCTTCAGCTTACAAAGATAGATGCAAACTAAAACTATCGTTGTTTGACGTGGTAGATTGAACATGTGGGTGATAGCAATGCCTATGTGGTGTGGCTACAATCTTCCCTTTCATCATGGTAGTCCTAACATTGGACGTCCATACACTGCAAGATCAAGGAAGCCATTAGAAATGCTACCTTACTGTGGGTACAATGACACCAATGGCCTTTCAACAGCTTATACCAACATGTCGCAACACTAGTTTCAGTTTGTGTCTATCTTAGCAATCCAAAACCTTGATTGCCACTGTCATAACTATCATATATTTCTTTCCCAAGTCTATCAGCAGGGACAGGTAGACATGTCACTTCAGAAATGCTTCATTAGTAGAATCACAGACAAGTAAGAAACTGGTATAATGCACATTAGTATAGGAACAATAGGAGTAACATACATCCTTATTTTAATACTATATATAGTACTATGTAAAAGTTGTTAATTCGTTTATTTACAAGTACAGTTTATTTTTATTTGTTGATAACAATAGTCAACTATTTATTTGTTTTTATATTATTGTACACTTGTTTACATCAGTAATCAACTACACAGTTCTAAGACAAACAGTGCGATCAAAATTTGATAGTTTGTTTGGGATCATATTTGGCTAAATTTATTTTCAATATCTCATTAATTTTTTTCTGATTGAAAGCAATCTTGGCCACTTTTCCATTTCAAAGTAACTTGAAGAAAAAACAACATCAAACATAAATCTAATGATATTATGCACATATTCACGGTACAACCAGGAACCTACTACCCCCTGAACCAGCAAATAGTCGAATCCTTGTCAAATGGAATATAGTTAACACTTATTGCCTGGCTATGAGAGCACTAGTACATGGCTATAGCACTGAGTGCTGTTAGACAGTAACTATTTCCCAAGGCTGAAAGCTGAGGGAAATAGTTGCTACACAACAGCATGAGGGGTAATATAACATCTACTAGTGCCCAAGGGAAAATAGAAAACAAGTAGTGCTCTCTGTATGCAAATTGAGGTCACTATGGGTCACTAGTCCATACCATGTGACACAATCTAAGCCAATCACTGAAGGCTGTTATAAACACAGTTTTGTTTACTGTAAATGGAAGGTGAGCATACAGTGACTAGCACAAAGTATAACTTCGAGGACAGTTAATATCACACTTGCTTGAAAGAAAAGAGAAAATAGAGCCTCGAATGATGATATTAAAATAATACGTTTTGTCTGTAATTTCAAATTCTGAGGTCTGAACGTCTTACCCGCTTTGATTGCAGTGTTGTCAATAATTCAAAATGTCATATTGAAGACGAGAAATGGTTAGCGCAGTCGCTGATTGAAAACAATCGCCTTGTGCAGATGTCTTTTAAAGGGCTAGGTCATGGATGTACATCAAGGTGTTGAGGCATTTCTGTTCGTATATTGTATAACTTGTATAAACTGTGAATGCATTCTTCCAAATAGTTCTGAAGTTCTTGAAGGGGAACAAGAGTAAGGCTGCAACTATAACTTAGCTGCATATCTTAGACAAAGAAAAGTTATTTTCACCAATCCTGAATGCACGACCTCTCTAAAATAATAGTTGTAAAATTGGTAAAGAGCCTTAGAAGGCCTACTGTATTCTGGGAAGAGGCATTAGGGGAAATAACCAACGTTAGTTGCTTCATACCTGTAGAAACATTTGCTTCAGCATGGGGTTGACCGGTGTGTTAGGGTGCCTCGTCACTGAGAACCTTACAGACTACATTTTGTCATTAGCTTCATGTACTGTCATTGGACCTTAGCCCTCAATTTTCACCATGTGGGGTGACCCCTTATCACACTTCTTTTGAAAGTGACAGTGCGAAGAGTACCGTAACAAGACCATGACATATTTGACAACTGTCGTGACTCCACTCTGATACTATACCCAAATCGCTCTAAAATGTCGTCATAATTTTAAAAAGGACACAAATATATTAGAAGAGGATTGGTGCCCTAGTCACTTTACTCAGAAAAATGAAACAAAAAATTGACAAAAAAATATCTAAAATACAAAAACCAAAGACAATAAATTATCCTTTAGTCATAACATAAATGTATGATAAATATCTGTATCATAGAATTTTATCTTGGCTTACAATTTCAGTAAAATTGTGTATTTCACACTTTAAAGTCTTTGATATTGACAAAAATGCCTTTTTACAATGAAAGAGTTATCAGTATGAGGTAGAGATCACTCTAGTATAATCTCTGGTTAAATACATAGCAAACAATGGCATGAGATCGGTACCTTCGACTAGTGTTTGTTGTAACCGGGTTTGCATTATAAGCGAGTTTGTACTAACAAGGTTCAAGTGTACTTTTCAAAATGTGAATAGTAATGCAGCCTGTTTACTGCACTGTTGAGATACATCATTAGCTGTTATACCTCCTAGCCCCTGTATCCAAAGCTTGTCCTGATAGCTGTTAGTGTTAACAAGCTGATTGGTCACAGTGGAACCATGACAACATCATTATAATATTCAAATGAAGTCATCATGTAAATGTACACTCATTACTGAGAAATTAACCCAGCTAAGTGTAAGCCATGCATAAAGTGAGCATTTGATAATTTGCATGTAATTTACATATAATTATGCAAATTTAACTAAACATACTGGTGTTTGATAACAATTTTTGGGGGCATGGCTATCTGAATCAGTTTTAATGGTAATAAAGCCAAGCTTTGGATGTGAGGACTCGGAGATATGACAGCTAAATGATGTAAAGTTACAACAACACAGTAATCAGGGTAACAGTAATGCCAATATAAGATAAAAAAATTTAAAATAGAAAACATACATTCAATATAATAAGTTTTACATTATAATGACTCAATGGAAAAGACACAAAAATTGCATTAAATTTCAACACATCTTCACAAAAAGTTTATTTAATATCCACCATTCATGTAATTTCATGGCATACTTCATATTCTATTCTCACTTTGTTTTATTATTTCATTTCTGGGTTAGGCCAAATAAAAAAAAATAGTGTGTTTCCGATAACACGACTGACCCTAGTTTAAGTTGCCGACCCTAAACATTTTTTTGCATGCAAAAAGGTAACCTTCTGACATTCTACTTCTGTTTCCCTGTAGATTTTCTTACCAAAAGTATCTTTGGTTACTTTTGTTGCCTTATTTTCTGTTAAAACTATATCCAAGTGAGTGAACTTTTTATGTAGATGCTTTATCAGTAAAAACAATATAACAGCAGAATATATATCCATGTTTTATAGTTAAGACTGCCCGTATTGTTAAAATAATTGTATAAATGCAAAGTACCTGTGCAATGACCTTAAGTGACCAAACTGTTGATCAAGTTTATCAGATCAATTACAGTATATGGATAAACCATTATTTCAAACAAAAAGAGGAAAACAAATAGTAGCTATTCAGATTCAATATTTAGAAAAGTAGGCATCAGGATCAGAATCCAAATCTGAGTCCATCAGACCTTTTAACACTACTATGCTGCCAGCATTGGAATCAGTTTTGGTGTCACCTTTCAATCTGATTCTGATGTCAATGTTACACAATTCATGCTTACAAACCACCAGATAGGTTACTATTGACCACATGTTACATGTACTGTATCTGTTATGTTGGCAAAAACTGAAGTATGCAGTTGAAAACTTCAGGTACTAATTTTTGTTTTCCCTTTTCATGTTTTTAACAAAAACCTACCCTTTTAGTTATACAGTGTTCAGCAACAGAGTCACAGATGCACGTTCATTTGAATATGAAATACTTTATATGATCATACTAAGTTTTTTTTATCAAAACTACAAACATCGGCAAACAAATTAGGTAATACTAAAAAAAACAACAACAAAAAACCAAACAACTAACTAGACACTGACGTGCATCATAAAATTATCAACCTCTTCAAAGTCTACAAATTTGGCACACATAAATATCGTAATGAAATGTACTTCAATTTTAGGAAATCAACACCTTTTGGTCACACAAACAAATCAATCTATGTAGGAAAATAAATATTTCAAGCTTGATACTGGCAGGTTTTAACAATGGTTTTTTGGATAAATATTGATAAATATTGATAACACTTAAAAACTATGTATACAACTCATAACATACAATACCAGTACATACAAGTTATGTACACAACTCATTACATACAATACCAGTACATACAAGTTATGTACACAACCCATTACATACAATACCAGTACATACAAGTTATGTACACAACTCATTACATACAATACCAGTACATACAAGTTATGTACACAACTCATTACATACAATACCAGTACATACAAGTTATGTACACAACTCATTACATACAATACCACTACATACAAGTTATGTACACAACTCATTACATACAATACCAGTACATACAAGTTATGTACACAACTCATTACATACAATACCAGCACATACAAGTTATGTACACAACTCATTACATACAATACCAGTACATATAAGGTATGTACAAAACTAATTACATGCAATACCAGTACATACAAGTTATGTATACAACTCATTACATACAATACCAGTACATACAAGTTATGTACACAACTCATTACATACAATACCAGTACATACAAGTTATGTACACAACTCATTACATACAATACCAGTACATATAAGTTATGTATACAACTCATTACATACAATACCAGTACATAAACGTTATGTACACAACATATTACATACAATATTAGTACATACAAGTTATGCACACAACTCATTACATACAATATTAGTACATACAAGGTATGTACACAACTCATTACATACAATACCAGTACATACAAGTTATGTACACAACTTATGAATGCCAAGGTCATTACTTCATAAAATTGCAACCTCTATATTTTCCATAATATTATGCTTTACACATATTAAAGTTACACTGTCACAAATACGACAAGGATTTATATTTCATATTTATACTCTTTTGTTACACACAGAATATAATATTTCACTTGGTGTCAGAATGAACCACTGATCACATACAATAACACCTCTTTGGTATGATTAAATGTACTTTTAATATCATTATACTATGAACCAAACAATTCAAACCACACATTTAATTTTAACAAGAGTCCTAAGCATTAGTCTGTAAGGTATGATGTGACAGGGCGCCCTCACGCAGCAGTCTAAACCTTTCATGATCAAGACCGTTGATGGCAGTGTGACAATGCATATCTTACAGGCTATGCATACATAGTACATCTCAATGTGTGCTCTTTTACTAAGTCATGTAATGGTACAAAGAATGAAAGATTCACCATTTTGCATACTCTTTCAATCACTAATTTATCTAACAGCTAAACCTGCACTACCTGTAACTGGAGCATTGTTTTCTTCGATCAGACCACAAACAATATATCCACTACAAATTGTTAAAATACCAATAATTAGACACTGTACAGACTGGTACATGTTCAGTGGACGTCTATTTAAACATACTTAGTACAGTAACATATTGAAATCGTGATTATGTTGGTGCACTGATTTTAGGGTGCGGACCAAAAATCAATTTTGATTAGATTTATTGCACCATATTGCGTGTACAGCTACACAAACATGTTTACCCACTAGTGATTCCATACTGTTTGGGGTGAACGATATTATGAGTAAGCCATTACATCTAACAAAAGAGTTTTAAAACACATTCTAGTTGCATGTAGTGTAGCTATAACAGGAGCACCAACAATATCAAATCTTTCACTCTAAAAGGTTCAATAATGAAAACATGATAAAATACAATGAGTAACACTGAAGTAAATATAATTTTCTCTATGTGCTACACTCGTTTATAGCATTCATATCAAGTGTAAAAGTATACTGTTTCAATTGGTTTATTTACAAGCCTAGCATGTGACCTTTCTAATGTGGTCAATTAATGAATAAAACAGTATACTTTTAAACTCGATATCGATGCTATAAATGATTGTGGTACATACAGAAAATGCTTTACTTTGGTGTTATGGGTTGTGGTTAAATTTCACTGTCAAGGTTTTATCGCTTAAAGGTACGTTTCAGAAATGTTGGTGGTAGTCTGCTTCACAAGGAACTGAAAGATGCTGTACCATTATTACAACCAGGTTTAAACTTAAAATCACATACCAAGGAAAAATGATCAGAAGAAGTCGTAAATGATGGAGCTCTTGCCTCACCTAGCTGTTCTTCAGTGGGTAGGTCCAATGCGGAATGCACACACAGACTCTCAGCTGAATACCACATATAATCTATTGTATGTTTGACTTCTCCAGAAGGTCGAATCTTCCATGTAGTGAATGCTGCATCCAATGAACCATCTTCACTCAACACTTTGCAAGCACTATCGAGTTTCAGCTCATCTTTAGAGAAACAATTATACACTTTTTCTGACGTTTCAGCATTAAAATCACCTGTGAAAATAATAGGTTTACTCTTGGCCTGTTTTCTTAAGTGATTTAGTAATACCATACCCTGTTGATGTCTCAAATCTTCCCACCCTTTCTTGGCTTTGAGATGTGTTACTCCGACAACGACCTGTTCGCCGCTTAGGCTTGGTTCTTTACCCTGTAGTGTATAGATGATGGCCACTTGATTGGAGGTCCAACTGCCTTTGCCTGGCATAGAAACTTTCAAATTTGGAGTGATACCATCCACAACGTCAAACTTGTCCATTTTGTAGAACAACGCACAGCCGTCTGGTCCATTGTGTTCAGTACAGTAGATGCAAGGAGAATCAGGTTTGGGTTTGAAAACACCTTGGTATCCTATGCTTTGCAACATTGGATTGTAAAAATCATGGTAATGATCAACCTCTTGTAAACAGATGATGTCTGGGTCATAGGTAAGGATTTCTTCAAGAGAGCGGAATTTTCTGTTTTCCCATAAAAGGGAATCTGGTGGAGCCTTGATAAAGTTGTCTTTACCTTGACAAAGAGCTGTCACAAAAGAAAAGACATAGAGTTTATCACTTCTGTCCAAAATGCTTGATATATGTTACTTGTTTTACACATAAATTTGCAATGGTGATACTCTAGGCATACAAATTCACACACTTCTCATTAAAGCTGCACTTGCTGTAACTGAAGTATCATTTTTTAATCAGACAACCAACAACATATTGACTGAAAATTGTTAAAATACCAACAATTAGACATTGTACATGTTATTTAGGGGTCAATTGCATCCAGAAGTAGTACATTAACGCTCAATCTGATTAAATAAATCAGAGCAGGCGATCAAGAGGAAAAGGTATCACGTAGGTCAACTGCAGCAAAAATACAGAGGTAAAATAACAATGAACGATTAGCTGACATCTACATCGGATTTGAATCAGATTGAGTAACTCTTTGAAACCATGATCTCATTTGGGGCACTGAATTTTGGGTATGGACCTAAAAAAAAGCAATTTGATGGGATTTACTGAACCGTATTATGTGTACAGCTATACAAATATGTTTACCACAGACAATCCAATATTGTTGAGGGTGCACAATATTATGATCACGTCATTATATCTAACTAAACAGTTTTAACAAACATTCCAGTTGCAGCTAGTGTAGCTATAGAGATTAAACTGTACATTTCTAATTTTGAGTTACTAAAAGTATATATTATATTTACACACTAGTATTTGTATTTCCAGAAAAAAAATTTCAATCATGCAAACTTTTTAGGCCAAACCAAATTTCCTACATATTACCTCAAAGGATTTTATCTTTTATCTAAAATCAGGGATTTGATTTTGGAATTTAATGAATCTGATCTGGCTGCAAACCTACACAGACAGACAGACAGACAGACAGACAGACAGACAGACAGACAGACAGACAGACAGACAGACAGACAGACAGACAGATGTTCAAAATTGAAACATCACAACCCCCTCACCCTGGTAGACCAAATGATGAATTTGATAGTCATTGGTTACACTCGTTTTAAAAACATGAGAAGCACTACAACAGTCCACTTTGATTACCACACTATGCCCATTCTGGATAACAATAATCTTACTTAAAGAAAGCATAGTTGTTTTAAGTTTTTATGAAGTTCCAGATGTGGTCGACAGTCTCACTCTAAAATCCTTCATAGATTCACTGTAAATGCAGTAGGAAACCAAAGTGCCTCAGAAAACGTTGGTTGTTCGGCAGTTAAACTGAATGACACTCTTCTTACTTACAGTATGGCAAACTTAATCAAACCCAGACCAGGGCATGAACCCCATCTGAAGAGGTACAAGGCCACTCAACCACTGACAGCCTAAATATTTTATATCATTGTATAAGTGATCTTACCATCTGCCAGTACATTCCATTGCATCACTCTTATTTTGGGTCCCTCACATTTATCAGTTGAACCTCCATGGCGTACTCGTTGCATTTTTCTGGTGAGTAGAGGTGGATGCCCTCGCAGAGCTTCTCTGCATTTGGCTAACAGCTGATTACTTGTCATTCTTGATATTGTGTTAGCTTGGCCCATGAACCTACAAGACACAGAAATATTTCATACAAATAATCAGACCTTACCTTTACACATTACAGAATCACACACCATTTTTCAATGCCAGGCATTTATATTACAGTTTACATGTGGTAACAATTCTGAATTTTGGTTTGATGATTTGAGAATTCTTATAACCTGAAATAAGATATGGTGTGAATGTACTACGCAGTGTTTTGTTTGAGAAATCCAGGAACAGGCTGAGAGGGGGAAATCAGGTAAAATTTCATAGATTTGCATACCTTGCAAACCCTATTAAAACACCAAGGGAAGGAAGATAGATTATGGAACTTACGCTTCATATGGTATTTGGTAAAAAAAAATTTATACTGTGTTGACTGTTTTAAGGTCACATTTGAATATATATATATATTTGCATATAGAAGTCATATTACATACACATTTGCATCACACTCTACATAATAAACATTCTCATGGTGATTATGCAAAAATGTTCAAACATTAAATTATACAAATATGTACATTCTAATAATAGCACTTACTCAACTTGACATAGCATTGAATGTCCAACCCCCACCCCCACCCCCACAAAAGGACCAATGTCATACAATTTTATTCATGTAACTGATAAGACAATCAATGCCAATGTGTTATCTAATGATTGATATTATCAAATCTTAAAATTTTACCAAGTACTTCATGTCAGATTAAAATATAATTGATGAAACATTTGAATAATTTGAATTTAGAAACAAATATTTTATGACAGTCCATACCTAATTTTATGTTTCTCATGACCAGATCTACCCTATATTTCTTATCTTATATCTGGCAACATTTAAAAAAAAATGGAACTTTAATTAATTTATTTTTTTAAAGTTCAGTTTCCTTCTTACTTTAATTGTCAATTCTGAGTCATTCAGAATATTGAAGTGTGAGGATGAGTATGAAATGAAGGTATCACCAACATATACACATATTTACTTCTTCTTTTTTTACTTTCTTTTTAATTGACTGACATGATTTTAAAGGTGTTGTAATGAGAAACATGGACTTTAAGTATATGCACCCTAATGTAGTTTAAATCCATTATTTAACATGAAATAAAATTTGTTATCATGACAGTTGAAATATCAGTTTAAATTTGAATTTGTATATTGGGATGAATACATTAATTACACCCTTCACCCCCACCCACATATCTACATAAATTCTGACTATGTTGATGCTGACAATTTAATGTTGGTGATGATCTCACCACTTTGAATGATGTGTCAATTAATTCTTCTGTTTACAAAGTAAAACAGTTAATGAATGGTTTCTATAGACAGATACTAGAGGATACTTGGGGCAGAAATTTTTGAGACAAAGGAGTTGGTAACAATTATGTAATGAGTACATGATGTGTCACATTCATGACAGTTATGTCATTGTGACTTGCACCAGTACACGATTTGAACTATTTTTTAGTACCATTATACAGTGACATCTCACAACATGTATCATTTGTGTACATGTTTGTAGTACACTGCCCAGTAAACATTATTCTTAACAATACACTGTATACATTTTGGACATGTTAAGTAATCATCTCTTTATTCACGAATATCGTGGGATAAATAGATTCGTGAGATACGTGAATAGCCATGACATGACACTCCTGTAGTACACTGTAACCTTCGTTAATTTCGAGTTCACGATCGATCGTTCCATAATAACATCGTAATAATATTTTTCAGTCTCCACAGATTCTAAATATGTTTTGGAGGGTGTATTCTAATATTGATATGTAAACGAGTATAAGCGGTTTTCGATTACAAGAATGTTGAACAGAATACAACAGTCTACTCTTGGAGTAATTATACTGACAGAAGAAACTCGAGGAAGTGTTGTCGCCGGCGACGGTGATACATGTGGTACATGATCTGAGACTGGCATGAAATACATTTTGCCCGTTAGTTTTAGAGCTCGAGCGATCAACGCATGGAAACACATAACGTATTTTACGTAACATAGTCCAACTATGTCGATCAACAATACAAACTCAAATATTAGAGTAACACAAATCACCTACACAAAGACTACGTACCATACCACTCGTTCTTACCTGTCAAATGAGTGTTACGACACCGGCGTTTTAGTCTCTAGAAATGGTCTGTAACCTTTAACCTTTTAATGTTTTATGCGCGGGGCAAAGTTCGCATGGAAAGAATTATTGGAGATATTACCGGCATAAAATTGTCATGATTATTAACCTAGATTATTTTAAAGAAAATACCAAACAAGAAAATTAATTTGAGCTTATATCAAAATCTAGTAACAAGATATATATCATTTCCCATCATCCCTTACGGATGCAAAATGGCGGAGCTCTTCAGGTAACGTAAAGTGCAATGATTGTGATTTACTGTTATTACCATGGTTTTTCGTGCTCGAATTTTCTGGCCTAAACATTGCGAAGTTTCCAAAATTAAATAACTTTCCCATTCTCTTACAGTAAAGCAAACGAGGCCTTTGTTGACGAGAATTACGGAGAAGCAGTGAAGGTAACACTTGACAATGTCCACAACTTTAAATCGTCCGATTCATAGTAAAGCTGAAGTTTCTAGAAATCGCGGATATTGATCACGTTAGAAGGTGATTTCACCGTGCTCCTGGGGCACACGATATCTCTATAATATGATCCCCTGCCCTCCGTTCGGTAGATCTGACCCACACAGTGTTAAACACGTGTGAAGTCGTCATATTTTGGTACCGTACGACAATTTCTGAAAAATAGATCGACTTTTAGTTTTCGTTTTACCAAAACACATTTTGAGACCACATCTGCCAAATCATGGGCACAGGCTAGGCTTTGAATATTGGAGTCCGACCTATCTCCATGTCACAGGAGACGTGAGAGAAATAAAAAAAAAAGTACCAAGTCGTATTTTTTGTTATTTTTTTTTTTACAAATCTCCTGCACTGCATGCCCATAGTATAATAGTGAAGTAAAAGATCCATGTTTTTATCAGCAAAACATGGATTGTGAATACCCCCCCCCCTCCCCTATGAAACCAAGTGAACAGTTACATGTGTATCTCATGATATCTCTCATAGTGAAATTTTTTGTCAATTTTTTTGGGCTTAGTAAACAGCTGTTCTGCAATACTTCAGTAACTATGTGCACATAATGAAAAGGTGGGGGGGGGGGTACAAATTAAATTGTAATTAATTTCACTGTTCGCTCTGGTACACTATCAATGGTTGCACTGTAAAAATAAGTCATAGGGATCAGTACTTCTGGTGCAGATGATTACATTACATTAGTCTAAAAATTACAGTTGGTTGGTAGTTGTGCATATATTGTGCACACCTTGTGGAATTTATCACACAGCTGTCACCTACTCTTGTGATGGACACAGGTGAACAGTGATTGCTCTTGATTTGCTGCTGACATTTCAGGCAACCTCTTACTGTTCATATAGAATGAATGAAATATTATTGTTTGCTATTGTACTTGACTTAGTACAGAGAGTGTTCGTGTGCAAAGAAAAAAAGACTGGAAATTGAGCTTATGTTGACATTTGGACTTTGGGGTATGAAAGGGTAGGGGTCCCTGAAAATTCTGATGGTCTAAAGGGCTGGGAACTTGAATATTATCTTGAACTTTGGCAGAATGCAGAGGTATTACTTGAAGATAGCCCAGGGCAGCTGTCACAGTCACATTATATCTTGTTTAGATGATTGTCACTTGTGATCAAAACAACATGGCAGATACAGTGTAGCACACAATGTCATCTGCATATCATACAGAAAAGTGCGAACACATGATCAATGGGAATTTTTTTAATTTTATTTTTTGGTCTGGTTCAGGTTGTTACAATGTACATAGAAGTCAACAGAGATTTCTCATTGATGTGTTCACACTTTCTGTATGATATGGAGACAACATTGTGTGCTACACTGTATCTGCCATGTTGTTTTGATCACAAGAAGAAAATGTCATCAAATCTCACTATTTCTCTCACAGCGTTTTGATGTTTTATTTTCAAATTACCTAAAAAAAAAAGTTTAGGGTCGGCAGTGAAAATTAGGTTGGATTGGGTTACCAGAAACCAAACAGTTAATTTTATTTTTGACCTAAGTATGTTCAAATATTGGTGAATTGTCATGTCTAACTGTAGCTGATTTGTCACCTGTTTGCATTGCAGTTGTATGAACAAGCCATAGAGCAGGATGGGCAGAATGCAGAGTATTACCTGAAGAGAGCCCAGGCATACATCAAATTAGAACAATACCCTAGTGAGTACTTTACCGCATGTGTAAAAATAAACATTGTTTTGGAAGTATTTATTCTACTGTTAATGTATGAAGTTATCTTGTAATAATGTATTATTTATGGATTATATATGTGTATATCTTTCCTAACCTAAGTTATCACATAATGGGCATATGTCATGGGTTAGTATAATTGTGCACCAGTGTACCCTCTAATGATAGCCAAATTTTGTTATTGGGAGTCAAAATGATAAAAACTGCCACGTCTTGTGAGTCATCACATAGTAAGAGATAGGGGAACACCAAATTTTAGTGTGTCACTGGGAATTATTTGTGTTAGTGGCACGTCAAATTGGCTTAGAGGGCACAATGGTGCACAATAAGCATAGACTAGATGGAAAATACATATAGTAATTACTTAATTACTAATAGTATACAGAATCAGACCAGTTCGGAATGTTCATCCCATCCCAAAACAGTACAATATTTTTAATGTAATGTTTGCCAATGGCTAGGGCCATGCTTGAATTTGTAAATGCAAGACCAGATGATTGTATTGTACATGCAATACATTGTGAATGATTAACAAGAATGTTCAGATTACATATACTGTTGAAAGTGGAGAAACTTTAAAGGATGGGGTGTTAAATCTAGTTATGTAGCAATTTATGACATACATATTCTGTTAAATCAGGAAATCAAGGTATTTTCAACAACTTTGGGTTCTGGAGTCTCAAATCAAATTTGTCTTGATTACCAAGAAAAACCAAATAGAAACTTTTTTCACCTCTGTTGTTCTAGCAGTTATAAACTGTTGCATCATGGGTCTTAACAGACATGAATATGTATTAAATGAACAAGGAATATTCATGACTCCTTAGTACTTATATCCTTCAGATAAATAGCACAGTTCTTGTTCTGTGACAGTAAATACAACTTTTTCTGTTATTATTTCACTACTAGATGCTGTCAATGATGCACAGAAAGCAATAGATCTTGTACCAAATAATGCTAAAGCATACTTGAGGAAAGGGTAAGTAAGCAAACAAACCTAACACAAACAAATAAACAGCGATATGAACACTTGGAAATATTACATATTGAGATATCATTCAGGAAGTACAGACATGTAATACAGACAATACAGTAAGCTTTGCAAAGGCTTGTGTGGTGGCAGATTTACAAACTTGAAAACATTAGCAGCCACATGAATCGCCACCATTGTCTTGCCCTGCGGATGAATGCTAGAACAGTCTGCCACAGGTATCAGCTGGGCAACCATGGTATAGGATAAATTGGTTATCACACAACATTGCCACTTTGTTGATTGTATTACAGTTGTATGTATTTCAGTTGCATAAATTTGATTTGAAGATAGGTGGTTTTGTCACTGAAATGACATTATCACTCTCAGAAATACTCAAAAAAGGTGTGATGTGTTAGCCAGTAACACAAGATTTATTGTGATTGGTGAATTCATTTTGTCATTTTTAACACACATATAAACACTTTGTAATAATGGGGATGTATCATGACTTTCTGTGTAGGTACTTCATCCACTCAAAGTATACATTAGCTTGATGTCATTAAAAAAAACAAAGTAATTAATTGACCATGCCACTAGAGTTGTAAATCAAATGTTAGGAATTACCATAGACCCTTCACCCACTGTGAGGGTTTATGGAATTACATTACAGTGGACTTCAATTTTAGCAATGCTGTCTATATTTTGTTTTACTTTTCAGAACTGCATGTTTTTATCTTGAGAGATATGACGATGCAAGGAAAGCATTCATGGAAGGTCAAAGGTTAGATCAAAGTGATTCAACATTTAAAACTTGGATCAGGAAATGTGAAGCTGAACTTAACTGTGAGTAACATCACCTATGTATACAATTTGTGAAGTCATGATGGTTGAATGCTAGGAATGTCTGGCTTGAAATTTGCATGGTTGTTTGTTACTGAATGGTTTAAGTACGTCCTTGGGCAAGATTTCAACCATGATTTTGTCACCAGTCAACACAGCTGTATAAATGGGTACCTGGTAGGATAGAGGTTGTTATGTGAATGATTTAACCCTACATGTATGTGCTTCCTGAGGCTGCAGTTGATTGTGTGTTTTCCAGGGAGTTGAAGTATAAAGGGCTGTTGTCCCGTTATAGATCCATGCCAATGAAACTATTGTAAAGTACTTTGAGCAGTGTTGGAAAGCGTTATATAATTTATATTATTATCATTGATGACTTTCATTGGTTTTCAATGCACTGCTGTAAAAGGAACTTCATAAAGACCCAACAAATTTAGATTTTAATGACTTCCACATCTTCAGTCTATACCCTTCCACATGTTTGCTGATGTTGGGGAACCCTGGTAAAACACGCAGGGAATTTCGGTAGATTTTACCTACAAATGTACTGGTACATAACCACCCATAACAAAAATACTGTTTTTCTTTCTAGTGGAAGAAATGGAAGAGTCGGGGCCTACAGCAGAAGGAAAGGTAAGGTGTTGAATATTTGATCCTTTTTGTCTGTACCTCAACTATTTGAAAGCAGTGGCAATATTCTAAACTCTACAAGTTCAATTATACTGAAGTTATAGAAATGGGCAATACATTAGTCAGTACTGTTATTTTAATTTCCAACATTTACCTGTAACCATTAATTTATCAATTTATCATCTTTCCATGTATGTACAGCCAATTGTAGGTGTGGCAAGTGGTAGTACAGACTCAACACCAGTATCAACACAACAAACAGAACCAAAATCAAATACACAGACAGAATCAACATCAAATGTACAAACAGAAACATCTACAGCAACACCATCGGAAACAACGAATGAAACAACAGCAGCATCACCTGTATCTCAACCACCAGTAGCACCAAAAATCAGGTATTGTATACAGAGTCCAGTTTGAGTATTATATGAGTGATTTACAATCTGAAATCCATGCATGCCTGTGTGTATGCTTACGCTCATTTGACATTCATGAACTAGTAGGGTTGATAGATTCTTGTCTTTGACATCCAGTACTGTGACTGTTAATTCTACATTGAATCATTGATCTCACCCCTGAGTGGCAAGTACATTTACAGTGACTTTTATTGTACATGTATGTATGTATAAATAGGTATGATTGGTACCAGACAGAGACGCATGTTGTCATCACTATTATGATCAAAAAAGCCAAGAAGGAAGATGTCACGTTAAAGTACACAGATAAAACAGTAAGTTATTAGCTTAACTAACATAACAATGAAGTGTGTGTGTGTGTGTGTATGTATGTATGTGTGTGTATGTATGTATGTGTGTGTTTGTGTGTGTGTGTGTTTGTGTGTGTGCGTGCGTGCCTGCATACATGTGCGTGTGAGTCTGCATGTGTGGGGTTTTTCAATATTCAAGGAAGAAGATGAACTTGATGATTTGTATTCAACGTAGATGAAGGCAAGTGGAATATATTCAAAAAGATGTAATTATAGAACATAAATTTGCATAGTTGTGTAACTGTTTGATAATGTAGTGGAGAATGATTGATAATGATTGAGTTTTAATCAAACTGATTATCCTGGTCAACAGCCAACATTACTACACACTACATTGTTGTTGTTATCATATAAGCATTGAGATGATACACTACTACTAAGCATTGCTGTAGAGTACTGTTAGTCTAAGAACAACTGAAATGATAGCTAAATCCCAAATCATTCATGTAAATCCTGTACACCTACAAACTGAGTTAAAATAAAGTTGAAATGACATTTTTCGTGTAGGTTAGTGCATCAGTGCGGCTTCCCACAGACACCAACTACAATTTAGATCTAAGCCTTGCACACTGTATTGTTCCAGACAAGAGTCTTCATAAAGTTTTATCAACCAAGGTAATGTTACATAAAGTCATTTTTATGCTTATCTACACAACGAAATACAGAGGGAGGTCATACACACTTGGATGTCTATGACAGTCCTTCCCAAATCCAGAGTAAATGTTGTACAGACTTGGTGATTACCCCCTGTCTGATTCACGAGTCCAAATTTGGATTTACTCCTGGAGTAAGTAATGACTTGCGTAATATACAGAAATGTGACCTCTGTACAAATGACCGTGAATATCATAATTATGTGATATGCTAAGTTTCTGCTGACTTATCTTAACTCTAAAAGGTTGCAGATAATGAGACAGTCAAAACTATAGAGTTTGAAATATGGAAGCTACTATTAAACTTGTATACATACATTGCTCGTGAATGAAGTAGAATACAGAATACTTGTCATTAGTAACTATTCAATCTTGCAAATATGCGATAAAAAAAAATAAGCTATTATTTTCATACTAACCTTGGTTTTTCTCATGGTTAGATTGAGGTAAAGTTGAAAAAAGCTGATGGTCTGAGGTGGAATATGTTAGAAGCACCAGCAGAAGAGAAGAAAGTCATCAAGAAAGCAGGTAAGAATGTTACAAAACCTTGTGACGTGTAAGTGCAAGTGTGGCATACTTAGGGTATATGCAGTACTTTCACGAGTGTAGCGAATGAAACTGCAACAGAAAACATTGCAAGCACGAGTGCTAATACCCCTGAGTACCCACACTGGAACTTCACTTACACTACGTGGGGTTCTGTTATTATTGCAGATGTTTATCCAAAACAACAAATTTCCATAAAAATGACAATATGCGATCACACGCTTTTGTGTAGAACGAACATTTGTATCCTCATTTGCATATCATTTACATGCAGGTATGCAATGATGTTTTTGATATTGCACTGCAGTGAAAATAAAAAAATGTACCATTCGTGTGTGTGTGTGTGTGTGTGTGTGTGTGTGTGTGTGTGTGCGTGCGTGTGCGTGTGTGTGTGTGTGTGCACCATTGCAAGCAATCTCTGGTGGAAATAACAAACCTTAGCATCAAATATGGTAGACTATTAAAGGCTCAGATCAGGATTGAAATTTAGGTGTGAAAAACAGTTGTCTAGTCGAACTACAGAAAAAGTTAGTCTAGAACAAAGAATGGTCTCATATAATTCTTGTGGCGTCACTGAGGGTGGGTGGTAAATTCTATTTTAGGTAAACAAGAATTCTAAACCAGTGACAGAACTTGTTACAACCATAATTTGAAATTATCATAACTGCAGTTCATCATTCTTTTATAAGACATGGCAATGTTGTATTCCACATAGATATCAGTCAGGATGACGTCCACAAATACCCCTCATCAAGTCACCATGGAAAAGACTGGGATAAACTGGCAAAAGATGTGGAAAAGGAGGAAAAAGACAGCAAATTAGAGGGAGACGCAGCACTAAACCAACTCTTTCAACAAATCTATACAGATGGCACTGATGAAGTCAGGAGAGCAATGAATAAATCATTTGTAAGTATGATACATTATACCACACACACAAACCAGGTTTGAACCAAAAATAAGGGTTTTATACCCTGGGCGTTCTATGTCAAAACCTCTGTCTATGTCATTAGTCTTCCAAATTGCTATTTATTTTTCATAAAGTATGTTCAGGATGTATGGTTATATAGATCACCTTGTCAATATTTCTCTTTGTCCAGCCAAGGAAAATACAAATGACTTAAGGGGCCTTGTCACTTCTTGTCTATTGACTTGTACTGACAATGCCCCTTAGGTCACTCATAGAATGGAATTACTTTCACTGGTTAATTCTTAGTAACTACTTGTACAGGCAGATATATTTAGTGTAATCAGGACAACAAGTGATTAAAGCTAAAAATATTGATTAATAAGATTATAACACTGTACTGTGACTACTATATTTGTGTTTGGTTGGGGTATATGTTAATTTTCTTCTAATTTATTAAAACATCTGCATGTTATGGTTTTTAGCTCCCGTATGGGAGGTAATGTCGTGGTGATGTCTGTCTGTCTGTGCTGAAATTTTGTTCCACTGATATCTCAAAAAGTACTGAAGCAAATGTTTTGCAATTTACTATGTGACATTGTCGGGCTGTAAATTAGCACTGTAACTTTCAGTTTCATTTGAATTGCATCTAATCTTCAAACAAATTTTTTCAGCTTTTAACATCATGGTATTCATCTGATTTCATACTTGATAGGAACGTTGCACCTTTCTGATAGCAACAAAAGTTAGTATCTTTCACACATTATTGAGTTTACTGTGAAGTTGTTGAAATGTACAAGTAGAGTTCCTAATACTGTACACGTTTGATTTACATAAATGTGGATTGATTGTATATCATTGTATTATTCTTCCCAGTCTGAATCAGGAGGTACTGTGCTGAGTACCAACTGGCAAGACATCGCTAAGAAGAAGACAGAAGTTAAACCACCAGATGGCATGGAATGGAAGGATTGGGAATAAGGAGCAGATTGTCGAGTAGTTATAAATCTGATGTAGAAGACATTACTGTTTGCTTTATGTCTGCTGTACATGGCTTTTATGTAGTCAGGTTCAAACCCTCCAATGCTGTTGTATAGATGTGTCATCTACTCACCCACCCAACACACACACATAGTAATATGGCCAATGGCTGTGTTTTCAAACACAATTTTTTTTTTACTATTTCATGTAATATCAGTTCCACCCATTTAGATACTGCAATGTTGTGAGGTGAATCATGGTTGAATCAATCAGAAAATGTTTCCCTTTGTAATTGGCTGATCCTGTTTAGCAATGTCAGACGGCAACATTCTCATTGGTTTACGTCATGAGGAGATGCTTCTAATGTCATCTGGCTGACACAGAACTGGTAGATTAAACACCGGTAACAATTTGTGCTCGTTTTATGGCTGACATTTTATTTAGTATATATTGAATTCATATTCGTAAGCATGTGTAGGGTGTGACAATGCTGTCGAGGATATCCAACACGTTAAGAGCTGTATGAACTATACTCTCCTAAATCACAAGAAATAAATGTTCAAATACTTTTATTCAATGTGTAGAATTCTTAACAAAACTTAATTTCATCAATCAACATTGCTACAAAATAACAGTCTTTCAATATTTTGATGACTAACGGCCATCTTCATCTAGCGGAGAATGATACAATGATCTGTACCTACCATTGCTATGGGAGGAGACCCAGGGGAACTGATTCTAACTTTTACATCACCTTAGGCTTGAGGTCATGACATTTTTTGAGGTCATTGCCTCATTCCCAGATGAAGATGGCTGTTAGTCGTTGAAATATTGGAAGACTCTGATATTTTGTTGCACTGTTGATTGGTGAAATTAAGTCTTGTTCACAAGAAGTCAGCATTTGAATACACACATAGAACAAAAACTGTACATAGTTTATGGACAGCAGATAAGACCCTCTTCTAAATCAGATTTAAAATTAGACTAGGAAACCGTACAAGGCCTTCATATTATAACAAGACGATGTACCATGTTCCTGTCATCCATTGTGATCATTTTTGACAGAAATGTTGCTTGAAGGAACCCAATATTTTGGAGAAATGAGGATGAAAATGTATGGACATCCAACCATGAAGTGGACAGACTTGGCACATCAAAGTCACTACACTTCAAAATCTTACATTTAGTTAACTCGGTCAAAAGTAAAGGAAAATAGGCTAGCCAGGTGGAAAAATTAACAAAACTGTGTTTTTACTCAAATATGATGAAATATAACAGGAAAATCGTAAATAATATAATGGGAATAAACAAAACATAATTAGAGTTCACTTTTTTCTTCTGCTGCCATGATACTATATATTCAGACTATCCTTTCCAGTCAAAAAAAGTACATCTGAACAACACCCCTAGTGGCGAAACTATACATTCTTTTGTTTTTCCAATAACAGGACTATGAATTGTAATATAACACTGTACTGGTGACCGATAGACATCAAATTTATTTTATACACTCATATAGGTATTACAGTATTAAACACACAATCAATGTTATCATAGACGTGATGTCAGTTACAATGCTTTAAGGTATTTTGCCATATTCCGAAAAATTTTCAACAAAAATATATGGTCTGATAAGAAAATATCCTAACCTTCAGAAAAGTAAGCCAGGAACAGTTGTATTGTAATACAGATCAATGAATATGAAACATAACTGTCTCCTTATTAATTAAAGACTCGCAGACCTGGCCAAATTCGAACATAATTTTTTTAGACACAAACTCCAGAAGCCAAATTCCTGAATTGAAACTCATAATGCGCAAGACTGAGAAATGCCCGTGGTTATCCAATTTGCTTAAAGTCATCAGTACACTAACAATCTAGCCGTCATCATATTCAGACTATGAAATATTAACAGGATATCAATGTGAACATGTATATTAAACTGTAAGATATGTCATGTTGTTGCATCAGCTTTGTCTTTTTTTTTGAGAGGGCTTCGCCAATGCACAAGGGTGCCCTCAACACAGATTGGATTTAGAGCTGTATCTACTGTGGTAGTATTTAGTATGTAGCTGCTGTTGAAACGTGTATATTTAGTGTGTCATTACAGCCTACTTGTGGTATTTTACAATCTGAATGCAATTCTAACTTCAAATATCAACCAGTAATTTAATTGTTTCCAATCATTTCTACCTTGCTTGTAAAGTGAAAATAAAAGAAGCCTTTTGCAATTCACTGATTATAGTGTAGTGTATGGTGTGTATTTATGACATAGACAGACAGACAGACTGTCCCATTTTGGGAAAAGCTACATGTAATGTACAAATTCATATAGCTTGCCATCTGTAACAGAATTTAGGAAGTGTTGATGGTGCCTTCTCGATACGCCTACTTGAGTTCTTTCACTTCTACAAAGCTTTAATGACATATTGACAGACAGACATACATATACTTGCACATATACATACGTACATGTACGTACATACATACATACATACATACATACATACATACAAATACATACATACATACATACATACATACATACATACAGCATGAAAGGATAGCTTGTTATGTGTATATAAGTCATTCGTGTTAGGGACAATCGAATAATGTAGAAAAAAGCTCAATAAACAAACTTGGTTCCTTTAGAACAAAACCCCTCCCAAGTGCAACATTGACACGTTTATGATGATGTAAACCATGAGGAAAACAGTAGCGATCACACTACTACCCCCTCCCCCTAAACAAATGAAGTTTATCGAGCTCGTGTGACATTGTGCGATTGTCCCTTACTAACTGCCAAAATGCAGCTAAATAAAAGTACTAAAAAGTGAGATAAATATTTGTCACAAATTTACTTAATATATTTTGTCATTTGTATTCACCTCTCAATTCAATTGAATTCTCTCTCGATTTTGTTTCCAATGAATTAATTTATTACTGATGTATAATATGTTTTCATTGTTTGCTTTTGTGTGTGTGGGTGTGGTAGCCATATGTACAGCTATTCTGAGGCATATGAAAATAAGAAAGAAACCATTTCACTGGTTTCTCTTTTCAACGTCTATGGTTGCAACAATGAAAATGCATACTGTGGTACAGTGTGACCTCTAAGCCAATTTGACGCGACACTGACGCACACAATTTCTAGTGACGCCCCAAAATTTGGTGTTCCCCTATCTCTTACTATGTGGTGACTCACAAGAAATGCCGGTTTTTCTCATTTTGACTCACAACAACAAAATTTAGCTATCATTAGGAGGCACACTGCTAATTAGTGTTGAAATTTATCACCTAAAAATTGCCTGTGCTTAAAATTAAAACCTAATCAGCAAGAGAATACATGATGAATAGGGGACAGTAGTACTGGTGTACATGTGTGTCAAGGTCTATGGTTCATTCCTGTCAAAATTAATGAAGATCAAAAAGGCAAGAAAATGCATCACTATGGGATGGTGGCACCAGTGCATGTACATTTTGGTGTGTCACAGTTTTCTGGCAGAGTTACACAAAAAGTTGGTCCTAACAAAAAAGAATAATGTTATCAAACTCTTATGACTACTGCTAAGGCCTAATAACAAAAATAGTGTGGTTACGATTACGCTAAATTTTAGAATAGGTGAGGTAGGTACATTTTTTATTTATTTTATTTTTTAATATTTTTATTCATATATGAGTGTCTAATTCAGGTAGTTATGTTTTCCGTTATTTTCCACATGGTCTCTGTGTTCTTGGTTTCTTCTCATCAGATGTATAGCCATTCCAGATTGGAATGACAGTTTTATATTGTTTTTTAAGTTGATGTCAGTTTTCGCATATAATATTTCTTGCGAGACCACTATTTTAACGATTTTATTATGTAAAAAAAAAAAGGTTTCGGGTCGGGGTTGAGAAACTAGGTGGGGGTCGGGTAAGCAGAACCAAACAATTTGTTTTGTTAGACCCAACCTTTAGGTTTAAAAAAAAACCAAGTTATCTGGCAGTTTTACAGAAAAAGTTGGTCTTGACCAAAAGAATGATGTTATCGAACTCTTATGGCACTACTGCTAAGATAGCAATAATGTGAGAATGTGGGATTGAATCATGAGTCTTTAATGTAACATGTATAAATAAGGAATTGAATACAATCCAATACTAAGTATACCATGTGATCAAGTACATAAGGTGTTACTCGATTGATGCAAAGGATTTTTATTTTAAAATATGACATGACTGACCTGGTCTAATTTTTCAAGCCTTCAAAAACTACTTACCAAAACTTTTTCTAAACTTAGCATTTGAAAGCAACAATGATTTGTGTACTGTCTTTTTATGAAATTTTCCAGGTGAATGTGTGTTCAGTGTTTTCGACCAGTCACCTGCATTTATAAAAAAACAAATTGAAACTATTTTGGGTCCCTTTAATATAAAATACACCCAAGAATGATTGCATTTAAACCACGAGTATTGGTTTTATAGAGTTTACCAACACTTTTAATGCAGTCAGTCATTTATATATACCATATAAAGCTATGGACTGTAAAATGTGTCCATTCTGCCATTCTGCCTCCCCGTTCTTCTCTTTCCAGTCTCGTTTGAGAGGGGTAGGTCAGTGCTTGAGGGCGCTCTGACATGGTGTATATTCAAGATTAATAAAGTTACAGAATATCTGTATTTTGTTTAGATTTCACTAAATAAGTCTAATATTTGTCATAAAAGAAACCAGCTGTCAAGAATTCTGCTGTGTTGTTATCTGATATGATAGATTAGATTTGAATCATGTGAGATTGGATATCTCCACAACTATTCACTATGTAGTTAAAAACTCAAACATTTCTTTGGATGTTGCACAGTTGGCAATCTTTCTGCAAACAGTGACTGGATGGTACCCCTTGTCCGTTTTCATCTCTTCTAACTCTCTCCTTTTCTTCGGTCAAGTTTTAGCCACCTGTCTTCAGACATACACATCATTAATACTGGTTTAATTCCTTGGAACATACACAGTCACTGCTTCATTTCAATATTCATTGCATTGTAAAGTCACTGGCTATTATCCACAGATTTATTCCCGAAAACGTAAACAATCACTTGGCTATTTTTGCAGTCTTATTCCTGGAAACGTAAACAGTCACTGGCTATTTTCCACACAGAGTCCTGGGTTGTCAGAACAAAATTTTGATTGAAACCATTCACTCTACTTCCGTCAAACTTGACTGTTCCATTCACAGTTACCAATATTGAAATGCGCCCTCCAGTGGCTTCCTCTGGAAATGAAAAAAATAATGCTGCTGGTATCAAATGAGTCTAAGTACTAAATATATCTTAATGATTTATGATATACTGCCTTTCATGTAACCTGTCACACTGATAAATGGGCACTTTAGTCATCGACTTGGTTTTATAGATAAATTATACAATGTAGATGGTGGTGTGAGACATTACAAAGAATATGAGAACAAAATTAAAACTAGCGTGAGACGGCTAGATTACAGAGCCAGCCATGTGATGAACAACGATGGTGAATCCATCAAACGCCAGACATAAATTTGTTATGAACATTCTCTATAGTATAATATAACTCCAACTTTGGCATTTACTGTTTTTGAT
Source organism: Glandiceps talaboti (assembly GCF_964340395.1). Taxonomy (NCBI): domain Eukaryota; kingdom Metazoa; phylum Hemichordata; class Enteropneusta; family Spengelidae; genus Glandiceps; species Glandiceps talaboti. Next base: position 8,823,862 of record NC_135556.1, on the reverse strand, counting down.
TTCACTGCTAAATGCAGAACTCAGACATGTACATTTTACTCTGAAGAAAACCTTTTCGTGTAAGGTCAAAATGTCAGAAATAAATGTTTTAACATAGGCTAAAGGAATTGTTAGCTTTTTATCAAAACCCCAATTTTTTATTTGCCTGTTTCTTTTTCAATGACGTATGAAAGAGATTTGCTATAAACATGTTTCTCTTATGTTCCATTTTCATTTGTGTGATTCTGAATATAAGGGATGATCAATTGTAGATCTACGCACAAGTTGTTCACGTAGACACAGAAGACTCCCTAGCTTGCTGACACAACAGACATACAATCGCTGGACTTCAGCCATTTCTATGATTATTCAGGTACATTTGTATTTTGGAAATATCACCTTTATTTCCTTTCAGCTTTCATTTCATTGTAACTGTTGAACACAATGTACACCATTTTCAGACTTCATATGTATACTAAATCCTGGTAAAAACTTCCCTTATTTTTTTAGAATGATTACAAGGCACTATAACTTTAAATGTCTGGTTTACTGACTGACTTATAAGAGCTATTTAAAGTCTATAAACAAATCTAATGATGGATCAATTCTTACCATTACTCAGTTTATAAGAACTCTCATCCGACCCCCATCTGTCTTTGATGAATAAATGTAAGTGAAGACACTGAGGCTAATACTTACCTAAAACAGGGTGACAATCCAAAGTGTCCACTTTGAAAGAACTTGTTGGAAGTTGTTCGAAAAATTTGGCTACTTCCTCTGACCCATTACAAGCATTACCATTCCAAACCAGTGATGCAGAGTCTAAGTATAACTTTGACAGGTTCTGGTAAATAACAGACATAATATTGCTATAACTGTGTTAACCTTACAAGACTGGTTTCAAGGACAGTATCTGGTACAACTAAATTTGTTAGGCTATGATGTTAAATTCTTACTTTTAAATGTATTTCTTCCTAATGTATTGTTCTTGCTACACATATCTATCTGACGTGATTACTTTGTTTGTAGCTAATTTTAAAAGTTGCAGATAAAATTGGAAAAGTAGGCAGTGATAAGCACGAGGGGAGATCCATGAATTTACCCAACAATGGATATATATAGTCTAGTGAGTGAAACAAATAATACATAAACACTTGAAAAAGTAGCCGGAGATTTTTTGCCAACTATCGGCCCTTATCTACATCCCAGTGATACATATATAACTTTCACAGAGGACACTGATAATTGTCACAATCATCATCGCTTCTAACTATATGGAGTGGTAATCACCAAATAAAGGTCAAAATCTTCAATGAATCTGACAAAACTAAAACTAAACAATGTGTGGATTTTGTAACTTGAAATAAAATTTCATTTCATATGAGTGTCATAAAAATAGCAATGTCGATCATTTCAAATTTTGGTCGACACCAAGACTTCTGCTCCGCACGCAGTATTATAGGTACACGCAAGAAAAAATTGTTCTATTTTGATGGTGACTCCCTAGTACGAGGTAAAAAGCTATTACAGGTACTGATAATTACTAACCATGTTTCTTTGCTCCATGCACTACACTATAGGGAATGTTGGAGAATGATTCAATATTCCAGACTAGTTCTATTTTGACCCCTTAGTATTATGAGGTAAAAAGCCAGCATGTAGAAAGAATGCTATTTTCTCACTTACACTTCGTCTTCTGTCAAACGTTTCATAATACAGTTTATGGAATTTCTCTGCAGCCTCACATGCTTGGTCAACTTTACTTTTAAAATCCTACAAAAAAAAATATAAAAGAAGTATTAATTAGGCTTATTCTTTGCATAGATTTGGTGAACATTTTGAAAGTGATAGTTGTTACACACAAAAACATAAATTCTGCTATGTTCTGATATTATAGATCTAATAAGTTTAACTAAAATATGCTCAAAATTATATTCAGACTCCATGTGTATAAACATATTTGTTAATACAATGATACAATAGCGCTGAGGCAACTCTGACTCGAGTATGTTATTTGGTAGGCATGGAGTGATACATAACATAGCCCCTATAGACCTACTGAATATACCCAATACTCAAAACTGTCTCTGCCATACATCCATCATTGTATGGTGTAGGTTTATTTTGTAATTTCATCATTCACACTCTGTTCGATTTGTAAATATTCCTTTCACATTTTTATAAATTTAGTCAAATGTGTCCTTTAGTCGTGGTGGGAGACGGAGAAAGCCGGAACTCGATTCTGATAATGTGATATTTACATGTAATACCCTCCTTTGTTTTGGACATTGTCAGAATCGAGTCCCGTACTTTGTCTGCAAGCAGGACTGTGTGTCCATATCCCATTGCTTTCAGTCCACGTCTACTAATTGCTTCTGTCAGCTCTTTGCTTAATCGTAACATTTCTACCTCTACGGTCAAAAGGAAGTTGTGATCAGGGAAACGCTTAAACTGTAAGATACGTCGTGTTGTTTAGCCCATGGATGTATTAGTGAGACTAATACATCCATGTTTAGCCCTACCAGGCTTGTGAATGATAGGGGACAATGATAGCTATGGCGTGGTACGTCCTCGCGTACGTATGTCGTGTATTTACGTTACACCGTAATATACTAATACACGTCCAGTCGAGTACCAGAAACGCTACATGTATTGCCAATGCTGTACTCAAAAACAATCAAAATTATTGTTACTAATCACACTTCAACGTCCTTAGGTAATGTAACACACGAAGAGGGCCTGGAAATGATCCTCAACATCACTTGTTCAAGTTTTTATATATGAATTTTTGACTAGGTTGCCACACACTGCAGAATGCAGGGGAACGGTTTCTACTCACAGTCGCCGCCATTCTTGTGTCTCCCGTGCTTCTTTTATACTTCCGGCTTCGAGGTCAAAGGTTAGATTACCACTTGCCGGCGAAGAACTTGACTCTTCTGCTGACGCGACGCCGTTTAAATTTTAAACGAAGATAGTTTGCATTAGTCGTGACAGTACCTAAAGACATCGTAGACACCACCTATATTGTAAAGGGAAACTGGTTCCGAGCTCCGTAAAATCGGATAAGGGGAGGAAATCTGTGCATTTTCATTTGTGTTAACTTCCGCTTTGCCAACGAAACGTGTACTGTCTGCTGTGCTGCTGGCATTAGTGGTAGCAAGCTGTGTGGAGCTAGCTGCAAAGGGAAAAGAGTCACTTCGTGTCTAGTTGAAGTTCATTTTCAGAAATACGTTCGCTTCGCGTTCATTCCGTCACAATGATTCAAGTCGACGTCTTTTGGTCTTTTGCCATGGGTGCATGTTTTGCAGCGTGTGCGGCCGAACCTTTAAAACGGGAACATTCCATGCTTGTGAACAAATATTTTGTGTATTGTATACTGTATTTGAGTCTGTTATTTGCTCCATCTGGGGTCTATCTCCTCTGGGGCTATCCCGGTTGGGAAACAATGTTTTTCTTCGATCGCAGTCTTCACCCAATTTGGCCTTGTTTGTTTGCCTGTACTAACATATTGCTGGGCGTCTTGGGTTTCATGGCTGGGTGGAAGTTGATCCACAACGGGAAAGAAGCCACGGCACACGCTGTATGGACCCTGTCGTATACTTGTATGTTTGCTATTCTAACCCTTGGATATGACAGATTTCTCTATGCAGGTAAGAGTACGTTTACTATTTTCAATGTTTATTTTAATCAATTCCATACTTTATGTATATTTATTAATTAATTAATTTATTTATTTATTTATTTGCTTGTGTAGTTAACATTTGACAAAATCCTGTATCCCGTTGGAATAAACCGTACATTTAGAAAGAAATGGAAACACAGGGGTCGGTGACCGGGTGTAAGAAATAAAGCAAATTTTGTAATCAAAGACACTTTAATTTTACTTAATTCTACATAATTTAATTCTTTCAAGTGCAAATTTTGAGAAATTTTATAGGTGAAACTGTTCATTATGTGTACACTATTATGATAATAGTTAAATTATATCTTATCATGAAAATTTCAACTACAACAGTCTAAACTCCCAGTAATCATGCAACAAGTGTAGTGAAATGACACAATCACTTTGTACAATTCACAAATGAAAATGGCCTTATTTTTATTAGTTGTTTTTGGAGTACTTGCTTACTTCTTTAATAGAAGTGGTTGGGAATGAAATGCCATATTCAAAAATTACAAGCAGCCTAAAACACTCCTGCATGTTGTAACATTCAAAGAGAATTCTACACTTGTGTACCCTCACTGTCACATGTGTGTTATTCTTTGTAGTATTCCATAGACTTTTCAGGGATGACCAATCCATAGTTTTTCCAGGGATAACTGATCCTTAGTTTTGCCAGGGATAACCGATCTTTAGGCTTTCCTGGGCTAACCGGTCTTTGGACTTTTCGGGGATAAACCAATCATGACTTACTTAATTTACAAAGGACATGCATTATTAGCTTGTACATCCTTTGGTGCTGTCTTTCACAGCCAATATTCAAAAGTACTCACAGTATTATACTCATTTAGCATACTTATATACCCACCATTTGCTTTAAGCAGAATTCAACCCTTATATTCAGATACAATATAGAAAATTCAAAGACGTTTATTATACATATTCTAAAATGACAGAGAAATCTTGTGAGCCATGAACTCTGCTATCTGTGCCAGAAAACTTTAATTTTTGAATGACATCAAAGATGTCCATATTTACATTATCCTTGGGATACCAGTATTTGGGATGCAAGTATGTTTACTGGAATAAAAAAAAAGTCAATTTGGGTCATTTAACATCAGAGAACAAATTTTTCAAAAATCAGCACAAACTTGTCTGTGTTTAGGATTGCATCATGAAATGGTTCATTGTGCAAAGTAACTATACTAGCTATTGTCAACACTGTGGTTGAGTTACATTCTTGTAAAGGACTTTGAAGTGTCCTGTCAACTTTGTCCACCATTATCAGACGAAGGGTTGCAATACAATACAAAGTGTGTTGACAGTGTTGTACCTTTCATTGTGTGTTGTACCCTGCACCATAGTATCCTGATTATGAAGTCAGCAATTTTTGTTGTTGGTCAAAATGATAAAAACTAGCTTACAGTTTACTTGTGAGTCAGCACATAGGTAGGGAAAGGAGAACACCACAAAACATTACTAGTCAGTGGCAACCTAAATTTGTTCATCCTATACATGTAAGTATAAAGCCATCAATTTTTTTTATCAACTTTATTTCAGGATAAAAGTGACCAGATGGTCATAAACCCCATAAAAACAGACAGCTACAATTCAATAATAGAAAAAACAAAACAACATAAAAAGGGTGGTAATGGGAGTGAAAAGTACATTAAATTCTGATACACTGAAATAATCTTTGAGCGTAAGAAAGAGTCTGGGAAATATACCACTGAAAATTAATACATTGTACATGTATGATGACCAAGGAAACCAATACCAACACTCTTACAGGAGAGAATTAAAAGAAAAATCCAGTCTTGCTTATTATAATTGTTTGCCTTTTACTACATTTTCATTCATTGATTACTGTTATCAAATTATATATGATTTTGGGTGATAAAATAGAACTTGATTCTCGTAACTTACTAAAAACTTTTGAAATCTTGTGAAAAAGTTCAACTACACTTGGCACATATTTAGCCATTTGAGATATTTCCTGCATGGTATCATCACTAGGAAATCCTCTAGTGATGACATCATTTTTACCCAAACCCCTTTATTATCTTGCCATTCTTTGTTTTGTCAAAAATCATATTTAAGTTGATTGCAGTAGTCTATACACAAGTACCAGTGTTCTCCACAAGGGATTTTTGAAGGGCACATCCCCTCTGTTTGCATGGGCCGCCCCTCTGTTTGCATTCATCACCCCTTTGTTTTTTGGCATGAACGTTTTTATAGGATTTTATTTAGTACAATACTAAATGTAAAAGAAAGTTTAACTGGACTTTTCCTGTAAGTCTTGCAAAAGGGAAAAAGAATCATCTCATCAGTAAGGCTGCAGATATTAATGAGATTAATTAATAAGTCCATCACGTGTGCCTTTTCATTTAGCTTTATTTTGGGCACCATTTTGAATCACTTGGTAAGTATACATGGAATGTGAAATGATGTCAATGTTGAAGGCCTTGTTCAAAGTGCCCATTCCAAAAATATGGTATGTCAAGGTTGTGATCAATCTGTGCACACAGACACTGCATGATATGTCAGCACCAAGGGTGACCTTTTGTTATTTGTTTTTCATCATAACTAAATAATGCTGGATGGTCATGGTCAGTCTGTTAAAAAAAATCAAAATTTGTGTATATGTACTGTTCAATTCATAATTATACTTTTTATAGCCTGGATGCCTTAGGGTTAATTCAAGAAATGACGTCGGAAGAATTCTATTTCTATGTACAATTTGCACATCAGTATATTACATATGCAAATAAGTGTGCAACTATTCCATCTCCAAGAAATCACAAGAATGCAGTTTTATATTTAGTATATTTATGGAATTAATTTTGCTTTGGATAAACATATGTAATGATAATAGAACCTCATTATGCATGATTGCCAGTGTTGGGGGATGTTAGACTGGTTCCTGGTACCCAGCATCCTCATCGCTGTAGGGCTTTGAGTATTGGGACCACTAATAGCTGCCATTTTTGTCAGGATTCTGACAAAAATGGCATATCAATCCTTATGTCATAATTATGACATTTGATGTTTCATATTGTCAAAAGATGCCAGTGAAATCAAGAACATATTCATATTTTGTCTGCCAGCAATATGGACCGAATATATTCTGCCATATTAGTTTCCCAAGATATTATCAAATCAGTGCTTTGTCTGTTAAAAACTTTTGCTGGCACTGACCAATCAGATTGCAAGGAAAATTAGAACCAATTACAGCCATGCATAAATTAGCCGTTACCAGTCCCAGCTATCTAAGCTGATAAGGGACCGGAAACCAGTCTATTGGGATATTTGCACTCATACATGTACTAATGTAGTGTTTTCTGCTGCACTTTCCCTGTACAGCTGTGCTTATGAAAATACAGCTGAAGAGATTATCACAAACACTAATGCAAATACCCAGAGTATGCCACAATGGCACTTTATATGTACAGCATGTTGTGCTGTCATAATATTTATGTTTTACATGTATACCCTCACAAAATTATAATGTACATGTATAGTCACATGTTGAAGTATCACAAAAAGATTGCATTCACATTATTAAATAAAAGACAGATATACATGATGTGTGGGTGTAAATATGGCATAATTGGGCTGCTTGTGGCGTTCTCTGCAATCATACTTTAATGAACCTAGTGAGTGACACTGAAAGTGCAGCAGAGAACAACAAGCATGCATATAAATACCCCTGAGTATGAGTACCCATACTGGTACTTACACGTCATGGATTCTGTTATAATACATACAGTTACTTTGTTGTATGTTTATCCAAAAAACAGTATGAAAATCCATGGAATCACATGATTTCATGTGCTAAACAAGGAAAGACTGCAATGGTTGAACCTCATTTGTATATCATTTGCAAACAGTATGTGAAATTAAGGGCAAGTGACTTCTGATCATAAGGATTGACAGTTAGCAAAAGCTGTTGGTCCTTATATGCGAAACTATTGGTCCTTATTCGGAACAGTTTATGACATGTATCTTCAGCTACGATTTTGAACTTTAACTTGATACATCGTGTTGTCTTTTTGCTGTAATAAAATATTAAGGGAGTACAACATATAGTTCAATATCCACAATAATTTATTTCATCTATATAATCTCTTGTGTTATTCATAATTTATTCTATACAAATAGAAATGCAAAGATTGGGAAATTCAACGAACGACACATGTTCTACCATATGGTAATTGTTGTAATGATACATAGGTAATAATCAGAATATTAGACCATATTTTTAATACATATTTATTATAACTCATCCAGAATGAGCCTTCCTCTGTATACATAGTACTCACAGTGATGATGTCACATGATAGACTGAGTTTACTTTTACTTTAATTTTAGGTACATTAGAAGAATGGCGTGCTGGCAAGAAATATCATCTCCTAGATTTCTTTCATTGTGAGGTTTTCTACACGTTAATTGTTATGTCTATCTTTGTATTACCCCCACTTTTCTATGCCATGGCCATATGGCCTACCGATGTTGCCATCACCAAGCAGAGAAAGTGGACCATGATTAAACAGGTGAATTATCCAAGTTGTTGACACACACACACACACACACACACACACACACATTAATTAACCCACACCTATTACATTATTTGGGATGATGAAACTGTTAACGCGAAAATGAATCTATGATATGCAGATTTGGTGTAAAAGTTCATATTTGATGGATATATTCATCCAAGAATGGTGCTTATGATAGCATTTTGACCACACGTGTGAATTTGGTAAAAAATGTGGTATCGGGTCAAATTGAATTAATACCATACATTAAAAATACCTTAGCTACAATGACCACACCCATAGCAACATTGACCGCAGCCATAACATCACTGACCACACTCATAGCTACCATGTCAACACCAATAGCAACATTGTTTATATTGACTACTTCCCTTGGCTTGTTGTTACAATGTCCACACCCATACATGTATATGCAAGGTGCTTTAAATTTAGCCAAAACAAATAAAATTATGATTACTGGTAGGCCATGAAAGTAAAAATCCCCAGCAACAATAATTATACCCATAGCAACAGCACAATGTTGATGTGTAGGTTGTAAGAAACAAGACTATGCATGGTTGTAGTTGACTAAGATGTCAAACTCTCAAATCATAAATGTATGTTTTATGCAAACATAGCAGTACATTGTAGTATTCATGAAGTACTTTGACATTATAAACAACAAGAGCAAATTATTGTCTAGAAACTAAACCTTCCCAACAATTATAGTACATGGTTACTGGGTATCACAGAAATCTCAGGCAACCATAACATAGCAACTGTAAACATAATCACTCTTTTCCCTATAACACATTATCATATCATATGAGAATTTAGCAATGTTAATACAAACAAAAAGGCTGCAATGTCATTGGCACTTCCTTTCAAAAGGCTAGTGTACAATCATTAGCATTTTATATATTTAGTAATGACAAATTGACAGGCACAGTACAATGTTAAGGGGCGAGATCAGTAAAAGGATAAAAAAAATATATTCCTTTAGTTTGGGGGTGGGTATCCCAGGAAGGTTTGAACCATTTTAGTTCTCGTCTTACAAAAATGATTTAATTTTAATGGATCTGATTTGTACCCATAAATACAAATTTTTCTAACAAATGCAGTCTAATCAAGAAATGGAAGAATTTTTGCTATTGTAAATGCATAGCACTAAAATACATGTAGGAATGATTGAGCGCTCTGAAACAATTGTCAATTTTGGTCAATTAAGTTAGAAGGGACCGAGGCCCAACTAAAAGAATTTAGTTTTTTATTCTATATTGAACTATTGATCTCACCCCTAAGTGAATTGCATATGATTTACTTGAATTCAATTCATTTGCCTTATGACAGGCAGAAGTTGTGGATTTCAATTGATAACGTGACATGTTTTGATACATAAAAGATTGACAATGTCTTTGTTTTTGTTTGTCTGACAGGCAGCCACAGGATACCTGTATGCATCTATTGCTGTTATTGTTGGCTTTCTACTTCTGTATGGTATGAAACAAACACCGAGAACATGGGGCTACGACAGGCTTCTAGCCTTCGTTATTGGACAACTTATTTTTGGTGTTGTCATATTCCTTCCATTGTTCTTTATTCCTTTAAAAAGAAACAAGATCAGGAAAATCAAGTAAATCTTACATTTTTGTAAGGTTTTCAGAAGTGCCTTCTATTAATCTCCCTCTACTCTAAATCACTTTATCACATAGTATTAGTATGAATTACAATTTTTTTTTAGTTTTAATTGCTCTTATTATTACAATGAAATACATATTTCCTGATTTTACTTCAATCTATTCGATAATAGAATCCTATTTGTTACACCAGGTTAAAATCATTTTTCTTAGAACATCGTTTTTTAATTTTGTGTTATAGTCCATATTGATGGTAATTTTCTTACAACTGCCAGGTAAGAATGTTATCAGAGTTTATAAAAATGGGGATGATACATTGAATTATGTCGCCATTTGCAATTTTTGAAGTTCTAGCGAAAACCTCACATTATGAATGAAAGAGTGGGTTTAATATAAAACGTGTCTTGGAAGTAAACTCATCAAACTTTTGCTTTTACTTTGTTCATGAAAACTCCAACCTATTCTAAGTTAAAATATAGTTTAAAATCTGGGTCATCATGCATATTTTTGCAGATAATGTGAAGCACTTTATAAGGTTCATTCTGATTGGTTAGAAACAAGCACATCTGTTGGTTGTACTGTTAACGAGTGATGCATGTTTTCCAATCAGTGACAACTTTGTAATAGCTTCACATCGCCCCAATTTTTTAAGTAGAGGTGAAAATAATATCAAAATTTAGTCATTTTAGAATTGAACATGGCTGCCAAATTCTGTGTTAACACTCACTATGTGAAAACAATAGATAGGCGTTTGACAATTTCCTGGAAAACAAGACAGGAACCCAATTTATGATAATTGTAAAGCACTTTGAGCAGAGTTTGAAAGCGTTATATCTATTTTATAAGGAGCAGGAACAAGCTTTCACATGGCAAACTTTGGAGAGATTTTAAAACTTTTTGATTATCATGGAAATTTTCCTACAGGTGCATTTTTCTACTACTTATATGAGAATTGGAATAATTACAAGAATTAAGTCATTTATCTGCAGGCCTCAATACTTGCATATGACAATTTGTTGCTTTAAAGACACCATTGCTGCATTGTGACGATAGTTTCAGTTTTTTTATGATATATATGGTTATTCATTTGATAAAGAATGGAGATGGTTACAGTATTTTACTTTTGTGATAATTCAGTCAAACCCAAAGTGCGCTGTCATTACACATACATGTAATTTGTCAAAGTTGCATGAGATAACTTGTGCAGTTTTATTGTCTGTGCCTTTTCGGTTTATTTTACTCTTATAATTTTCATATTATATAATTTTCAGTATAATTTTCAAATCTATCACTTTCTTGTAGCTTAGAAACTAAAGTAAAAACTAGCAGTTAACAACCTATTTTTTATTACCTGTTTTAAAGTATTTTTTGTCTCAGCTGGAAGACTTACTAGGCTAGTATGGACTCCATGGAGAAACATAAATCTAAGTCTTACAAAGTCACAATAGCTTGTTCAGAAATTAGTTTTTAGTTCATTTTGTTAAAGAAAAATATTAATCATATTTGGGATTAGTATGCCATTATTAGTGTTTCACTAATTCATTTTTTATGGTTTGAAATAATTTCACATAGGTCTCACCAGCATTACATATCATCAGACATTGCCACAGGTGTCAAAGGGCATTATCAAATGTATTCTTTCTTTGATCAAACAGACGAAATTTTTTTTAAAAATTTAGTACTGTGAAAGGGGTGAGAAATAATTTTTTATTGTCATTTTATGAGAAGCTTTAAGCAGAACACAGTAATCAAAGTAAGAAATAAAGCAGGAAAATTGCCAAATATAAGTAACATTTTTAAGGTGTTTTGCTTGTATGATACAGACTACAGTAAATTAACATAAACATAACAAAATGTCAATATTGGTAAGTTACAAATGTCCGTTAAGGCTGCACTAGCTGCAACTGCAGTATTTTTTTGGTCCCCCAAAGGGTTGACTATTAAAATGGGCTGCATCCGTCTGTTTGTCTTTGCATATGTGTGTACGTCCATTCGTTTGTTCATAATATGTCATTTCTCAGACATGCAATATCTGATTTCTTTCAAACCTGACACAAAGGTGACATATCATATGGGACATATGCACATCACTTTGTACAGTGATATATGCAAATTTGACTGAATAGCAGCCATATTTGTAGTTAAAAATCCATATTTACTGCATAACTCAAATACTGTAATACATAGAGACTCCATTCTAATTTCTACCCCAATATTATGCGATGCCAGCTATCTTTTGAGACCTAGATCTTTGACCTTGACATTCAGGGTCAATTATCAAAATCAAACCAATTTCTGCCTATCACAGACACATTGTAGTGTTTACATATTGCCAATTTCTTTTAAAATCATGTTTACAAGTAGTATTGAAGAAAAAACTACACACAAGCATCATTTTTGGTGCTTATATCACTTTTATTGAATGGCAACTTTATTTGTAGTAAAAACTCACTATATTACTGAACAACTTAAAAACTGCAATACATAGTGACTCCATTCAAGTGTCTATCCCCATATATTCACAAGTAAGTTTTCTTGTATTCAGTCACATAGAAGTACTGTATTTGAGGGGTACTGTGTCTTGTACGAAGACTTGTTGAAATTGTTTTGTAAGATATAATGACTTCATAATATCACACACCCTGAACAGTATTGAATCACCTTTGGGTAAATGTATTTGTGTAGGTGTACTCAATGCATGGTGCAATAAATCCAATCAAATAGATTTTGGGGCTACTCCCTAAAATCAACGCCCCAATGCAATCTCAATTTCAACATATTACTTTACTACTTACGGATAAAATCAACCTGGAATTAACATGCACAGTGTCTAATTATTGGTATTTTGATAATTTTCATTGAATATACTGTTGGTTAGAAAAATAATACTCAAGTTACAGCTAATGCATGTTTAAAACTGCGTACATAGTATGTTGTTGCAAATGGGAGCTAAGTTAAAAATAAACTTAGGTATGGTCAGAAGTAGGATTTTACATTATTTCAAAGAGCAAACTCATAGAGGACTGTAGTGGTCCACTCTCTAGTTTTTGGAAAAATGAATGGTTATGTACTTTTGCCACTCAGAAATAGGTTTTGCACCAGAATGGGGTCTGGTATTGTTGAGTATTGTTGCAAAATTTGAAAGGTAAAAGTTGCAAGAATTCTTGGGAAGTTCAAAAAAGATTCTGCTTATTTGTTATCAATCATATAATTTCTAGAAACTCATGAAGTTGTTTTCACACACATTTTGTTTATGGCTTCATATCCTGCCATTTTCCCTTGTGGGCCCTCTCATATGACACACCTCAGAAATGGAAATCAAGGAGTAACAGGAATATTGTATAATATAGTAGGTCCAACCCAGTCACTGTATTATGATCCTGGATAGTTAGACATATTATGTAGAACCAGTCAAAATTGTGAACATATGTGTTTTTCACATATTTATTTGGCTGATAAAATTTGTTTTGTTTTACTTGCAGTGCACCTATCACATTTGTAAGTTTATCTATTAATTCTCACCTAGTCAGGTTATCTTGCCATTGTCTGTTAATGATGTCTCTCTATAATTATCTGTAGGTACTCAAAATTTACCAGTGAAAGTGATTCCATTTTCAAGGAGATTTATTATAGCATAAGATTTGTTTTCAGCTGAAAGGCTAAAATGAGTGTCAAACTACATACATTCAAAGTACATAGAAACATGAGGTCAAAGTATGCTAGTATACTAATGCTAGTCAATACCAGTTGGGTAGTTAGTCAAACCACATACATACCAACCATAGTTAGGTAAAACAGGTTAAGCTAGCCAAAAGGTACTGGCAGAATGGTTAAGCACACTAGGTCCAAGGAAGGTAATAGATACTGATTGAATATTTAGGCAAAACGAGTAGAAGCTAGTCAAAATGTACTGGTTAAATAGTCAACCAAAACAGGTACAAGGTAGCTAAATTGTACTGATTGAATAGTTAGGCAAAACAGGTAGAAGCTAGCTGAAATGTACTGACTGAATAGTTAGGCAAAACAGGTGGAAGCTAGCTGAACTGTACTGATTGAATAGTTAGGCAAAACAGGTACCAGCTCGCTGAACTGTACTGATTGAATAGTTAGGCAAAACAGGTAGAAGCTAGTCAAAATGTACTGATTGAATAGTTAGGCAAAATTCATCAATGTACTATCATTTCATGTAAAAACAAAGCATGTTATGTAAAATTAGATGGTGAATTTACAGAAGTTAGTACAGCTCACCGGTATCTCAGAAGTCATGTGACAACTGAACAATCAGTAGTTTGACTGTACATTTGTAAGTGATATGAAAATCTGATTGGATACTAAAGTTTTATGAAGGTCCAATCGGATTGTAGAGTTTTACAGCAAACTGATTGGCATATATTTATGCATAAATATAATTCGGTAATGAGTTTGTGAATTGATTTGATTGATACAAAACTCATCATGATTTGGTAATGAGTTTGTGTTGAAATTACTGGGTGGTGAATTTATACAAAAAATTATCAGATTGGATATAAACTTATATGTAAATCTGGTAGGTTTTGAATTTATGCATAAATTTTAGTGACAAAATAAATAATTTTATACAATATTCTGATTGGATGCTAGACTTGTACAATACCCTAATTTGCTCTATACTATAACCTGAGTGGTCATTAATTTATGCATAAATCTGATTGGATACTAACTTTGTGAAGAAACCTGGGAGAGATAATGAATCTGTACAATAACCTGAATGGTCGATAATTTATTCTTAAATCTGATTGGATGCTAATTTTGTGAAAACACCTGGTCAGATAATGAATCTATACAATAACCTGATTGGTCATGAATATATACATAAACCTGAATTGGGAATAAATTCCATATACATATGGATAATGCATAGAGGAATCTCATTAATCCTTTATCTGATTTTATGGTTAACTGAAAGAATGGCGAGATAAAATATAGAGATCTACTGACGATATGGACTTCCAATGGACTATAAATGTGTACAAATTGTCAGAATTAGGAGTAACTACATATAATGTAGCATTCAAGAAGCTCAATATAATCAAGACTTTTTAAAGTAATTTTATCAGGCAAGATAACCTACAGCTAGCTAACACATTTTGAGTAGTAATAGTGAAGTTTTTGGAATCTATCTTTTGAAGCGACTGTGTAGATTTCGTCCGAATCTCTCAGATGTCATCAGCACAATGACACTTTTGAGTGTTAATTAAACATTTGAAATTTTGTATAAAAGTTAATCATCATGGCCGAAGAAGGACTACTAAATTACCATTATTATTTTTTTTTAAATATTCCAAAACCATCGTGCCTTAAGTTTTGTTACTTGAATAAAATACAGTACTTGACAGTTCAATAGAATACATAATGATAATTTGGGGGTCCGGGTAAACGATGAAATTATATTGGATGTGTTTTGAAATAAATAATGGAGTGAGAACAGAAAGTGGCATTTCAAAATTAATAATGTAAGAAATTATTTGTTGAGTTCATACATGAATGTTTTTCTTTTTGTCCACACAGATAGTCATATGTCAGGTTATAATGTATCATAATTTCAACATTTCACAGCTTTGAATGTTGGGGGGGGGGGGGGGATTGAAATCGTCACCATACCATGGTTACATAGAGAACAATTCTATTGTTTGATAATTGAAACACAAAGCTCTCCCAAATATTAGCCGTCCACCCTTCCTTGTATGAGGTACAATGAAACATGTGAAATGGGGGTTTGCTTTGACTGTGTTAAGAGGGGATGTGGGGAAGATAGTGTATCATAATTACTTATTTCAAAATTTAAAAAAAAAAAAGTTTATAATACTCCAAAGGTTTAATATTATGTGGTAATATTGCATTATTGTAGGCTTAAACATGTCATGTCTTCCATATGAACTGGTAAGAGCAGCTGATTCAAATAGATAACCTTGAAAAACAAGAATTTATTATATGTACTGCCAAAGATTGCCTTAGATTTTCCACTTTGATTCATGTGTTGCCTAGGAATGGCTTGTATGTACTTGTGAATATAGACAGTTGTATGAATAGGTTGAATGATATATTGTTGTTAGGCCTTAGCATCACACTAAGTAATTAATGGTGGCGGAATTATAATAATTACAGAGTTTTCAGTTCATTGAAGAATAATTTCTGGGGAAACTTCAGTATAACTTAAGCATAGCACATGCAGGTAGAATATACCAACTTATCAGTCTAAGGGGGAGTTTACGAGATAATGTTTTCAAATAAAAATGTTAATATCGTTTTCATTTGAATGTGTTTTGACATGTTTACACAATAGACCAACAAGCATTTTTGACCATCTTCACGGAAACACGGAGGATGGAACAATTCCAAATCGAGGTTTTTGCAAATGCATAAACACAATGACGTGGTTTAAGCATGTGCATTAGTATGTCATTCGTGCGGTCATCTCTGAGATCAAATATGTGCGTTTTTGAATTGTTGCATTTTCAGTTGGTTTATACGATGTCATTTTCAATCTTTCTGTTTTCACCCGTTTACATGAACTCTGTTTTCAAATGAAAATGAATCATTTATAAAATGATCCGCTTTTAGCAGCGTTTTCAAATCTTTGCATTTTCATGTGTATTTTTTGTTTTCTTTTTAAGTACATGTAAATGCAAAACACAACAAAATAGTTATGTTTTCATTTGAAAATGGCAACATGTAAATGGGGCCTAAGGAAATACACCAGAATAGTAATGTGGACTCTTGAACTCTTTCTTTGTGGTATTTAAACACCTGTAGCAATGACATACAATAGAATGATGTACAAAAGTTGAGAATAACTAGTATAAACACAGGCCAAAGTTAAGAATTTTGTTATCATGTGTTCAAGTCATTTTTAAGTACAGATATATTGTGTGTGAAGCTGTTTTTTTAGGTCATATTTGTTGAAGTCTAACCCGAGGTATAGTGTGAGTTTTTTCACATATGATTTAAACATGGTGAAAAGTTATTTGTTATAATAATATATACAGGATGTGCCAACAATATGTAAAAATCCGACTTAAAGTACGCAAAATACTCCCCTTAGATATTAGTGGTCTTGTGTACTTCAACTGTATTATTATCCAGTCATTACATAGACAAAGCAAATGCTACATTTTTTTCATCATATGCTTGATATGTATCACAAAACTGAATTAAAATCTCTTTTTTGATCGGTTTGCATACTCCATTTTATCAATGACACACACGACTATATTATCCATGTGTTGTGCATGTTATCAAGAAATAGGGAATATAATGACATTGTCATGTAAAAAACAAAACCTAACACTTATTTTTCACTTGATTGTCATTGTTGTAAGTTTATATAATGTTCGTGTTTCACACAATCCTTTGCAGATCTAACTCGATTTTTCTACAAAGGTTGAAACCTTTCAAAGAAATGCTATCATGTAACTTAGAGTCAAGTGAATGTTTGGTTAAGTATATGAACATATAGCTATACAGATCAACATGGAGTACACGAATGTTTGGTTTAAAACTTAAAATTTTACACGATTTTGTATTTTCGTGAGATAGTATGTGACTAAATGAATTGTGGTTTGTAAGAATTGTATTATCAGTTTATGTAAAGAGAAGAGATATTATTTTCACATACAGTGCATGAGTATAAAATAAGTAGAATATGTTTACTGTAAATACATGTACGCTATATATAGTTTGAAGCACATACAAAATTTCATGACTGATGAAAATGCTGTAAAGTTAATCAAACATAGTTGTTGAATTACATGTGAGAAATTAGTCTTAAGTAGTGTGCCCTCTAAGCCAATTTGACATGCCACTGATGTACACAATTTCTAGTGCCGTACCAAAATTTTGTGTTCCCCTGTCTCTTCCTGTGTGGTGACTATCACAAGAAATTCCAGTTTTTCTCATTTTGACTCACAGCAACAAAATTTGGCTATCAATGTATGATTAGAGGGGCCTGGGCACACTGGTGTTAAGCCATAACTGGTGTTTTATGAACAGATATTTTGGCACATGAACAATTGGACAGAATATATGGCATATTACAACTTTTCTGGCATATTTTATTTCACCGTAGAAGGGGAAATTAGACACTATACTCCTCTGCCTGGCCACACACTTTCACACTGTTATTGACACTTTCACAGCATCTGAATATAGAAATGGTCGTACCACCTCAATTTTACTACCAAATTTTTCCAAAAACATGTCTTTCCATTTATGTACATCAGAAGTTAACTTGCATACTTAAAAGTATGTTAGCTGGAGTTATTTTACTTATTAAAATCATAAATGTGTTGTCTTTTCAGCTATAGAAATCCAACATAGTAATCGATATGTTCACAGTATGTACATTTTTTGTAGAATGTACCTTGGACCCCAAATCTCAATTCCATTCCCAAAGCCTGATTACTGGTAATTTTACCCCACCAATCACATGATTTTATATCTGCTTCACATGACATAGTAGTAATTATATATATTATATACTTTTTACACTCTTAAGAGAAAAGTGTTATTAGCTTTGCATGTTTACATTTACCAGGTGTTTAATATACTTATTATTTAAATTATACATATTGACTATCTCCTGAACTAACCATTTGGTATACAATACAACAAACTTGTACCCAACTGATAAACTGATGTGTTGGCAGATGAGAGAATATTCCATGGAGCAGTTTCACTTATTTTAGATTTGTTCATGAAAGTATAAATGCCACAATAATGCTTATTCAAATACCTGAGTATGCCACATAAGCACTTACGCATTACAAGGTTCTAGTATAGTATTATTGGGTCCATACATATTATACAGCAAATTTTGGAAATGAAATACAACAAAGACATCACCTCACTTCACATAGGAATCACATACAATATAATAAATCTTGAGACAGGAAATTGGTCATGTTGGTGAAAATGGTCTTGTAGGGATAACCATTTATGTAGATGTTATTTTTTGGGGAAAGACAGAAGTATTAATTTGCATGGTTATTATAGATATGTAGTGAGATAAATGTACAATTGCTATTTATGTGTGTTTTAAGAGCCAAGTTTAAATGTTTATTTTTTTTAAATAGAATTTCAACAATATAAAATATATCTAGATTGGATTAATAAAATACTGTTATAATTGATACCAACGGACACAGACAAATTTATTATTATGTAAGTCTCTAGGCTAAGTAAGCTTTAAAACCATAGAAAAGAGGAATTAACCAAATTTCTACTTTGGTGAAAATGTTGTTGGGATGTTAGCATTTCTGAAAATGTTGTTGGAATGTTATCATTTTTGAAAATTTTTACTTTATTTAGATGAATTGGCTTTATCTAGACCAAAGATTTGACACAAGGCAATAAGTCTTTCATATTTTCTTGGTGCTATACAGATTAAAAAAAAATATTGATATCTTTTATAAACTATATATTTAATCATTTTCAGATGGATAACCTTTGGCAAAAATGTTTTTGGTGAACTTATTTCATTCGTGATATTCGTATTCAGTATTTTTTAGGTCACAGGTGTTTATTCTACCAATGTTATACTTACTTGTATTAGTCACTTTATAAGAAACTCAACAAATAAATAGTACATGAAATATAACACCTTGTCTGATTGGTTTTTATGGCAGACTAATGAATATCAAACAAGCATTTCAAAGTCATTTAGCATTGAACTTTTGATCTCAGTCGACAATCCTCATCAGATTGACAAATTCCATACTGGTCAGTAGTACATGTAACTGTAACTGGAATTTATTGATATGATGAGGGTCACCAACCAGTACATATATCGAAAGCTTGATGCTAAAAAAACTCGTGTTATAAACTGTGTTAGTCAATTTGATCTACCAAGCTGATGAACATTATTGGTGAATATGTATGTTATTATGTAAATACATATTTAGCAATATTGCCAATTTTTCAGGGTAATTATATGGCCATATAATCAATAGCCACAGGTAATTATGAACTTCTGGGATACTTGTCCATATAATGGCCACAGGTAATTATATGAATGTCTGGGATATTACTTGTCCATATAATGGCCACAGGTAATTATATGAATGTCTGGGATATTACTTGTCCACATAATGGCCACAGGTAATTATATGAATATCTGGGATACTTGTCCAATGTCCACAGGTAATTGTGAACTTCTGGGATACTTGTCCATATAATGGCCACAGGTAATTGTGAACTTCTGGGATACTTGTCCATATAATAGCCACAGGTAATTATGAACTTCTGGGATACTTGTCCATATAATGGCCACAGGTAATTATATGAATATCTGGGATATTACTTGTCCATATAATGGCTACAGGTAATTATATGAATATCTGGGATACTTGTCCATATAATGGCCACAGGTAATTATATGAATATCTGGAACACTTGTCCATATAATGGCCACAGGTAATCATGAACATCTGGGATACTTGTCCATATAATGGCCACAGGTAATTATATGAATATCTGGGATAATTGTCCATATAATGGCCACAGGTAATTATATGAATGTATGGGATATTACTTGTCCATATAATGGCCACAGGTAATTATATGAATATCTGGGATACTTGTCCATATAATGGTAACAGGTAATTATATGAATATCTGGGATATTTGTCCTTGTAATGGCCACAGGTAATTATCTGAACATCTGGGATACTTGTCCATATAAAGGCCCCAGGTAATTATATGAATATCTGGGATACTTGTCCATATAATGGCCACAGGTAATTATATGGATATCTGGGACTCTTGTCCATATTATGGCCACAGGTAATTATATGGATATCTGGGACACTTGTCCATATATTAAAGGCCCCAGGTAATTATATGAATATCTGGGATACTTGTCCATATAATGGCCACAGGTAATTATATGGATATCTAGGACACTTGTCCATATTATGGCCACAGGTAATTATATGAATATCTGGGATGCTTGTCCTTATAATGGCCACAGCTAATTATATTAATATCTGGGATAGTTGTCCTTATAATGGCCCCAGGTAATTATATGAATATCTGGGATAATTGTCCATATAATGGCCACAGGTAATTATATGAATATCTGGGACACTTGTCCATATAAAGGCCCCAGGTTATTATCTGAATATCTGGAACACTTGTCCATATAATGGCCCCAGGTAATTATATGAATATCTGGGATAATTGTCCATATAATGGCCACAGGTAATTATGAACATCTGGAACACTTGTCCATATAATGGCCCCAGGTAATTATATGAATATCTGGGACACTTGTCCATATAAAGGCCCCAGGTAATTATCTGAATATCTGGAACACTTGTCCATATAATGGCCCCAGGTAATTATATGAATATCTGGGACACTTGTCCATATAAAGGCCCCAGGTAATTATCTGAATATCTGGAACACTTGTCCATATAATGGCCCCAGGTAATTATCTGCATATCTGGAACACTTGTCCATATAATGGCCCCATGTAATTATATGAATATCTGGAGCACTTGTCCATATAATGGCCCCATGTAATTATATGAATATCTGGAACACTTGTCCATATAATGGCCCCAGGTAATTATATGAATATCTGGAGCACTTGTCCATATAATGGCCCCATGTAATTATATGAATATCTGGAACACTTGTCCATATAATGGCCCCATGTAATTATATGAATATCTGGAACACTTGTCCATATAATGGCCCCATGTAATTATATGAATATCTGGAGCACTTGTCCATATAATGGCCCCATGTAATTATATGAATATCTGGAACACTTGTCCATATAATGGCCCCATGTAATTATATGAATATCTGGAGCACTTGTCCATATAATGGCCCCATGTAATTATATGAATATCTGGAACACTTGTCCATATAATGGCCCCATGTAATTATATGAATATCTGGAGCACTTGTCCATATAATGGCCCCATGTAATTATATGAATATCTGGAACACTTGTCCATATAATGGCCCCAGGTAATTATATGAATATCTGGGATACTTGTCCATATAATGGCCCCAGGTAATTATATGAATATCTGGAACACTTGTCCATATAATGGCCCCAGGTAATTATATGAATATCTGGGACACTTGTCCCTATAAAGGCCCCAGGTAATTATCTGAATATCTGGAACACTTGTCCATATAATGGCCCCAGGTAATTATATGAATATCTGGGACACTTGTCCATATAAAGGCCCCAGGTAATTATCTGAATATCTGGAACACTTGTCCATATAATGGCCCCAGGTAATTATCTGCATATCTGGAACACTTGTCCATATAATGGCCCCATGTAATTATATGAATATCTGGAGCACTTGTCCATATAAAGGCCCCAGGTAATTATATGAATATCTGGGATACTTGTCCATATAATGGCTACAGGTAATTATATGAATATCTGGGACACTTGTCCATATAATGGCCCCATGTAATTATATGAATATCTGGAACACTTGTCCATATAATGGCCCCAGGTAATTATATGAATATCTGGGATACTTGTCCATATAATGGCCCCAGGTAATTATATGAATATCTGGGATACTTGTCCAATGGCCACTATCAATATGCATTGAAGAAGGCTTCCTCTAGATCAATATTTTAAGAAGATTATTTAAATTAAACTGGATTGAGATCTTACGATCAAGAAGACAAAAAGTACATATATGCCAATTTATATGAAATCTGAAGCATTCAAGACATTACCTAATTATCAAAAGTAATAAATTATATAAATAATTTATCAGTATTTAAGCTATAAAGGACACATGAACCTACATCAATAAAATATATATTACATGTGCACTTTGCTATCATCAAATTGTATGTACCTATTTAGATGAAAGTTAAAGCTTCCATTTTGCCATAATGTTAGGGAGGGGAGGGGGGCCTGAGGAGAATATAGTTTGGTCAAAAAATGCTTGCACTCTCAAAAAATTAACCAAAGATTTTCGTAGCCCCCATGTCTTACATTGCATTGGAGATACATGTACTTGGCCAGCACTACTACCAGGGTTTACTCTTCAATGCACCCAGTATGAAATATCTGTGAAAAATGTAATTCCCAGAAAAGAAGACATTAGTTGCGTGGTGATTTTGAAAACAAGATAATTGATGGCAAATTGCAGAGAAAAATTAACCTGACAATTATTTGAAAATCTACACCAAATAAAATAGAGGATTCAAATCTTTGAATCCGAATGTAAATCGAAAAAAAAATATTTAGATAGTACCTGGCCTGGCCTGGCCTGACCTAGCCTGGCCTGTACCTGGCCTGTTCCTGCATTTTGCACCGGCCAGCTCCTGAGATTTAATTTGGTTCAAATCCTATTGAGCAAAGCTTTTCTTGCCCCCCCCCCCCCCCCATTTCAGACCTCAGAATTTTCATCCCCCCTTCACACCCCTAATTTTTATTGTAACCCTTTCTCCTTAGGCCTTCCCTGTTGTAAATTCTGCTAGTTCCCTTATTGTCACCTGCAAAACACTGTACGTACAATATTTTGAAACACTATAATGTAACAATAAATTTAATGCAATTTTGTTTTGAATATATTTTTTTCATCAAATCATGCTACACTGTATTCATAAGATATTGAACTCCTTTTGGCAATTTTGGGTATGTGTGAAAATTCAGCGGCATGGGAGAGGCTGAACCCTCCTTGTTACAAATTGCCAAAATGAGTGCACTTTAATAAGTCTATTACTAATCACACAAACGAGCTGATAGTCAATTAGCCCTGATAGCATGGTGAGTGTTGGTTCGTCACTCAATTATGACTGTTGTCACTCGACCCCCCCCCCCCCCCCCCATTACGGATACCCCTTTGATACGTACATATCAGGTGACCATTTCACATATGGGAATTCATATATTGTTCTATAGAAACATTGTTGATATTGATTTGTAATTATCACAGCGTGCTCTAGCTTAGTTGGTTTTGTTTACAAAAAACAAACAAACAAACAAACATAAGTATTAAAGTAAATAAATACATGTACTGGTAAACATCAACAACAGAGTACTTGGGGTACAAATGTGACCATTTTTCACACATAAGAAAACATACTTATTCTTGTTGCATAGAAACATTGTTGATACTGATTTGTCATATGCATATTTTACGATGGATGAGAAGTGGGATATCCCTATGGTAAAATTTCTTGTTTGACTGCTTCTTTCTCCCATCAAGTTCAGTTCAGTTCAGTTCGGTTCACAGGACTAGTAATCTGTAAGTGAGCGTGAAGCGGAACATTTCCTGCAGCTGAACATTAGTATTTCTTGTTTGACTGCTTTTTTCTGGTGTTATTGTGATTTTTCGAATATGAGACTGAAGCTGAGGCTCAATATGATACAGTCTGGACATTCGATCTCATTTTCATACGGTCAGAGTTGAATCACGTCAAATGGCGCGCTATTTCATGTGTTCCTTCGAGATGCTATCTACATACAGTAACAATACAGTGTTATTTTTAGAATGCCACATGTACAATGTTCCAAAGTCACTGTACAATCTACAAGTGACCTACTGGCATGTTTTGTACCTTCAAAAAACATAGTTTCATGTGAGATTTTTCATAATACCGTTTTGTTTGGTCGATGTTCGTTTTCAGATTTCTCAGTTTCACTTCCGTGAAGAAAACATACCCGTCATAAAACGGCCTGGGCTAAGAGAAAGACGTACGGGCTAAGCATGTCACATACATCATTCGATTTGTTATTAAATTCTACACAGATGAAGCCCTGCAACGTAAAATCTGTCCACGCAATGATATTCAACTATATCTCTGAACATGTAACCTTGTTTGTTTTTAGAAATTTAGTGCAACTACTCTCGACTACTGTAGGTTTTACTGGCTCGTTTTCCGTCCGTATGCAAGTAAAATGTGATCAAAATGCATCATGCTAAAAATCACCACACAGTTAATAACTGTATAAAAATTCATGAAATTTGACCACGGCCTTTGTTTTTGCCGATAAAGTCAAATGACAGTAAAACTTTCAAGGCAATTTTTATGTTCGATAAGTCAGTTTTAGTCATCATTGATCAGCTAGGAGTTATAATTTCTATGCGATGTTTTAAAAATAATAAACACAATTGGCCCATGTATTTTCCGGATATAAATTTCATCTGTGATTTTCTTGTTGCTTGTTTATGTGTAAACATGTTTTTCATCAAAGAACATTTCACTTTACGTATATTTTTTTGTGTCGAAAATATGTCACTTGGATAAGTCACGATGCACTCTGAGTCTGTGATCAATCGATAAAAATGTTGTAATTCTTTCCGAACATTTGCTGGAATTTCCACTTCTCAGAGAGCCTTAAATTACTCATAATAATGTTTGTCATGTTGTATTTAAAAATTCAAACGCTATAAAAGCATCAAATTCTATGAATATTTAGGTACCGGTCAGTTTCTTCGGCCTTGGGGGGGGGGGGCGGTGGATTGGTAGGGGGGGTCACCCTGTTTTTGAAATTGGCAGTAGGGGGGGGGGGTCATGCTGTTTTGAAAATTGTGGATGGGGGGGGGAGGTCATTGTGTTTTAAATTGTGATGGAAGAAAAAAATCCTTTCTACAATGACATATAGCCTTGTCTGAAATGTGGTACATGTCAATATTTGTTCTTGTCCCTGTTTCTTACATGAATTCTTTAATATTACTTATTAGTTCAAACATAACTATACATATACATATACATGTATTACCTAGCTACCACACTAGTTACAGAACATGTCATGTAAATGCTTGGCTGTTTCACAATCAATGCTTCACTTATATTGCAGTTTGGGGCAAAAGTGAACTTGTGACTTGAAGGTTTCGTAATGGCAATTTTCATAGATAGTTTATAAATGAAGTTAATCTTAAAGGTGATTCAAAATGCTCACATTCACTATCGCTAATTTGCTAGACTACATGTTTGTGAAATGCATTCTGGTTTTAAAACTTTTCAAAAGCGTCTGCAAACACCTTAAAATGACCTTTTTTCAGTCACTTCCCTTCGGATTTACTTCGAGAGTTTTCGGGTATTTCCGGTCCCACCTAGACCACGGGATTTTATGACGTCATAGAGAGACATGGTTAGCACGTAGCCTATGACGAGCGTAGTCAACAGGTGAATAAAACTCAACAGCATTGTGAAAAAATACATTGCTGGTGGTTGTAATAGACATCAGTAAACAAAAACTACACTCTACATGTCTTATTAACCAAAATTTACCGATATTTACTCACACTTTCTCCCTAATTGGCAGTGTCTGTGGGTATAAATGCTAAAATATTATCTCCCCATATTATGGCAAAATAAATCAAAACGGCTAGACTACAGTGTAGATATACATAAACACTTGTAATGTCGCTCGCGTGTTTCAATTTATTTATCTGATTTTTTTTATTATTTGCCAAGAAGAAGCATTACAATATCTTCGACAGGCATGGCGTCGACAGCATATTATAGCCCACTATACTCGACTATACTCACTGATGTCGCCTTTTGAACGGCGCATTTAGCAACAAAGTAAACATATTTATCTTGAATAAATATACTAGCTATTAGATTGCCATATTATCGGCAATAAAATTGTAAAGAATTGAGGAAATTTCGTGAGTTTAGTGTTGTCATTTACATGACTTTAGCAACTCGTCTGGAAGAAAACTTGTATGGTTTCCCTTGTTGCGATATCACTTAATTTAATGCAACAATCGGCCTATTTAATATTTATTAGAAGAATTCTGTAACGAATCACGGTATTCGAAGTATACAGTTTAGGAAACCAACAAATCAAATATCGCGATGTGTTCATGATATTAAGTATGATTGGACAATATTGACGTCGACAATCAAGGTCGTGACCCCAACACATGGTTATGAAAGAAAGCCTGCAACTAGATACTTGGCTAGCCACGTCCGGTCCAGTTTCTCAGGGTTTGTTTTGAAGTTAGAGACGTTATTTCTGTACGACTTGAAGAATTTTACAATATATCTGATTGATAAATATGGATGACATCAACACGTGGATAAATTTAACCCGACACGAATGTGCGCTGTGCTCTCCCGATTCCATTACGTACATTGTACATACACTGCTTCAGCTTTTATCGGCGGAACTATCCTAGTATAAGCTTACTGCCGCGGCCGCGGTGACTGCACAAAACTTGACAACACTACCCCTCTACCGATATATAATAATCACCTGTATACCGTGATAAAAACAAGCAATAATTCGAATCCCCAACAAGTCGATGAGACCTACTTCTGTTCTGTCCGATCCGAATGCGAGTTTCTTAGGTTTTATATGGGTTTCAGACTCGGACTAGAGTATTACGCCCTAGACAAAAATAGATGTAAACTTGTGTTCACAAGCCAAACATGTGACAATACAAGACCACAACGAAAACTGAAAAATTTACAGGTCAGTCTCATTATATATGGACAACAAAATTAGGTCGGTCAAAATTAGAGCGTACTTCCATATGCTGGGAGCAAATCGAATCAATTAGTGTATTATGGGACCAACAAATATATCGTGGCACATGTCCCGATACGCCTTCTTGAAGTTTCCCATTGGTATTCTAATAGCTAGTATATTTATTCGAGATGAAATATGTTTACTTTGTTGTTAAATGCACTGTTCAAAAGGCGATGCGAGTACGATTGGGCTAAAATATGCCGTCCTTGGCCCGGGGATGCCGTCAAGCGTCACGATGGTATCGTAATGCTTCCTGTCGGCAAATAAAAAAAAATCAGATAAATAAAAGTCAATGAATGTGAAACACGCGACATTACAAGTGTTTATATATATCTAGTCTAGCCGTTTTGATTTATTTTGCCATAATATGGGGAGATAATATTTTAGCATTTATACCCACAGACACTGCCAATTAGTCAGAAAGTGTGAGTAAATATCGGTAAATGTTGGTTAATAAGACATGTAGAGTGTAGTTTTTGTTTACTGATGTCTATTACAACCACCAGCAATGTATTTTTTCACAATGCTGTTGAGTTTTATTCACCTGTTGACTACGCTCGTCATAGGCTACGTGCTAACCATGTCTCTCTATGACGTCATAAAATCCCGTGGTCTAGGTGGGACCGGAAATACCCGAAAACTCTCGAAGTAAATCCGAAGGGAAGTGACTGAAAAAGGGTCATTTTAAGGTGTTTGCAGACGCTTTTGAAAAAGTTTTAAAACCAGAATGCATTTCACAAACATGTAGTCTAGCAAATTAGCGATAGTGAATGTGAGCATTTTGAATCACCTTTAAATTGTTCTACTCGTCATGTTATTGACACTACAAATCACCACATCTCATCAGATTCCAGTTTCTATTATACACTAATTATGACCACCTAAAGTTCTCTAACATACCGGTGACTTTATTATACATATATTATAATGCCCCTATACTAATGTTACATGTCTATTTTATGTGATATAGGAAACTCATTTAAAACGTACATTTACGTTAGCTTTTCGAAGCTTGGAAATATTACCTCAAACGTTATGAATAACCTAAACATTGCCTTAGTATCTCAAGCAAAAAACTCCATATCTGCCATGGGGAAAACCCCAAGGACTTCCTCACCCCCAGAGGTCACTCATGCATTCAACCAACAATCAGCTGAACCAACAACATTTTTACTGTCATAATGGTATTAAACTTTTCTTAAATATTTTCACCCTATTCTAATTTGAGATGATATTGTCTTTTCAAGATGTGAAATGTTTGCCAAGATAGTCTAAAATTGCCTTAATCTCTAAATCTCCCCTACCAATGATACTACCATTAGATGTGCTGACCTACATGTATATAATGATGCCATTTAACTTTTTAAGAACATATTTCAACCCTTAGTGTAAGTTATAAAGAATAGTTTCTGATACTTGCTGTCTTGTAAAGCATGGATTAAGTTATTGCTTGAAGGGTCTAAATAGCGTAAATATTGGCTATAAGAGTAAAAATCCTTCAGGCCTTCTAGAGGGAGACCCCCTCAGACCCCCCGCATGAGGTGGACATATCCCAGTCTCAAGCTCTTCCCCTCTTACTGTCAAGATGCTATCAAAGTATATTTCAAAAGTATTTCAACCCTATGTAGTTGTTTTTTACATGTTGGTGTTGTCTTGTAAGGTTTTGGGTTTTACAGATAGGGGGGGTCAGTGACTTTTTGTCGGCCCGATTTAAGAATCCACCGCCCCCCCCCCAGGCTGGAGAAACTGACCGGTCCCTTAGACCGAAGTAGGATTTCAACGTTAATGCACGATAAATATGCGCAGACAGGCTGCGCAGACGAATGTCCAGACTATACTTCATGCTCGTCCGTTTTTGGAGTTCATCATGGCCGCACCCGCATCTGTTCAGAATTGTTCAATTTTACTTTTTAGCGATCGAAGGTAAGAGGTTTATCATTGCTACAGGTTGACATGAGCGATAGTCTGATAGTGTTAGTGCACGTTATGCAGTGCCAAAAATTGAGATTGCGAATTGTAGTGTGCTGGGCCGGCCGGCCGGGCGCATCACATGGAACATTGGAAGAATATTTTAGTACAGACAACATGGTACATCCACGTTGGTCTCGGGTTGGTCCGACGATCTTGGATGAGACGTGACCCTCCAAGATCTATGATTCGTCGCAATAATTTTATATCCCCTTTTCTAAGTCACAATTTATATTATTCACTTACTCCTCCACAAAATTTGACGTATCAGAAAACATTTGTCTCAGGATTCCGATGCCACCCTCGCGGGCATCGTCCATGCATTCTGTAATTCTATCTCCTCCCCATCTTCGAAACTTTACTATTAGGGGTGGATCATTTGATATCCTGGGGGGGAGGGCTTGGAAGATTTCGGGGAAAAAAAGATACCATGGATTTGCTTGAAAAAAAAATCCAGATATGCTTGGGTGATGGAAAAAGAAGATGGACCACTGCTGCTAGAAAAAAAATGTCTTGGCAGGGAAATGATGCACAGGTCAAATCATGACAAACATTTTCAAACACATGTCAGGGACCAGTCAGTTTCTTTAGCCTGTGGTGTGTGTGTGTGTGTGTGTGTGTGTGTATATATATATATATATATATATATATATATATATATATATATATATATATATATATATATATATATATATATATATATATATATATATATATATATATATATATATATACATACATACACACACACACACAGACACATATATATATATATATTTGTTCTTGTCTCTGTTTCTGTCATAAATGGTTTAAATATTACTTCATGTCAGGGTTCAAACATAACTATACATAAAATTATACATATAATACATGTATTACCTAGCTACTACACTAGTTACAGAACGTGCCATGTAAGTGTTTGGCTGTTTCACAATCAGTGCTTCACTTATCTTACACTTTTGGGCAAAAGTGAACTTGAAGGTTTTGTAATGGTAATCTTCATACTATTGGATAGTTTATAAAAGAACTTAAATCAAAATTGTTCTAGTCTCTTCAGTATGAATTTGTCAAAAGGGATGATATACTTCCTATTTCAGACACTACGTGTATCGACACCACAACTCAAATTCAAGTTTCTATTGTACACTAGGTATGACCTCCTAAAGTGCTCTAACACATCAGTAACTTTACTATACATGCAATATCAATGCCTCTATACCAATGTTACAGGCCCACTTTTATGACATGGAAAACTTATTTAAAAAGTTATATTTACTCTACCTTTTCAATGCTTGGCAATATATGTCTCGGAGGCTATGAATAACCTAAAAATTGCCTAAATAGAAACAAAAAACTACAGATCTGGGGGGGGGGGGCCTTGGATGCCATCACCCCAGAGGCCACTCATTCGTTAAACCAACAATAAGATTCACCAAAACATTGCCTTTAGAAGTTAAAATCCTCCAGGGCTTCTAGAAGGCGACCCCCTTGAAACCCCCCCCCCCCCCCCATTCACACACACTCACACAAGAGGTGGACATATTCCAGTCTATGAAACTTTATTCACAGGGGTTAGTTACTTTTTGTCGGCCCAATGGAAAAAAAACACTGACACCCCCCAAGCTGGAGAAACTGACTGGTCTATCTGAATGTTTGAGCTCACCAATCAAGTTTCTGATTTGTATTTTCAGTGTGTCACCATACCATGACATAAACACTGTCAACAATGTTTATCTAATTGAAAATCAAACAAGTATGAAATATGTAGTTTTCAAATATAATCTGTGTGTGATAGAACAGCATCTTTTTACTCTCTGTATTACTGCGTGCGAAAACCAAACAGAAAATTGTGGCAACAAATGTATGTGTTCAACATTGACATAAAAGAAAATCTGGATATCTCAAAGAAGCAAAGAAAAAAAAAGTTGCCAGCATAGGCGAAAGAGAAAAAAAATAATTCTCAGGCAAGTAGGTGGGAAAAAAATAATGACTCTCCACCAATCTTCCAAGCCCCCCCCCCTCCCCAGGATATCGAATGGTCTACCCCTTAGTTGTAATGTTTTATTTAATGATATTATATGGCTTGCCTGATGCTCAGTTACAGCAGCACTTACGACGTGCCCGAAAAACAGCAGATATGATTTATGGTTAGAACAACTTTACAAGACACCAGAACTCCTCAGTTGTCCTTCTAAGTATATTGACGCAATATACTGAATTCAATACTCTGTGGCATCTATATGATTACATAATACACACACACCCAGCAACACTCTCTACTCAAAGACACTTTCCATTCTAACTCAGGTCATAGTTCATCTAGTTCACTGGTCCAGTGCCTTACATAAGGCCCTTGCACAGATTGTTACCACTATAAAGATGTTGGACCACATCACCCCTGTTCTAATCTAAGGCAATTTCATTGGCTTCCAATTCCAGTACCTCGTGGTATTGTGTTCAAACTTTTGCTGTTCACTTACAAATCCCTCAGGGCCTCAATGGACTCTCCTCAATATCTTGCACTTAGTTCTCCATGGTGAACTCTTCGCTGATTGGATAAATGCCTTCTGCATACACCCAGATGGAATCTGGCTTCCCATTGCAGTGTTTTATTTAAGGGCGGTAAGTAGGTAAAATCTACCGGGGTTCCCACATCACTTTACCGGGGTTCCCCACCTAAACTATGATACATTGCATGGGAAGCACTACCAGTTTTACCTCTTTCCCCCTTTCTGTTACCGGGGTTCCCAAACCTTAGCAAAAACACTGCATTGTTGTCACTCCTTCTATTCAGTAGCTCCTGTGTGTTGGAACTCTCTGCCCTTGGATTTGAAAACCTCTTGCAATGTCAACATTTTCAAAGACACTTAAAAACTCGCATCTTTCAGAGAGCATTTTCATTTCATTGTAACTCTAATCTCCACTGAACATGGTTTACATTTGGATATTTGGTGCTATATAAGTTTGTTAGATATGTAGATAGATATCAATATTGATTTGTCTTTGGTAAAATCGCCATATTATGATAATAATATAGAAAGTGGAGAAGTTCTCCACTGTCTATGGATAAATACACCCATATGTTATGGTATAACACTGAGCAGGAACAGTTAGTTAATGGATATACCATTTGATAACAATTGAAGGATAGGAGATCCCCCCCCCCCTCCTGAAAAAAAAGAGAAAGATAGTTTATACTATTTAATATTTAATTTAAGCATACAATGATTCCATGTGTGATATGCAAATTAGGTGTAAAAATGTTCATTTTTGGTCAAAAACTTATATCTCAAAAAGTACTTGGTCAATGAGTCTGCAAGTGTTATTCTGCACATTTTCTTCAAAACATTTTGACAAAATTGGCCCTAGTGACCATGACCACACCCTTAGCAACAACCAAATGGCAGTATATTTTGGTCAAATAACAACATCATATGGTAGGCAAATGAGTAAACATTCAAAAAATGTATGCAAATACCCTAGCAAACATGACCACGCCCATAGCAACAGCCAAACAGTTGTGTATTTCACAAAGATAACAGGGATTGATAGACAATTGAATAAACATTCAAAAAATGTATGTAAATTTGCCTAGCATCAAGACCATGCCCATAGCAACAGCCAAATAATCGCATATATTGCAAAGATAACAGGAATAGAAAGACAAATGAATAAACATTCAAAAAATGTATGCAAATGTGCCTAGCAACAAGACCACGCCCATAGCAACAGCCAAATGATCACATATTGCAAAGATAACGGGAATTAATAGACAATTGAATAAACATTCAAAAAATGTATGCAAATATGCCAAGCAACAAGACCACGCCCATAGCAACAGCCAAATGATCACATATATTGCAAAGATAATATCAGGAATTCATACACAAGTGAACAAAAACATACAAAAATGTATGCAAATATATCTAACAACATGACCATTCCCATAGCAACAGCCAAATGTAAAGATAGCAACATGGTTGGATAGGCAACTGGATAGTCATTCATCAAATGAACACTTATTGTTAGCATGACTACCATATGGATAAACATTTTTAAAGACTTTACAGTTGTGCTACAATGCTGGCGGTATTTTTTAGTCAAAATCTTTAATTCCAAAAGTACTTTGTTGATTTGGCTGAAATTTCACAGGGATGTTTGTGGTGATGCATGTATCAAGTGATACTAATTACATGATGATCCCTTCAGCAATATGCAAAAAATCCCTGTGATTTGTGGTGTTGAAACAGGGCTTTGACTCCGCCCACAAATGAAAGGTTCTTCAACTTCATGTGTATTGATGCAATAAAATAATTAAATCTTTTATGGGCTACTTCACATGTCAATGTCAAATGTCCATGGCATGAAATTTACCCTCTGTTTGAGGTTGCTTAGAAACACTGCTTTTACTATTAGCACTGCTTAATTAAATTCTAGAGAGTGTCTATGATTAAAAGGTGAAGTTCATTCATATGATACAAAGAGTCCAAAAAAGTGATTTTAAGTAAAAAAAAAAAACTTAATCTCAAAAACGACTGTGCAGATCGGTCAGATATTTGGTGGGAACATTTTCAGGCATATTTAGATTAAGAAATCTACCGGCCATGGTAATCCCATCAGTGATATGCAAATTAGGTGTAAAAATGTGAATTTTTGGTCAAAAACTTATATATCAAAAAGTACTCGGGTGAATGAGACTGCAACTTAGATGAGATGTTTCGGAAAGTGTTATTCTGCAGATTTTCTTCAAAACATTTTGTCAAAATTGGCCCTAGCAACCATGACCACCTCCTTAGCAACAACCAAACAACAGTATATTTTGCTCATATAAATAACATCTGGTGGTAAGTGAGTAAACTTTCAAAAATTGTATGCAAATTTCCCTAGCAACCATGAACACACCCATAGCAACAGCCAGACGGTAATAACAACACAGACACAAGTGAACAAACATTCAAAATAGTGTATGCAAAATGCCTAGCAACAAGACCACGCCCATAGCAACCACCAAATGGTAACCTGTATTGCAAAGATAAGTAGAGATTAATAGACAAATGAATACATATTCAAAAATCAACAAGACCATGCCCATAGCAACTGCTAAATGATCATGTATATTGCAAAGATAACAAAAAATGTATCCAAATATGTTTAGCAACAAGTCCTTTTTCATAGCAACAGTGTATTGCAAAGATAGTGACAGGGATTGGATAGGCAACTGGATAGTCATTCAGCAAATGAACACCTATAAAGTGTTCATAAGCATTTAAATAATTATAATAATAGTACATGATAATAATAATAATTGTAATAATAATAATAATTTATTGTTTAAAGACCACTACACAAACATGTCTCAGCGGCCTGAACATTACAAAATGAGAAAGACTAGCAAAAGAGCAACAACGACAAAACTCTAGCATAAGAACACAATGAATAGTTTAAAAGCGTCTCTAAAAACAAAATCGGATTTAAAAAATTGGCAATCAATTTAAAAACATCAGCAATAGCATTGTCGGAAGATATACGTTTTAAGATTCTTCTTGAAAGGAGCAAATTTCTCAAGTAGTCGAAGCTCAAGCGGTAAACTATTCCAGAGTTTAGGAGCATACACACAGAAAGCCCTTTCACCATACGTTTTAGAAGGTTGTTTTCCCATGATCTTTAATAGAGAAAGGATTTAGCCTGATTCCAACACTCTTTCTCGTATTATGTAATGGATGATCTATACTGATAAGTTCGGACAAGTAGTTCGGCACTACTTCTCCTTGACGGATAATTTTGAAAACAATACAAAGAATTTTATAACGAACTCGCTGTTCGACTGGCAGCCAATGTAAATCCTTCAGCACTGGATTCACATCAGCTTGACGACCAATCCTCCATCTTGTCACAAATCGAGCAGCAGTTTTGAATATGTTGAAGTTTGTTCAATTTGTATGCAGGTAGACCGAAAAACAAACTATTACAGTAATCTAATTTCGATGTAACAAAAGCATGAACTAATTTTTCAGCACTAGACTGGACAAACAGTTTTCGAATTTTACTCAACCACCAGAGTGAATGAGATGCCCCCTTACAAACATAACGAATATGCTCATCCATGAGTCCAAAAAAATATACAGTTGTGCTACAATGCCATTGGCACTATTTTTTTCAGTTAAACAGAGATGCACTATTAATATCTCTTTCTGAGGAAATAAAATTGAAGGGTATTTGACAATATTATCCCTGAACTAAGACGAAGTTAGGCCAAAAAAAAGATAATTTTATATATATATGGTTCTGGTCAGCGTGTGCATGCCTTGAATACCTTGGCATTAATCCTTTTTTAGCTCCGCTGTCAGCGAAAGCTGAAAGCGTAGCTTTAGGTATAGGTTGTATAGAGTATAGAGAGTATAGGTGAATCATGGGTGTCCGTCAAACTTTTGTATTTTCATCATCTTCTCCGAAAGTGACAGTCAGAATTCTTCGATATTTGGTGTGCATGTTCCCTGGGGGGAGGCTATTCAGATTTGTTCATGCTAAGTTGATCTGTGCCATTTTCAATTTTTTATGATTTTTTTTCAAAAAATGTCATTTTCATCATCTCCTCAAATACATCTTGTCAGATTGCTTTGATATCTGGTGTGTTGATGCGCAGGGGGTAGCTTACTCAGATTTGTTAATTTCAAATCAGCACATCTTTTCTATTTTTTATGATTTTTTTTTTTTTGTAATTTAAAGAAAAAATGAATATGTTAATGAGCATTATGGCCGATGCCATATTGGAAATCAGTCCACGAGACTTTAAGTAAACTGCCACTTTTCAAAAGATACTATTGACTTCAAACAAGCAATGTAATATGTGCTATAGTCATAATTCTACGCCTTGTGCACCCAAATGACAAGTGTTTGTTCGAAACAGGGTTGTAAATTTCAAATCCAAATTTTGCACCCTTCTACATAATCAGCCAGTCTGTAACAAACCACATTTGCATACAATCTGTCCTCATAATATGCTTCAAATAGTGACACTTTGAATGGCTGCTCACAGGCCTTATTTTTTGGTATTTTCAACTCGCCGTAACTTTCACTAGAGTTACCCATTTTAGATACTGAAAACGCCTCAACTGATATCTCTTCTTTCGTGCCAGCTAAATAAATTTTGGCATTACATTTAGGAATACCGATTTTCCGACGAATTCGGGACGCATACTTGAGGCCCTGAAAGTTCGACCCAGTTTTTCGCTCATAGCATGGAAGTATAACCCTCCATGCTCAGTTTCCTCAATACGGACCGGAAAGTTTACAAATTTCACAAAAAGGTGGATTGTTATGTGTTTTAAATAAGCATGGTAAGTAAATTTAGTAGGATCCTTGTGTAATGGTCCCGACCGTTCAAGAATTTTAGGTAGAAAATGACTGATTTGCCCCGGAAGCTGAAGGTGACCTCATTTGACGTCCAGGCGATTTTCCACAGCAAAAACACTGGAGTTCTTGGTACTCACTAAAATCACACTTCAGACCCACTATAAAAGTTTAATGTTTTCAGATAAACTGTATCTTGTGATTAATTCTATATTGTGCAATTTGGAGTGACAGTGAGCCAGAATGAAGACAACTCGCGTAAGGAAGGCATTGCCTCAATTGGCATGCGGTTGAAGTTATGCAAGAGCAGTCTCACTGCCAACTGTGAATCGACCAAACTTTGTTTATTGGCCGACAGTTTACATGTAAAGTTAAATGACATGAACGTGTCTTGCCATTTCCAAAATGCAATATTTGACAGGTAAAAATAATTAAAATAATTACAACTTTAATTTGGCTTCATATTTTACATTATGTTTTTCGCATCTTTCCCCGCATTCTTTCTTTTAGACATTAGACAAATACTTGGTTTGAGCCTGTGTCACCAGAATGACTTACTTATACTTGTCATAGAAAGGGACACCATTCATTAATGTCTTTCCTATCAAAGTTGTGATCACCTCAACTGTAGAAAATAACATACCACAATACTATTATATGCAACAATTAATTAATCAATCAATCAATCAATTTTAATTTACTTATTCTTTTAGTGATATTGTGTGAGTGGGATAGGAAGTATGACCGAACTGACATGAATCCAAACTGAGAGTGTAGTAAGACGTTCAGTATGAAAGAAAGTATGACCAAACAGAGCAGAATATACACTGATGAGAAGCCATAGAGATGTGAAGGAAGATTCAGTCAATAAGGAGTGGTGAACAGACATAGAAGAACAGGTGAAAAACCATACAAATGTGAAGTGTGTGGTAAGACTTTCAGTATGAAAGGACATTTGAATATTCATAATAGAATCCACACTGGTGGAAAGCCATACAAATGTAAAGTGTGTGGTAAGACTTTCAGTGTGAAAGGTTATTTGGCCATACATAATAGAATCCACACAGGTGAAAAGCCATACCAATGTGAAGTATGTAAAAAGAGTTTTAGTCAACAAGGATGTATGATCACACATAAAAGAATCCACACAGGTGAAAAGCCATACAGATGTGAAGTGTGTGGTAAGGCTTTCAGTTGTAAAGGATATTTGACCCTTCATAATATAATCCACACTTGTGAAAAGCCATACAAATGTGAAGTGTGTGGTAAGACTTTCAGTCAGAAAGGACATTTAACCAGACATAATAGAATCCACACAGGTGAAAAGCCATATAAATGTGAAGTTTGTGGTGAGAGTTTTAGTCGGCAAAATATTATGACCATACATAGAAGAACCCATACAGGTGAAAAGCCATACAAATGTGAGGTGTGTGGTAAAACTTTCAGTCAGAAAGCACATATGACCATTCATAATAGAATCCACACAGGTGAAAAGCCATACAAATGTGAAGTGTGTGGTAAGACTTTCAGTGCCATAGGACAAAAGACCATTCATCATAGAATCCACACAGGTGAAAAGCCATATAAATGTGAAGTGTGTGGTAAGACTTTCAGTGCCATAGGACATTTGACTATTCATAATAGAATCCACACTGGTGAAAAGCCATACAAATGTGAAGTGTGTGGTAAGACTTTCAGTGAGAAAGGATATTTGACCATTCATAATAGAATCCACACTGGTGAAAAGCCATACAAATGTGAAGTGTGTTTTAAGACTTTCAGTGAGAAAGGATATTTGACTGTTCATAATAGAATCCACACTGGTGAAAAGCCATATAAATGTGAAGTGTGTGGTAAGACTTTCAGTCAGAAAGGACATTTGACCATTCATAATAGAATCCACACTGGTGAAAAGCCATACAAATGTGAAGTGTGTGGTAAGACTTTCAGTGAGAAAGGACATTTGAATATTCATAATAGAAACCACACTGGTGAAAAGCCATACAAATGTGAAGTGTGTGGTAAGAGTTTTAGTCATCAAAACTGTATCACCATACATAGAAGAATCCACACTGGTGAAAAGCCATACAAATGTGAAGTGTGTGGAAAGACTTTCACTGCAAAAGTACATTTGACCATTCATAATAAAATCCACACAGGTGAGAAGCCCTACACATGTGACATCTGTGGTAAGACTTTCAGTATGAAAGGACGTATGGCCCTTCATAATAGAATCCACACAGGTGAAAAGCCATACAAATGTGAAGTGTGTGGTAAGACTTTCAGTGTGAAAGGAAACGTGGCCAGACATAAAAGAATCCACACAGGGGAGAAGCCATACAAATGTGAAGTATGTGGAAAGACTTTCAATGTGATAGGAAACATGACCATGCATAGAAGAATCCACACAGGTGAAAAGCCATTCAAATGTGGAGTGTGTGGAAAGAGATATAGTCAACAAGGATATATGACCATACATAGAAGAATCCATATGGATGAAAAGCCGTAAATGTGTAGTGTATAGTTTGACATATTCACTAGGACAAATAATCGTACATATGAGAATCAACACATGAAACATAAATGTGAAGTGTGTGCAGCGTGCGAAACTTTGATTAATGCCAGTCCTTCGGCCTGAGACCAACAGATTTCCGTTCGGACCGACAGTTTTTCAGAATTACAACAACGTATCAGTCCTTAAGACCAATTGAAATTTGGAGTAAATAATAATATTTATTCAAAGATATATCCAATTTCACCTACATGAATATGATATTGTGTTACCTATTTCACTCTTGACATCTCGTTCAAGTCAAGCGACACAGAGGTAGCTCGCTATGTGTTGTTGTCAATGTTGATATCATGTCTTTATATGACATAGCATACAACATTTACTTTATGAAATCATGTTAATAGCAAACACATGATTATTTTTTGTCTTGTCTAATCAGAACGTCTTAGACATTGACTTGTGTTACGCATTCAGCGCATGCGTCTTTCTCCGCCATGATATCGTAATCATTTTAATCATGTTAATCATTGTTGTAAAGTTTACTGTTCAAAGTGTATGAAACTTTTAACGTGTTTGCGACAGTTCCACGTTGTATTTATAAAGTATGTGACGATATTTAGAAGGTGGCAATGAGCTTCTGAAGAAGAAGAAGAAGACGAAACAGACACTGTTTTTTAAAGGCTGGTATTAAAGCCAGTAAATGTTAGCGGGTTTCCCGATCAATTTACTGGAGTTCCCCATGTGTGTGGCCATGATCAAAACAAACTGACGGAAAACATATAAAGTACACTGGAAATGGCGTTTTATCTAATAAAGAAGGCAGGTACACTTCGTAAAATATCTTTTTTTTTTGGTAAAAACAGTAAAAAAGTGCGTAGTCTGATTTAATGCATATGATAATGTACGTCCTGTCATGTTGTAATCAGATTTCTTACACAAACAGACAGAGAAGTTACTCAATACACCACAGTAGTGTATACGGGTAGGGCTTTATGGGGGGGGGGGGGCTCCAGTACATATTTGTAAAAACTGAAGGAAGACGAAACCGCTCCGTGT
The DNA here is from genome assembly GCF_964340395.1 of Glandiceps talaboti. Taxonomy (NCBI): domain Eukaryota; kingdom Metazoa; phylum Hemichordata; class Enteropneusta; family Spengelidae; genus Glandiceps; species Glandiceps talaboti. Next base: position 8,783,643 of record NC_135556.1, on the reverse strand, counting down.
CACTGATGAAAATTGAAATAAAGCAAATACACAGTTTTCAAAAGGGATAGTTATGCAACAAAACTTTCTGCTATGATGAATTTGTGGGTCTACGTTCGCTAAGAGTTGGAAAGCTACATCAGCTGTTGCCACATACGATGAATCTGACTTTGGATTATGTGATTCAGAATTTAGTGAATCGTACAGAGGAAGGAGAGGACAGTGATCTCTTAGAGATTGCAGATAATGTAGATTTATTGATTCATTCACCCATATTATCTACAATCTATCGATATGTATTTCTATGGTGGAATGAATACATTCAGTCTCAGATCACTATAGTCTATAGGAACCGATTATGCAAGAATCAATATTCATAGTCTCTGGGTTCATAGTTACAAATGAAAACCTATACTCACAGAGTAAAAAAGTACTTTTTTGTGAATCCAAAATTTACTTCCAAGTTATTTTTTGACTCTGTCAGTGGAAATTTTATGAAATAATAGTGGATAGTGAACAATTCGTTGTACTCTTTTTTTTACTTTTATATCTAAATATATGTCGTATCATATTAAAGTTCAAAATCATTTAATCTGTAAATGGGGGAGGGGGTAGATACAGGTCGTGAACGGAACTGCATTGAGTATGGACCAGCAGTTTTCCTTAAGAACCAGCAGCATTTGCTACATGTCGGTCCTTATGACCAGTAGTCATTTTACCTTAAGTTCACACACTGAGGGTGTGGCAAGACTTTCAGTGTGAAGTGAAAGAGTGGCAGTAAATAAAGGTATCAATACAGATTAAGATAAATAAAAAGCAAAAGGTTGTAGATTAGATTTCACTCTTGGAGATAAAGAAAGTATTACCGAACATGGTAGAATTACAAATATGAACTGTAAGAAAGATTTCATCATGGACATACAATGCTTGCGATAATTCACACACGTATGCTAAAGGTCATACAAATATTAATTGTATGGAAGGAGCTGTTTTCAACAGGGAAATATTGTACACATGTTGATTGACATTATTTGTGCGATAACATATGTTTGTTTCCCCTGGGACTAGCCAACGACACCAAAACAGTCTAATTTTCCTGATTGCAAAGCCCAAGGGGAAATGAGACCTGTTTTGGTGTGACTGGCTAGTCCTGAGTGGAAGCAACGTACACTATCGCCCAAATAATGTCAGTCAACATGTGTTTTATAACACACTAAACAAGAATCATACATCACAGCACACTAAAATGATTATAACAAACTTCTCCAGCAAGCAGAGTTTGTTTGCATTGCGTTCAATAACTAAGAAAGTTGTCCCAATAATGGTGCAATAGTTCTCCAAAATACCAACCACTGTCTTGATTACTGTTTTTAAGAGTCTTCCTCAGAGACGATGTTGGCCAGCTCTTCAGTAATTTTACTGCTTTGGCTACTGCTTGTGGTCGCAGTTTCAGACAAGCCAGACATGTTTACAATTGTATTTTTTTAGTTAACAATATCGTCTGTATTCACACGCTTAGATGATGTCATCATCAGGCACTAATTGATGTAACTAGTTCCCAGGGACTAGTTCCATTAATAAGTGCCAGCTACGTCATTTATCGCCGAACAGCGTGAGAATGGCCCATAACATGTGATGTCGCATTGACCAATCACGACCGAGAGTTGTGTATGTGGTATGGTATAAACCTTATATTGCATAATTTCTTGCTGTATATGTGATGTGATGTGATGTGTACAGACATTATTTGGTTTCTGATAACAAGTTATACAGTTGGTCTCAGATTCAGAATTAGATACACATTGGAGGACAATATGAGGCCAGTGTCATGTCTAGCCTCAGATTCGGTCTCATATTTAAAAAAATCACAATAATGCCAGACGAAATGTAGTCAAAAAAGAAATTATGCGATAGTGACTACAGGAATATATTAATTCCATTACTTCTACAGACTTTTAAATCAGACTAAAATCTTTGTAAACAGCTGCAATGCAGGTTCTATCATTGGAATATAAGTACACCTACCAACAAACATATCAGATTAACTTTGACCTCTCACTAATGTCTTGGCGACAAACTTTTATCTTTGATTTTCATGTAATTTTCTCCATGCAAGCTGAGACATCACCCCCCCCCCCTCCCCATCAAGTGAGTAGTGTGAAGGGGAAACAAGTCTTCTAGCCTGGATATTATTATTTCTTGTTTGACTGCCTTTTAGCACAACTGAACTGGTAAAGTCCAGTAGTGCTAAACTGGTAAAGTTAAGTAGTGCTATAGCATGACAAAGTGTGGTGTGTGTGTGTGTGTGAACCACTTAAAGTCAAAAACTACTGGATCGATTGCCATGATATTTAGTGGCTATATTACCTTGGGTGTCTAGTTGGGAAATTGTTCAAATCAAAATAATTTTGCCACTGGCATGTTATTTGGGACAAAAAGTGATTTTTGGTCAAAAAACTCCAAACCCACTCAGCAGATCCGTCTGAAATTTGGTTGGAACATTCCTAGAGGTGTTTAGATTAAGAATTGTTTATGACATGATGATCCCAATAGTAATATGCAAATTAGGTATTTTGTTAATAATGTATAACACTCCTTCTATAACGTTGGCATATTTACCTTTCTTAAAATAGGTTATGTCAGATATATCGTTGAAGGTAAAAGTCTTGTATTGGGTCTAATTATTTGATAAGATTGCTATTCGCGTGATTCGCGGATACAGTCGACTAGTCAGTATCTTGTCAAAACTTAATCGGGAAATTCCTTTTGGGAACTGTATCCCTAGATGACAAGGACTGACAGCTGTACAAAGCTCGACATAGTAATGACAATTCAATCAATTTTAATGACGGTTCACTAGCCTAGGATATATCTTCTTTATTCTTCCCTCTGAGCTGGGTAACTTTGCTCTTGTCATGTTTTTGTCTTGGCCTTAATATTATATTTAATTTGGAAATTGAGAAATTTAAATATTGCGCAACATATCTTACTGGCCATAGGAACGGATGCGCATTAAATTTCTTGGTTTAAAACTATATTCTCAACGCCAACGTCAGCACGACTCTGTGCAGGTTACAATTTATGTTGAAAATGTTATTGAAGGTCTGTGTCGTGCTGCCCTAGGTTTAATTGTCATCATTACATATACATTTTGAAATGGTACGTTTAAGCAATACTGTCGAAAGCTAATGTTTACGTCTATAGATCACAAAGGTCAGTCTGCAGAAATGGTATTACTACGACGTACGCAATGTAATTGTAGTAAGGTCGTAACTGCTAAAAGTAACTTCCATTCATGAACATCCCATAGATAATTACCTCATAGTGTAGTAGAAAGCTTCGTACTTGGAATACCAGACGAAACTGACGCACTGTCACATAATGTTATTAGGGATGGTGGTAATGCGAAACAGTCGAGTAATAATAATGATGCCTCAGGTCAACCAACTGACTGTACTACAATGCAGAAGGTATTTCTTCTCTCGACATGGAACCTTGCCCCTCACGCTAGCATTAGTTTACGATTTGATTTTATTGCCTCTTGGACATTCTTTATTAGGGTTTTGAAATATGATGATACGTATTTTCATAACTTTGGAGTGGTTTTGCAGTTACTGTGATATTTCAGATTTTGAAGACATAATATAGAAGTCCATTTAATTATTCAATTTTATTGATAAATAAGATAGACAAGTGTACTTTTATTAATTAAGATAAATAAGTAAACTTTGTGTGTGATTTTTAAACATTATAGAATGAATTTTATCATCTTATGATAGTTTGAAAACCTTTTTACCATTTTACATTTAGAGACACTTTCACATTTTCTATGTAATCAACAACAACAACAACAACAACAACAACAACAACAACAAAGTTCTAACCGATTTTCTATTCTTCAATCACATTTTACCTTACACCGAGTGCCTTTGAATTTTGAATTTTACTCAAATTATTAACATCTCTATACCTTTTATTACTCTTTTATTATGCTTTCCAATTTCAATTGCTTGTTTTGGGGACAAAACACTATGGAGAAGGGGGTGGTGTTACAAAGTATATAACTGTATTATAAACACAGTAATTGTATCTAGGTTACCCGACCGTGTGAGGTCTGATTGATTAATGAGATAGTAATACGAGCTAGGCCATGTTATTACTTGTAATGTTGCAAGTGTCACTACAAGTGATAAATCACAACTTTTAATGAATTCAACTACGGTAGAAAAGGGTATTTTTAAAACTATTTATCTCTGCATTTTTTTAATTAACTGCAGTTCATAAACACTTCCTAAATAAGGAAAAGAATTGAAGTTTACTGTAAACATATTATTTACTAACCATATTTATATTACGGAATGAAGCTTTGAATTTGAATAAAATGTGAATGTAGGGTGTATGCGAAAGGCCAACGGATAGGAGAGAGATCTAGTGGGGCGGAAGAGAGCAACACGTCCTTACTTACGGTGACTGATCTGCATCGTAGTAGGAACACTACGGGGAACTAATTGTTTCAATCTAGTCTGAACTGCTGTAAGTGAAGGAAAACGAATCCAAAGCTCTCGTATTGTTGGTTTAAGCATACATCTTCTTCACCAAAAGTAATATTTTGAGTGCTTGTGAGTTTATCCACTGAATACGTATCCTGAGATTCTGGTACCTCTGAGATTGACTGTGTGCGTCTGAAGTTACAACTTGAATTTGGTCAATAGCTATCAACACCAAAGACAAGTCGATAACACAAGCTACTAAACTTATTTTTGAAGTGATGATTGAACATCCGATGTGTTCCTCAACCATCTACAGTACACGTTTAGATAGTTTACTGTGATATGAAGAAGTTATTCCAAAATTTCAATACACTAGTCTAACACTAAGTCATCAGCAAGTGTACAATATGTCTCTTCTTCAATTAAATGTTTTTTTGATTAACGTTGGCCGCCGTCTTACTTACCCTGTAAAGAAATTGCCAAGTTTCACTCCCACCATATTACACAGATAATCTTTGTATTTGGTCGCCTATGATGTAATAACAATCGCCAAAAGTTATTTTCTGTCTTCGCTCATGATGACGTCATTCCAATGTTCTGAATGATTCCCATAAACGACCAAATTGGAAATCAAACGTTATTCAATATATTCATGATCATCACTGAAATATCGTGAGAGCAAAATGGGGACAAATATTATTGTACATCGTATCACAAAAAGTGGATCTATAAACTGATACCGCTGGACATTACTACAATGTAGTAAATTTAAATTACTTCCTTATTAAGTGTAATAAACGTCGACGGCATTCAACTGTGTGCAATCATTTGTTTTTAATACAATAAATCATTGTACATGCTAACATATAAGCAGACATCATTCATGTATTATACTCAGGCCTACGATGTCGAAACATACCAACGATTATTTAATAGTGGATTTCGAAAGAAAAAAACTATATTGTATTGCACTCTAGTTTAATCACTACAAGACAAATATCAACCTCAATACTCTGTCATCAGTAATGCCAATATTGGACTTTGTCACAGCATAGACACTGGCACTGGGTAGTGAGGTCTATGGTCACAAGCACGATATAACTTTTTGAGATGCAAACTTATGATACACACATTTTTCATAAGTGAATAATAGGATATTTTGCTGAAGAAAATACTGGCTGAATATGATAGCATATATATTCCTTGATATAATGCAAATAATCACTCAACGTTTACTGCTCTTATTCAGGTGCCTCTAAACGCCATTATTTATACATATCCACGATCCAGACTTCTTGTTTTTATTGCACAACCTTTGTTACGGGAACAGGATAAACGATAGTAGTACGAGTTTTGGGATATAAATCACATGCAGCCAAGTAGACTGAAAGTACCAAGGATACGAACTGTCATACATTTAAGGACATATTAGGGACTGGTCATTTTTCATACATTTAAGGACATATTAGGGACTGGGCATTTTTACCTCCCGTAAGGTGTGTCTGTCTGTCTGTCTGTCTGTCTGTCTGTCTGTCTGTGTGTGTCTGTGTCATTATTTTCTAAAATTCGGTTGGCTCAATTGTAATGAAATTTGGAATACATAATCTTTAGGGTATTAGCTAGACCTGATAAGGTTTTCAGCTAGATCGGTTAATGTTTAATTAGAGAAATTTGCATATTAATGACATCAAATAATTAAGCAATAACTTAAGACTGCATACTTCAATTTCAATATAATTTAGTATATTCGTTATAACAACATACATTTGTCCTATAAAATTTGATGATGTACCTTACAGCGTTAACGAATAATTTGCATAATTAATTATTTTTGGTAATTAGGCTATATCTTAAGAATACATACTTCATATTCAACATAATTTAGTACATACGTTAACCATAAGAAAACACATATGTCTTATCAAGTTAGTTGATGTACCTTACAGTGTTAATGAATAATTTGCATGATTAATGATTTTCGGTAATTAGGCTATATCATAAGAATACATACTTCAATTTCAGTATAATTCAGTACACACGTTAACCATAACAATCGCATATGTCCTGTAAAGCTTATTGATGTACCTTTCAGTGTTAATGAATAATTTGCATAATTAATTATTCTTGGTAATTAGGCTATATCTTACGACTGCATACTTCAATTTCAATACAATTCAGTACATACATTAACCATAACAAATTGTGTATGTCCTATAAAGTTAGTTGATGTACCTTACAGTGTTAATGAATAATTTGCATAATTAATGATTTTCAGTAATTAGAAGACGTGTCTTCTTTCGCGGTGAGTGAACCTGTGCAATCACAGAAACAAGTGTATGTGTAATTTTACCCCTTTCGTATATAGTTGGTTATGTACGTCAATATTAACAATATTATCGACATTTTATTGTATTCTGACACAAATATTCTGAGACATAACTCGGGAAACAAATGCCTGTGTGCTGGGCGCATATAGAAAAGTATTATTACATGTGGCATGGTACATTCACATCAGGTTGGTCCGTCGATCATGGACGTCTACGTGTGGGAACAACACGTCAACATATGCGCTAAGTAGCGGCACTGACCCATTGGAAATACGCGTTCACTTTTCCCCATGTTTTTGTTCCTAAAGCTATTTTGCTCACATTGACAGTATAGTTAAGTAATAACACATGCCAGCGAGGGCAATATCACCATTTAGTGCCTGCCCAAGGGTTGACACTCTTTACCAAAATTTTGCCTTCGGCTCGGGCATCATCAAAATTTTGGTAAAGAGTGTCAGCCCAAGGGCAGGCACTAAATGGTGATATTGCCCGAGCGCATGTGTTATTAATTTTATTACACCGTCCCTCATTCACTCAAACACACATACGCACGTACACTAAAAAAGTAATGCATTGTTCAATTAAAATTGGTTTTATTAAACATGGTCACCAATTAATGCAGTACTCCTTTCTCAAATGATTCACAACAACGTGAATATCGCAAACAAATCACAGTTTCAATCACTGTTTCTGTCCAAGAAATATGTTGAAGTGACCACCATAGATTGTTGAACTCTGAAATAATGACGCTGAAGCTGATCTTGGTATCTCAATGTTGACTTGATGGTTGCTTTGTGGATCGTTTGCCGACACTAACTCATCGACAACAGCCATGTCCTGAGACAGAGATAGTAGTGGAGACTGAAGGGAGTTAGCATTGCTGTGGTTTTCTTTTCTGATGCCCGGCGATCGCTGTTGCAGCTCACGTGTGCTTGTCGACGTATTTACACTACCGGATGGATTGATACAAGTTAGCGTATTGCTACTCGTAGTAGCTGTTGCCATAGTAGCAGACCCTAACGTTTCAGCCATTTGTTTCTTCTGTGCCAGGGACGTATCTCTCACGTAACTTGTCAAACTCCCTTCATTGCGGTGCCTACTGACGCTCATAATGTGTCGATTGTTAAAACCAGCTTTGCTAAGGAGTGTAATTGACGTTGCTCGGATTGAATGGTTGGTATAACGTTGGTTTAGATTGGCTCGTTTCGAGAGAGTTGACATCATATCAGAGGGTGTTCTTGCCGAGTGCTTTGTTTTCGTACCAAATGACGTCATTGATATCGAAGTTATCCTTAGGTCGTTGGAATAACGCAGTACATTTCGGGTTCATTTTAGATACGTACAACTCAAACGCCTGGACGGGGCACGTCGATTTATTCTTTATAGCGTACATTACGCCACCAGAAACGCCATCGTCGTCGGTTTGATGGTTCTTGGTCACTTCGCTGCCTATCTGAACAACGTATTTGTTATCGCTGTCATCTCGCTTCACTTCAAAGTGACAAGCTTGTAGGCTTCGTTGGCCCTCCCTTCCACGGCGACAAAAATAAAGCATGATGTTAAACCAAACTTGGTGAAGAAGGTGAAGTAGTATCTTGGTGAAGTAGTATCTATCGGTGGCTTATGTGCTACATTTCCCTTCCCTTCGTCTTTCAGCTTCTTGCACATAGCGGCGAACATTCTCCTGCTACGTACAAAATCTTCTCCATTGATCGTGACTATGTCATAAATGATTTCTTCGCATTAATTGGTGGCTGGTTGTAGTGACGCTGGATTCCATACCGCAGTGACAGTAGGGATTTTTTGCTGTAAAGCTCACCTTTCTGTGTACGGACTTCAGCATAAAA